>NC_083225.1:6634349-6953213 GCF_032191835.1 Heteronotia binoei | reverse complement strand
TCTAATAGGGAAGGCATTTAAAAGACGTGCGGTTCCTTTAAATGTGATGGCCAGAACTCCCTTTGGAGTTCAATTGTGCTTATCACAATTATGGCTCCACCCCCAATGTCTCCTGGCTCCGTCCCCAAAGTCCGCAGATATTTCTTAAATTGGACTTGGCAGCCCTAGCGAGTTAACATGCCCTTAACATGGTAGGGTTAATGCTGTGATGATTATTTTTTTTTTAAATAAAAAAATGGCTTGTCTTTAAACCTCTCTACATGGCCTCATTTTAGAACTGATGGTTTTAAATATGTGTCAGCCATTGAGGGGAGAAAAAACAAATGGGATCTTTCGCTTTACATGTTATTTTTACGAATTCTGCCACACTTGCAGTTTTTCGTGTAGGCTACACAAATGCTCTGAAAGATACTTTCCTTGGACTAAATCTCATTTGTTTCCCCATTTCATGGTGCCAGTCACTAATCCAAAATGACTATTTAACGCCACCATTTCGACTGATTCAGATTTGAGAGATGCTGTTCTAATTGCATCGCTAGCAATTAATTTTGTTTGTTAAAGTTTGTGTCCAGAAAAAAGGAGATGCGTAGATGACATATCTTTCTAATGGATCGGCCCTTTATTGAGCCCCGTAATAAAAAAGCACAAATCCACCAAAAATCAAATTATTCTCTGCTAGCAGGATTCCCCGCCCCCCCCCCCCTCCATTTCTGGGTGTCTGTTATTCATATTGAATAAGCAAAGATTGCTAATCCTTGCTGAAAAGGATGGAATTGCTAATGCAGTTAAGTAGTCCTTGACATGTAAAATACTTTCTTTCTGAATCTAGAAATTAAGCAGTATATGATAAAGGGTGCTCTCCCTTTTCCAGTGTAGTGCAAAATCCTAAGAACCATTCCCCCTCCCTATTTATAGCCCAGAAATGGAAATTTAAGTTTCCTTTCATGATACCATTCAGATTTCCATTTTTTTCCTTGTCTTTTTGGGGGGTTTTTTTGGGGGGGGGGGCAAAATATACTGATTTCTACTTTCTCATGACAGCATTTAACCATATTTCGGTGCAAATCTTTATTTTATCAGCATCATGACTTGGCAGAAAATAATTCTGCTTTGGAAATAGAACCATACAGTTGGAAGGGACTCCCTAACCCTGAGAGCCAGTTTGCTGTAGTGGTTAAGTGCTCCTTCACATGCACCAGTTTGGTGTAGTGGTTACGTGTGCAGACTCTTATCTGAAATAACTGGGTTTCATTCCCCACTCCTCCACTTGCAGCTCCTGGAATGTCCTTGAGTTGGCTCTCGCAAGAGCTGTCCTTGGAGCTTCTGGGAGAGCTCTCTCAGCCCCTCCTACCTCACAGGGTGTCTGTTGTGGGGGAAGAAGATAAAGGAGATTGTGAGTCACTCTGATACTTTGAAATTCTGAGTATAGGGTGGGATATAAATCCAATATCATCATCTTCTTCTTCTCCAACCCGCTTCACAATGCAGCAACTTCACAAATACCTCTCCCAAAGTCCACAGGATCAGCGTTGCTGTCAGATGGCCATCCAGCCTCTGTTTAAAAACCTCCAAAGAACATCCTACCACCTCCCAATGAAGCCTGTTCCACTGAGGAACCACTGTAATTAGGTTTGCCAATCCCCAAGTGGGGGCAGGAGATCCCTCAGATTGGAGTCCCTCCCCCTACTTCAGGGTTATCAGAAAGCGGGGGGGGGGAATGTCTGCTGGGCACTCCATTGTCCCCTATAGAGACCAATTCCCACAGCATATAATGGAAAATTGTTCTTCAGATATCTGGGCACTAGGGGGGCTGTTTTTAAGACAGTTGCACTGGTTGGGGGCGGGGTGGAGCCTGGGAAACTGAGGGTTCCCCCGCTGGGACTGGGGAACTAGGAAGCCTAGATACACAAGAGGTCTAAGAGTAGGGCAGGCAAGTTGCACTGTCTACCATCCAATCCACTGGGAACAGCAACATGACCCCAGGGTAGGGTTGCCAGACCTCTTGATGATCACTACCATAGAGTTTTCAGGGATTCCCTAGAGCTACCGATAGCCATTTTGGGGTTATACCCAAAAGTGATATAGTGATGCTGGCAAAGTCACATGCCCCACATGTCACTGCCCTCCAGACTTCCTTCTGGTTACCAGGCTTAGCTTGGCAACCCTACCCCAAGATCCAGGATGAAGCGCTGCAGCAATACATTGTCCTAGTCACCTGGAGCAAGAGTTCAAAACTGGTGGCTGACCCTGGGATCAAACCTTGACCTTGGCCATCACTCACCAGCCCCAAAGTCCGTTATCACCACAGTATTATCTACATCATGAATTTGTACACTAATTGGGTTGAATACTAGTTGTGCTAATAAGGGGAAAAAATTCTTCTTCAGACTCAAATAATTGCATTTACTGTTTACAACGCTCGCAATCGTCAATCTAATTTAAATCAGTGAGCACACTAAATTATTTTTGCTTCTAAATTGTGATTAATTTTGTACTATGAAAAACAAACAAACCTGTTCTGCCCTGTTATTCTTCAATTCCCACTCCGGACAAATGCAGGTAGTTTTTTTTTTTTTTAAACAACAACAGCAACAACAATAAGCTCTAGTAGCATAGAACATACATTTGTTGGTGTAGAAAGGTTCTTTCCTAAAAAGTGAGGGGAGGGGAATCAGTCCCATCTTTACATTTGAGACTTTGTTTATGCTTCAAAATGTCTATTGACCAGGCTTTTATTTTTTAAGCAGGAACTCCTTTGCATATTAGACCATAACACCCCCCCCCCTTACATGTAGCCAATCCTTCAAGAGCTTACATAGCTCTTAGTACGGGGCCAACTGTAAGCTCCAGGAGGATTGGCTACATCAGGGGTGTGTGGCCTAATATGCAAAGGAGTTCCTACTACAAAAAAAAAGTCCGCCCTCCACTCCAAATCTCAGAACGGCTCACAATCTCCTTTATCTTCCTCTTCCACAACAGACACTCTGTGAGGTGGGTGGGTCTGAGAGGGCTCTCACAGCAGCTGCCCTTTCAAGGACAACCTCTGCCAGAGCTATGGCTGACCCAAGGTCATTCCAGCAGGTGCAAGTGGAGGAGTGGGGAATCAAAGCCGGTTCTCCCGGATAAGAGTCCGCACACTTAACCACTACAGCAAACTGGCTCTCTTTTTCTTATGAAAAAAAAATGTATCTGCTGTTGAAAAGGTGAATAAAACACAGATCCCTATTTGTGATTCTTTTAATCTGCTAAAAACATTCCCATGATTCCACTGCCCACTTATATTAAGAATTGCTGCTTGCCATTCCCATTTTGTCTGATGAAGTCTGCTTAAGAGCATACGAAAGGTTGCATTCTAAATAAAACTTAGTTGGTCTTAAAGGTGAACTTGTCTACTGTTTTGTTCTCTTACACTTGATTTAAATTCACTTTCAAAACATCTCTTGTCAAAAGCAAAAAAGGAACAGAAAGGTTTACACACACACACACAAAAAAAATCACTGGCACTTTTAAGCCTTGCAGATTTTCACTGGAAAGAGCTCACAGAATAAAGTTCACTGCTTCAGATAATGGGAAAGGCTATAGCTTAGTGGTAAAACACCTGCTGTGTATGCAGAAGATGAGCATGTTCACATACCGGCATCAATGGAGCAAGATCTTGGGGATGGGACTCACTGCCAGGATGGAAAGAAGATGGATAAATGGTTTTGACTCAGACTTCAAGGTTGCAATCCTGTGAATGGTTATGTGGGAATAAGTCCAGTTAAGCCAGGGAGACCTCTTTCTGAGTTAAGATGCAGATAACATCACTGAAGACACATGGTCACTAGGTTTCAAAAGGATCTTTTTAGTCAATATAGGTGGCAAATCAGATCTCACTTTTTAAAGAATCGCAACCTTAATGTTAACTGACAGGGCAAATGGGGTGCTTGTCATTGTGATTCGTACGAGCCTCCTTTTTCTGGCTAAGGAGATACCGGGGTAAGAAGAGAAGCAAAAAGAGTCTGCAAAAGGCAACTGCATTCTGAAGTGAAGCTACTTTTGAGGCACAAACAGCCCCAGATGAAAATGAAAGTGTAAATAGGCTACAAGCCTAGCTCTTTACCACAGAGTGGTAAAGCTGCAGTACTGCAGTCTGAGCCCTCTGCTCACAACCTGAGTTTGATCCCAGTGGAAGCTGGTTCAGGTAGCCAGCTCCAGGTTAACTCAGCGTTCCATCCTTCTGAGGTTGGTAAAAGGAGTCCCCAGCTTCCCCAGATGACTGGGGAAGGCAATGGCCAACCACCCCGTAAAAAGTCTGCCGTGAAAACATTGTGAAAGCAACGTCACCCCAGAGTCGAAAACGACTGGTGCTTGCACAGGGGACTACCTTTTTTTAATGGGCTCTGAAAAGGCCTTAAAGGTACAGCATAACAAATACTTTTGCTTTAAAATGCACCTTAGTACCCAAAAGGACTTTGGAACCCCAAAATGGACACTTCTCTCGTTTTCTCCATTGTTGGTAGAAAGTGCCATCAGGTCACAGCTTGTGGTGAACCCAGAGGGTTTTGAAGGCAAGAGATGTTAGATGCTTCTCCATTGGCTGCCTCCACATCATGTCCCTGGTCTTCCTTGTTGGTCTTCTAAATACTAAACAGGGCAAACCCTGCTTCGCTTCTGAGATTTAAGGTGCTTTCACACACACTAAATCATATACTTCCGATAGACTTTCAATGCGCTTTGCAACTGGATTTTACTGTGTGAAATTGCAAAACCCACTTGCAAAGAGTTGCTGAAGTGGATTGAAATTGGATTATTTAGCCTATGTGAAAGTGTGCTTAATGAGTCATAAGGCTGCCAATCCCCAGTTGGGGGCAAGGGATCCCCCATTTGGAGGTCCTCCCCCCCACTTCAGGGTTATTAGAAAGCGGGGGGAGGGGAGAAATTTTTTAAGCCTTGCAGGGATCCTATTTGGGATCCCGCCCCCCACATTTGCCTTTTTTAGGCCCTTGTCCTTTATTTATTTGTTCTTTATTTATTTTGCTAATCTGTAGATGGCTGTCCTCTATGGAAGGGTCTCTGCTTTGGTCCGTATTCTCTCTCCTTATATTATAGGTTCTCTGCTGTTTTTGAGCGTTCACTTTGAGGTTCTTGGTGGGGAGGGAGAGAACAGGGAGAATAAAGACACAAAAATAGAGAGTGTAGACAGATTCCCAACTATTATTTTGACAGACAGAATAAGATTTCACAGCAGGACGAAAGAACTCTGAGTCGAAACCATTTAGTGTCATGCGTTACCCAGTGTAGTGTGTGAGCGTCTGCTGATGCCGCTCTGCTAACATCTAGATCTGAGGCTTTCAAATTTCCTTCTGAAGAACTGCCTCCAAACCAATAGGGTTACAAACCTCGAGGTGGGGATTGGCGAGATCCTGGAATTACGACTAATCCCCAGGCTTCAGAGATCAGCTCCCTCGGAGAGAATGGCCGCTTTGGAGGGTGGACACTTTGGCGTTGTACCCTCCTCCTCTCCAAAGCCCACTCTCCCCCAGCTCTACCACCAAAATCTCCAGTAACTTCCCAATCTGGAGTCGGCAGTCTTGAAAATGAACCTATTTTTGAGTAAGTCTTGTGAAAGCATGTGAAGGCAATGAATAACTGGGGCATGTTTAAAGATGCACACAGGAAGTACTGGCAGCCAAGCAGAAAGGGACCCTCATTTCTGTACCTCATGGACTGGAAGAAGAAGAAGAAGAAGAAGAAGAAGAAGAAGAAGAAGAAGAAGAAGAAGAAGAAGAAGAAGAAGAAGAAGAAGAAGAAGAAGAAGAAGAAGAAGAAGAAGAAGAAGAAGAAGAAGAAGAAGAAGAACTCTTAGGATCTACCTAATAGTGCTCTTCAGCTGTACAATTCAGAGGAAAATAGTAATCTTGTCTACAATTATTAACAGGGTTTTTGTTTTATTTTGTTTTTGCATCAGGGACTCTGCGCCACCCTGATGTAGCCAATCCTCCAAGAGCTTACAGAGCTCTTAATACAGGGCCTTTTGTAAGCTCCAGGAGGATTGGCAACACCAGGGGTGTGTGGCCTAATATGCAAAGGAGTTCCTGCTACAAAAAAAAGCCCTGATTATTAGGATTGCTAAGCCTCCGTTGGGCCCAGAGATCTCCCAAAATTACAACCCATCTCCAGACTACAGTTTCAATTCCCCCAGGAGAAAATGTCTGCTTTGGAGGATGGACTGTGATACAGTCTAAGAGAAATGGAAATCCTATGGTGGTCTAAGCATTACACTTAGCTCCACCCTTCCCCAAACTCTGCCCTCCAAAGGCACCACCCCCAAATCACCAGGAATTTCCAGTCTTGACTATGGCTGCCAGTTCCAGGTTGGTGGGAAATCCCTGGAGATTTTGTGGTGGGATTTGAGGACGGCATTGGAGTTTGGGCTTCATAGCGGGGTCTGTCAGACCCAGGTTCCAGCTGTGGAAGCAGATTGGGTGATTTTGGACCAGTTCCAGACTTCCAACCTAACTCACCTCACAGGATTGTTGTGCAGATCAAAAGGGGAATGATATAAACTGATTTGGACCCCTGCTGTGGGTAAAGACTGTCCTTTTCCTAGGTAGAGGGGAAGGATGTGGAAAGCTGAAGTCAGAGGAGCAAATAAAGGTAGGTTGATAGTTATCTGGAAAGAAGATAGGGTTGCCTACTCCAGATCGGGAAAATCCTGGAGATAGGAGAGTTGGAGGCTGAAGAGGGTGGGTTTGGGAAGGGGTGGGACCTCAGACAGGTACAATGCCATGGACTCCTCCCTCCAAACCAGCCATTTCCTCTTGGGGAACAATTGATGCCAATTTCCAGTGAGGGCCTGAGATCACTCAGAATTACAACTGCTCTTCATATGGCAGAGAACAGTTCCCATGGAGAAAATGGTGGACTCTGTGTCATTATACCCTGCTGAGGTTGCTTAACTTCTGCTTTGGTCGCCATTGTGAAGAAAGATTGTACTTTTCCTATGTAAGGATTGAAGAAGAAGAAGAAGACTATAGATTTGTACCCGGCCCTTCTCTCTGAATCAAAGTCTCAGAGCAGCTTTCAATCTCCTTTACCTTCTTCCCTCACAACAGACACCCTGTGAGGTGGGTGGGGCTGAGAGAGCTCTCACAGAAGCTGCGTTTTCAAGGAAAACTCTTGCGGGAGCTATGACTGACCCAAGACCATTCCAGCAGCTGCAAGTGGAGGAGTGGGGAATCAAACCCAGTTCTCCCAGATAAGAGTCTGCACACAACCACTACACCAAACTGGAAGGGGGGAGGAGATGGAAAGTCAGATCACTTCCCTTACAGAAAATGGCTGCCTGGAGGCACATGCCCTATAGTATACCATAACACAACCATTGCAGGCCAAAAAAAAAAACGTTAAAAGCCACAAGGCTGCGTATGACAGGAAAAAGCATCAACAATGCAGTGCAGATGAAAGGAATGCTGAGCTTCAGTATCTGTATGGTCATTGTCATGCTACAATGCCACAAATTAATGCTGAGTGCCCAAGGCCAGGGAACTCACCCAGAGCCACTTTCTAGAGACCATTGTGTTCTAGAGCCAGTTTGGTGTAGTGGTTAAGTGTGCGGATTTTAATCTGGGAGAACTGGGTTTGATTCCCTACTCCTCCACTTGCGCCTGCTGGAATGGCCTTGGGTCAGCCGTGGCTCTTGTAGGAGTTGTCCTTGAAAGGGTAGTGTCAAGTTGGCTGATTCAATAACGAGACCTTTTGATAAAAAGTTTCTAGTTTATTGAAATCATTGTATCCAACAGCTAAGAGATTGAGAGACTGAGGAACACACAGTAAGGATAATCATATAAGGTATTCTTCAAAGGAATTCTTTAGGGAGGGGGCACTATGCAGGGCACATTCACACATTGATGTTACAAATCGTTCTCAGGCCAGCTGGCCTTGGGCAAGGCGCCTCTCCCCCATTGCCCAGTCTGAGAAGGCACTATTATCTCTTTCACATGCTTCCATTGCAGAGCAAAACTACATAACAAAAGACAGGAAGGGAGGAGGAGGAGAAGGCGAGCTAGCAGCATTGGCATACAGAATGGCTTTTACCCAGAATGCTTTTCCCCTGAACCAAAGATGTCACACAGGCTTGACCAGAGCTGAAGCAGACTTGACAGGTAGATGCTATGAAAGCCCTCTCAGCCACACCCATCTCACAGGGTGTCTGTTGTGGAGGAGGAAGATAAAGAAGATTGTGAGCTGCTGTGAGATTCAGAGTGGAGGGCGGGATATAAATCCAATATCATCATCATCATTTCCACAGGTGGCCTTATTTCTAGTTATTTATAATACACCTTGCTTTAGATAGTTTGTTGTTCGCATTGTTCTCCAACTGTGAAATCGTCTCTAAACTTGACAGGCAACCTTACTTATTCTCAGCCTAACCTACCTGCCAGGGTTGTTGTGGGGATAAAATCAAGAAGATGAGAACACGGTGCTTTGTGTCTCTACTGAGGAAAAATGAGGGGGTATCAATGAAGTAAAATAAATAGTCCAATAGCAGCCTATGGGGGGGAGCAGAAAAAAAAGGAAAGGCTGGTTGGTGTCAAGAAAAGTGTCAAGACCCTTATTTAAGTTGTATCTGGTGACCTATCTGGTACCTCAAGGTCTTCACTCCCTCCCCAGTATTCACTACTCAGACCACATTTAGGCCTCAGCCTCGCCATCTGATTAGGGGTCCCAACCCTCCCGCTCTGGCGGGGGACCCCAGTTTTTCCAGCCTCTTCCCCCGCCCCCCCCCAAAAATGGAAGCGGGGGAAGGGTGGGAAACGGCGCCAAGGAGCGGGCGACGCCGCTGCGCTGCTGCCGCCTCTTCTCCGTAGCTTCTCCTCCGAGATGGGCTCAGCCTGAGGAGCAGCTATGGAGAAGCGTGGCGAGCCCCGAATCTGGGTCCTTCTAGGACCCTGAGGAGCAAGGGGGACGCGCTTCGCTTCTCCGCCGGAGAAGGAGGCGGCAGCGCTGAACTGAGGCATGGCGGGAGGAGGAGGAGGCAGAAGGAAGGGGAGGGGCGGTGTTGAGAAAGGCAAAAGGAGGGGGAAGAAAAAGGAGGAGGCTGCTGTTGTCGTGGTGTGCGCGCGCAGCAGTAGTGGAATCCCCGCCGCCTTCGCTAAACCGAGGCTTGAGCCCGCGGGGAGGCCCCGCCCGGAAGAAGAAGGGGAGACGTCGTGCCGCTGCCACCCACCACCCCCAGAGCCAAGCTGCCCAGTCACCAGCCCTCAGAACCAGGGTAAACCCGAGAGAGCAGCAGCGACCCCTCCTCTCCGCCCTGGTACGCCTCAACTCCTCCCCTCTTCACCTGCCCTTCTCAGGGGGTTGCTTGGCAACGCCCCTTGCGAGGGAGGGAATCGAATGTGTTGGGGGCCGCTGTTTGAGGCGAGGAGATTGGGAAAGATTGGCCTGGCTGCCTCCTCGCCTTCCCTGCTGGCCGGTAGGGTTGCCAATCCCCAGGTGGGGGCAGGGGATCCCCTGGTTTGGAGGCCCTCCCCCCCCTTCAGGGTCGTCACAGCCTTGATCTTGGCTCCACCCCTAATGTCTCCTGGCTCCACCCCCAAAGTCTCCTGGCTCCACCCCCAAAGTCCCCAGATATTTCTTGAATTGGACTTGGCAACCCTACATCTGATGGGGAGTTGTTTATGATACTCAATGGTCTGTTGTATGTGAAAGCCGTATTCCCTAATTCACAAGCTCCTTATCTTATAACGTCCCTGTGAGAAATCCTTTGTAGAAGAATTGTTAGTTTATTTCTGTAACCTGTGGCCTTTAGGGGGAAAGGTCCCCAGTCTATATCTGTTTATGATACTCTTTATGTTATGCATGTAGCTTTTGTGTCTCAGTTTTTCCACTGACTGTCTTCAGTGGAGCACCTCAAATTCGAATAAAAGGGAATTGGGGCTTGACCAAAAGAAGGAAGTCAAAAAAGGAGAGGATATGGCGACAGGAGTTGAGAAAAGAGTTATGGGGGCTGCCAGGAGTCCTTTTTCTGATTGCTCATGGTCTATTCATGCTGTGTGATTGCACTGTTTTACATCCAGATTCTCAGCAAAAAGGGTAGACTATAAATAAATGTTTTAAAACTGCAAAAGTACAGGAGAACATGAGCTATGCATTATTTTTACATTATCTCCAGGCTGAACTCTTCCAAGCCACTTGAAATGTTTAAAACTGAAGACTTCAGTAAATGCAAATTCTTAAGTGTTATCCTGTTCCATTGCCTTGCACTTAAGGGTCCACAGCTGCTCCAAAAGAAAATGACTGTAGACAGAGGGAAATAATGTACTGTGGATCACTCAAGGTTTTGTCTAGATGTGACACAGTAAATATTTGATTTCGGGAAAGCTTTTGACTGGTGCGCTACACATCTTCCCTTTATGAAAAGCAACTGTTGGTGCTTGCAATCACATTGTGGTTTATCACGCCTGTCAATTACTTGGGTGTAAATCTCAGCTTTGTAAATTAAAGGTTTCAACAACAGCAGCCACATGCCCTTTAATGGAAACTCTCTGCCTACAAGCCGAGAGATCGACAGCTTTATCCGCAGCTCGGGATGGAAAAGATCACACTCAGCCGCCTCACAAATTTGTAACGATTTTTAGAGAATGCAGGAGGGCCTTGGAAGCAGTAGCTGGATTGGCAGCCTGCGTCACTTACTTGAATGTAAGCCTCATTGTAAAGTAGGGCTGCCCAGTCTAACTCAGAAAATACCTGGGGACTTTGGAGGTGGGGCTGGGAGACTTCAGGGGTGGAGCCAGGAGACTTCCCCATTCCCTAAAATAAATAAATAAAAACACAGCAGTGTAGTTCCCCTCAAATACAGTTTTCATTTCCTCATCCCCTAGCAGCTGGCTGTACTTCCACTTCCACTCACTCTCTCTCTTTATCTCCCTCTCACACATACACTCACAAACACACACAAAGCAGCTCAAAATAAACACAGTTTTGAAGTACACACTTTTTGGTCTCACTGGGGCAATTTACTCACCATGGTGGCATGCCTCTAAAAGTGGAGGGGAAGCAAATTGCCTCCCCTTCATTCCCAGAAGCATGCCACCACTGTGGCATAACACAGGGAGGGAGGGGGAGCCATTTAAAAACGCCTCATCTCCAGAGTCGTGCCGTGTCAGCAGCATGCCTCCGCAAGTGAAAGGAAAGCAAATTGTCTTTTCTTCTCTCCTGCAATTGTGCCACTGTTGTGGCATGACTTGGGGAGGGGAGGCAATCAAAAAAATGCCCCCCTTCATGAACTCCATAGACTTGAACCCATTTGGGAAATGGAAAAGTTCATGGAGGTTCGCGAACTATGGTTTGTGGGGCCCTATGAACCACAAGCTTCCACAAACATCAATTCTCCTGGTTTGTGCCCATCCCTCATTATGAGATCTCAGCATGAACTCTTAATCTGTGATTGACTCCACCTTCTCCATGGTCCACCCCTAAATCTATTTTTCTCCTTTGGAGGTGGGGCCCACACAAAGTCCTTATGGTCCAGCTCTCACAGCCATAGATTACACTACTGGGAGAGGGAGCATTGCTCATAACCAAATATCGGAAGAAATGTCTATTTAGAATTCATTTTTTTTCCCTTTAGGAAGTGCATTTTCTCACTTAGATATTTGGAGGACATCTGGGACTTTGACCCGCATAACCTTTGTAATAAGGCTAAAGGCAGATACGGCTCTTCTGAATAATGCCAGTCTCCAGATTAAATGGAATGCCATCCAACCGAATGTTCCACAGCAACTATTAAAAGACATGGGTGAGGTGTACAACCCTGGTGAAGCTTTTAAAAATTGATAACGGCGTTGCAACAAGATCTTTAAAAGCATACTCACAGAAAAGACCTTCTTTGTTCAAATGTTGTAATTCTTCAACTTTTAAACCCATACCTCAGTGAGCTGAATTGAATTAGCCCTTTCCCAAGGCATACATCCGACAGAGACATTCGCCCTGCATGAAGATGTTTAGAGATGGAGCTGGAAGAGCGCACTGGGGCTGCTTTGTGTCACACAATGAGAGAAATATTTATTTGTTTGGTTGATTTATTTTTATGTATTTTATTTAAATATCTAAAACTTTTGTCCTGCCAGCTCTGCTCTAAATGGCCCAGGGGACACTGATCTTATCAGATCTTAGAAGGAGTTCAGGGGTGTCGAACTAATTTGTTATGAGGGCCAGATCAGACATAAATGAGACTTTGTTGGGCTAGGCCATGTTGGGCTGGGCCATGTGTGGACCTATTTAAGATTAGGTAGCAGAGACGTAAACTTTATAAAGGACACAGACAAACACAGTTAACTTTTTTATAAAAAAACTTAAAACATGAGCACTCATTGGTCTTAAAGGTGCTTTCTTTGTATTTCTCTCATGGCACCCAGGGAACTGGGCAAAGGAAGCTCTGGCTCTTTCCCTCCCTCCCCACCAGACCAGGAAAGGGAGAAACCTTAGCCAATAGAAGGAAGAGAGGCCTGGCTCAGGAGCCTGATAAAGCAAGCTCTCCCTACCCCCCTTCCTCCCCAAGGGAGGAGCCTCAGCCAATGGAAAAAACAGAGACTTTGTTCTGTAGTTCCTGTGTGATTGAGCAAGCTGTCAGACGTTGGAACTTCAAACAAGAACGAATCATTTTGTTTCAAAATTAATCCATTTATTTGAGAACAAGTGGTCTGGTATAGAAGCAGATTGAGTTTGATACTCTCCAAGGCTAAACCTTGGGCTTTTGTACATTACAGAGGAACATAACAATAAAACCATTCTCACACTCTTGGAGACAGTTGTCGCTTCCCATACTCCCTTATCGCCTTCCTAGGGAAGGAACCCTGCTGGTTACCTTGGGCATGTTAACTTCAAAGGCCCCAGATGTTCTTTGTACCCAGTGAGAAATTCCTCCCCTTGCGGTTAGCTATTGCTTTGGTTTGAAATGCATGTCTCTGTTCCCAGGGTTAGTAGCAAGCAGGGGTCATAGCAGTCTACAAAATGGGCTTAGTTATGTCAAGCAGATACATCTATTCACTATAGGAATAAGGTTGAGTTACAATGTCTGACACAAGCCTGGCAAAGCAAGCTGTTATTCAGAAGGAAGCAAGAGAGTGGGAGAAGGAAGCAGATGACGGCCAATTGCTTGGGGGCCTGATAGGAGCCCTCCAGGGGCCTGATTCAGCCTCCAGGCTGCATGTTTGACATCTGTGATTTAGTCCAACATCCTTTTCCACACAGTGGCCAACCAGTTGCCCTGGAGGGCCCACAAATGGGGCATGGGTCTTCCCCTGATGCTGCCTCCTAACACTGGTATTCAGAGGTTTCCTTCCTCTGTATGTGGCTTCATATCATCTTCCAAATTTCATGGTAGTGATGATAAAATTTCCTCCAGCCATGGTTCAGTCCATCAGACAGTTAAACAATACAGTAAGTAATATATAACACCCTTAGTATTAAAACATCTTCAGCAATAAGTACATTGAAAGTGCGATCATAAGCAGAGTTCCAAACTTAGACGTCAAAGTGTTTAGCTTAGTTCTGCTTTATTCTTTCATTCTGCTTAGGTTTGCACTGCCAATCTTTCTTAACTCATAAAAGGAACAGGGGAAAAATAAAAAAAAAAAAAGCATTTCTCTCGTGCCAGACAATTGGAAATGTACTATTACATAAGTTTCTCCTTCAAGGTCCTTTCAGGGCAAAGGACTCCCGGATTTTCTCTAGAACATCAACATACATTTCTTTCTTTTTAACCGTTTGCAAAGGTAATGCTGAATGTTTGTTTTTTTCCCTGAAGAAATTAGAGTCTTATGAAATATAAACAGGCTAAGAGCCATAAGAAGCAGAATTACAAGATGACCCCAGATCCCTGAAGTGTTTCTTTCTCTCTGTCTGTCAAAAAAGGAAAGAAACCAAAAGCTCTCCACCCCCATGGCCCTATCGGCCATCTTTGCAGTCCAGTCATCAAAGCACTTGCAACAGCCTTAGATTTATTGAACTCAGTATGATTTCTGCTGACTGCTATTCCTTGAGGATCGGTGTCCAAAGGGTTTGTGGTATTAGCTTGTCTGCATGCATCTCTGATCGGCAC
Source organism: Heteronotia binoei (assembly GCF_032191835.1). Classification (NCBI taxonomy): domain Eukaryota; kingdom Metazoa; phylum Chordata; class Lepidosauria; order Squamata; family Gekkonidae; genus Heteronotia; species Heteronotia binoei. Next base: position 6,939,127 of record NC_083225.1, on the reverse strand, counting down.
ATCAACGAAGGGTTGCACAGCCAGCCAGCCATTGCTCATCTTTCCTAGAAAGTTGGGACTCGGGGTATTGGTGTTTTTCTCAGGGCTGGACCTGCCATGAGGCAAACTAAGCTACTGCCTAGAGTGCCAGCCTTCTGGTGGGGGCAAATTGAGCACCCATATGTGACTTGGTGATGCTATCAGTGCAGGGGTTGAGGGCACCAGAAGTTAGCCTTGCCTAGGTTGCCAGACAGTCTATGGTCGCCCCTGGATATTCTTCTCCCTAAATGAAAACCACATCTCCACCATTATATGCAAGATTCTTTAAAAAGCCCTAATTATTATTATCATCATCATCATCATCATCATCATCATCATCATCATCATCATCATTATTATTATTATTATTATTATTAAACTTGATGAATCACAGCATCCCGACTGAAGCTGGGCTCCAGACGATGTACGATAAAAACATACAATAAAGGTAAAAGGTAAAGGTAGTCCCCTGTGCAAGCACCAGTTGTTTTTGACTCTGAGATGACATCTGTCAGGCTCTGTTCATTCATAATGCCATTAAGCAATGCTACTAACCTTAATCATAAATGCAGGGGGATTGTTACTAACCAGAAACGGGGTTAACTAGGAGGGAGGGGGGAAGAGTAGAGAGCCGTTTCCCAGGACTATCAAAAGTTGCCAAGAGTCTTTGAAGCCAACCATAGGTGCCAGCTTCTCACCTCCTCCCCGGAGGCTCCAAGGCCAGTGCCTCTGGGCAATGTAACCACCAACGAAAAAGATAAGGGGGGAAGTGCTGGGAATGTCTCATATGCAAAAGCAACCTTTTGTTTTGGGAACTGTTGGGTAGATGTGAATACTTTGATGTAGGGGAATAAATAGCCCTAGATTGAAACAATCCCTATCAGTTCCAATTTACCTGCTTGCTTGGAGTAACGCTGAAGCTTCCAATAAATGCAACTTTGTTTTAAAACCACTGAGACTGCGTTCTTGTGATCTTCAATGAACCCACCCCTGACAACATCACTTTCACAACATTTTCACGGCAGACTTTTTATGGGGTGGTTTGCCATTGCCTTCCCCAGTCATCTACGCTTTCCCCCCAGCAAGCTGGGTACTCCTTTTGCCGACCTCGGAAGGATGGAAGGCATACAAGTATGAAAAACATACAATACAGCGCCTTTTTCTAGAAAAAGTCCAGCAGAGACTCATATTAGGCCACACCCCTGATGTTGCCATTGTTTCACATAGGGCTTTTATGTGGAAAAATCCCAGTAGGATTTCATTTGCATATTAGACCACACCCCCTGACACCAAGCCAGCTGGAACTGTGTTCTTGTGCATTCCTACTCAAAAATTCATAGCTGGATTGTGCCACCCAACCTAGAGCGAGGATTTGTCCCACTTAGAACATTTAATTATTTTTTTAAAGGAAAGAAAAGGTTCTTGTCCACCAAAGAAGATTCTGAGTGGCTCTTTACAGATCACTATCCCACTTTGACTTAAGTCAACAGGAAAAACCCCATTTAGCTTTTGTGACCAAGACTGGCAGGATGTCCCTCTGTACCACTGTCCATATATGAACTGGATAAAACGGGTATAAATACAAAAAAATGTTATTACCATTTCCCACACTATTCCTTAATGCTCCTTGTCATGCACCACACTTCTTGAATAGTCATCCTTCAGCGCTGTGTCCAGGTTCCTCTTCAAGATGAACATAAGTGAGCCTTCATTACTTTCTGTAAGTCAAGTACAGTACAAGTTAATAGATTTTCTTGGAAGTCTGATATTAAGTCTAAATGTTACCTCTAAGTGATTCATCCTATTACTTCTCGATACGGGCCCACTTAACAGGAGTCACAAGTGGCTATATTTTGAGCAGTTTTATCACGCATGTATGTGACATCTAGTTGAGAGGCACATTTTGCAAACATTGGCCTGAAGCTACTAACTACAGTGTGAATCGCAGAGGCCTGGGACCTCTTTTACTTCGCTCACTGTCTGATGAAACTGTTTTCTTGCAATACACAGAGCTTTGCCCAACATTGAAGTGAATGGCACCTATCTTCTTGAAAGAACACTCAAGCCAGGATCATCCATTACAGTTTTGTTGCTCCAATGAACATATAAAGCTGCCTTCGTAAGAACTGTCTACTCAGACTGGCAGCAGTTCTCCAAGGTCCTTCACATCACTTATTGACTGATCCTTTCAACTGGAGGTGCTGGGGATTGAAATTGGAATGTTCCAGATTATCCTCAAATTCCAGTTTAGGAGGAATTGAACTGCATCTTATTTAATTGCAAGATTGTTCTCATCTTAGGACATATTCTTAAGCTTAGAAATCTTTTCACGTCCTTCTTAATTCCTACAAATGAGTCACCTGAACATTTTTAAAGGCTGATAGGTGTGCAAATGAGGAAGCCAAGAGATAAGCAGCAATGGGGAACCACAGTGTACAAGTAGCACAAGTCATATGAACAGCTAGATTATTATTGTACATTTCAATATTTTTTATTTATTTCTGGAATTATATTTGTGAGTAATTTTTTTGTCTCTCATGGTCCCTGCTATCTTCCTTGTGCTTATGAAGAAGCCAAAATGTCACTCCAAAACCTGCATTGGAGAATGCTTCATTTTATTTGTTTTTATGTTTATTTATTTATTTATTACTTTCAATTTATATCCCGCCCTCTCCGCAAGCGGACTCAGGGCGGCTTACAACATCATAAAATACAATCAATCCAATAAAACTTATAAAACCATAATTTACTTATATCAATTTTAAAACCATTCTATAGCGCTGTTTCAGTACAGTATAGGCGGTATTGAATTCTCGACTGTGATCGCCTGCATTCTATAAGATGTCCGGTGGCAGCCCTTTTTCAGTCAAACAGCAAAGGCCTGTTTAAACAGTTCGGTCTTACAGGCCCTGCGGAATGCAGACAAATCCCGCAGGGCCCTTATGGCTTCTGGAAGGGTGTTCCAAAGTTCTGGTGCTGCCACCGAAAAAGCCCTGGATCTCGTCACACACAGCCTGGTTTCTTTTGGGCCAGGGGCAGACAGCAGATTTTTTGTCCCTGATCGCAGTGCTCTCTGGGGGATATATGGGGAAAGGCGGTCCCGTAGATAGGCAGGTCCCTGACCATAAAGGGCTTTGAAGGTTAATACCAACACCTTGAAGCGAACTTGGAACACAACAGGCAACCAGTGCAGCTCCCTCAGCACTGGCTGAATGTGCTCCCATCGCGGCAGCCCCATTAACAGCCGTGCCGCAGCATTCTGCAATAGTTGTAGTCTCCGGGTTAGCATCGAGGGTAGCCCCATGTACAGAACATTACAGTGATCTATTCTTGAGGTGACTGTAGCATGGATTACTGTCGCTAAGTCGTTGCGCTCCAGGTAAGGGGCCAGCTGCCGCGCCTGCCGAAGATGAAAAAAGACAGATCTAACAGTGGCTGCTACCTGGGCCCCCATTGTAAGGGAGGACTCAAGAAGAGGACTAAAAAAAAAAAAAAAGGTAAAGGTAGTCCCCTGTACAAGCACCAGTCGTTTCCAACCCTGGGGTGACATTGGTTTCACAACGTTTTCATGGCAGACTTTTTATGGGGTGGTTTGCCATTGCCTTCCCCAGTCATCTACACTTTCCCCCCAGCAACCTGGGTACTCATTTTACCGACCTCAGAAAGTTGGAAGACTGAGGCTGATTCCGCATTAGCCTTTGCTCTGTTTCTCCCGGGGCAGATGTTGGTTGCCACATATCTTGACCCGGGGCAGCAGTTTGACCCGGCTCCAAAGCAGTGTCGCCCCACATTTAGGAGATCCTCAAAAAGCAAGACGTTTATTTTTGATGCCGTTTCGGGGCACGAAATTTACGTGCGGAACTCACGCCAATGCGCTGTCAAACTTCTCGCATCAGTAGAACACACCCACATAATTCCACGCCCATGATTCTGCCCAGTTATTTCGTCATACGTCCTTAATTTTACTTCCTTTGAAAATTATCCAATATTTTCCTGAAATAAAGTAATTTTTTTACTAAAATAAATAAAATCTCACAGGAATTAACAAATGAATTTTTTTAAACAAATCACGTTCCGTGTTACAACGCGAAAAATATATAACGATGTAATGCAATTTTCTTTTACTGAATACATCCCTTGCTTCCACCCACCCCCCTTCTTTATGGTATTCCACGTGATTTTGATAATGTGTCATTGCATTGTGATTACTTCCCCCCTCTGATTAAATCACTCCTGACTATTATATATTTTTTTCAAATAAGATTGTTACAATGCAACTAAATAAATAGCCATGTTACCTAAACTACTTTAAAGATGCGCGATTGCCACCTTTATCGATGCCCCCTCCCCCCGGTATGGCCTCAAACGGGAACGGGAATTTGATTATGTTTATAGGTTTATATTTTTGATAGGTTGGGGAAACTTTCTCCCTTAACCCCTCGGCATAAATCCCCCCCCCCCCACTTTCATGCATCTATTTGTAATTTGTTATAACTTTTAATGGAAAACTGTGTGCTTAACATTCAGCATGTGTGGATAAAAATGGTGGATCGCCAACTCAGATTTCCTGGGGCTTAGATAACCTGCCAACGGCAGGGTGAAAGGAAAACACTTGACTTTGCCAGTATTATGCCTCTGGAATTATGTTGTAATGCAAACAAAGACGATCGCGTTGTAACGCGAACACGCATGCATGTTAAAAAAAAAAGGGAAACGTATGAAGGAAGGGAGAATTGCTACGATTGTGGGGGAAACTCTGGGAGCAGCAGTAATGTGGAATCAGAACACATGGAACAGATTGGAAATTGAATCCGGGAGAAATCCTCTAGTGCGGAATCGGGAAATCACGCCCGCATGGAACAACCACGGAGCAAAAGGGAGGCAAACGCCAAATGCAGAATCAGCCTGAGTCAACCATGGGCCAGCTACCCGAACCCAGCTTCCATTGAGATTGAACTCAGGTCATGAGCAGAGTTTGGACTGCAGAACTGCAGCTTACCACTCTGTGCCACGGGGTTCTGTTCTTATTTTTATGTATTGAAGCATTTTTATCCTGCTTCTTTGCAGCACAAAATAACTTACAAAATTAGTGTTTTGTAATTCTGGATGAGACGGGAACATTCTTGTCTGGTAGCTGTTTCTACATAGTATTTTAACGTAACTAACACCCATCTGTTTGGTTCTTTTCCCATAAAGCCTTGTGGTATAGCTGCTCTCAAGCAAGCACTGACTTTGCAGTGCATTTTGTCCTACAAGAATTGTTTTCATTTTGAGATTCAGCCTCGAAGCCAAAACATCTAGACATCAGAGTATGTGACTCCAGAACCCTGCCTTGACATGACATGATCAGAGTTTATGTGGTCAGCAAGGGGATGGATTTGGGTTTCATCGAGTGATAACAGACAGGTGGTTTGGGTCGCACCAGGGACGGGAAACAGGTGGATCAAAAAAGCGTGTACACAAGCACACATCTGCTTGCCGTCCCCATCCCACACCCAGCCCATCAGGGGCTGGATCAAAGCCTCCTCAGAAAGACAGCACACAAAATGGTTCCTGGCAATCGGGGGTGAGCTCTCCCAGAGGTGTACACTACATTGTGGGGTGCCTCAGGGAGCAGTTCTCTCGCCGATGCTATTTAATATCTATATACTCCCCCTTGCCCAGATTGCCAGGAGGTACGGGCTTGGGTGTCACCAGTATGCGGATGACACCCAGCTCTATCTGCTAATGGACGGCCGGCCTGACTGCGCCCCAGAGAACTTGGACCTGGCACTGCAGGCCGTGGCAACTTGGTTAAGGCTGAGCGGGCTGAAACTGAATCCGGCGAAGACAGAGGTCCTTTGCTTAGGTCGGGGCGCTCTAGGAGGGGAAATACCTCTCCCGGTCTTTGACGGGGCGCCATTGAAAGCGGTGCGCCGGGTCAGAAGCCTGGGAGTTCTACTGGAGCCTTCATTATCAATGGAGGCCCAGATAGCAGCCGTTGCCAAGTCAGCCTTTTTTTCATCTGAGGTGGGCAAGGCAGTTGGCCCCCTTCCTGGAGCGTCGGGACCTGGCAACAGTGATTCACGCAACGGTCACCTCGAGACTGGATTACTGTAATGCCCTCTACATGGGGCTGCCTTTGTGCCGAACCCGGAAACTGCAGCTAGTGCAGAACATGGCTGCCAGACTGTTGCTGGGGCTCCCAAAGCGGGAGCACATACAGCCGGGGCTGCGTGAACTGCACTGGCTACTAGTTATATACCGGATTCGCTACAAAGTGCTGGTTATTACCTTTAAAGCCCTATATGGCCGAGGACCTGCCTACCTTAGGGACCGTCTCTCCCCGTATGAACCCCAGAGAGCACTGAGGTCAGCAGGGAAGAACCTGCTGACCATCCCCGGGCCAAAGGAGGTAAGACTCCAGAGTACCCGCATTCGGGCTTTCTCTGTTATGGCCCCACAGCTGTGGAATCAGCTTCCAGAAGAAATGCGGGCCCTGCGGGACTTTGAACAGTTCCGCAGGGCCTGCAAGACCATCTTGTTCCAAACGGCCTTCACCAGCTGAAACTACTAAACTGCCAAGTAAACTCGCCAGCGAATATAGCACTAAATGCACTAAAGTTTTTTTAGAATTTTAATGGATTTTAATTAACTGTAGTTAAATGTTATTTATTGTATAATGTATGTATTGAGGGTTTTTTTTTTTGCTGTTAGCCGCCCTGAGCCACTTGGTCGGGGAGGGCGGGATACAAATAAAATGTGACTGACTGACTGACTGACTAAATTCTGAGGCAGTTCCGAGGAACTTCCCAGGCCATCTGGACGGTTGGGAAGCACCTGAGGAGCGGCTGAGAGTGCACGCTGACTGTCCCTGTTCCTGGAGCTGTCTGGAGGCTCCCGGCCACTCCTTTTCCGGCTGGCTTACTTCCGGGGCAGCTTGATACTGCCCTGAGTTGTCTGTCTGTTCTTGGCCATCATTTCTTAATTGACAGCTGCTCTGGATTTTTCTTCTATATCATGTCAGTGCCTGCCGTTGTTCAGGGATCGTTGCCAAATCGCCCACATTGTGGGTGATTTTTAGGGAAGTCAGAATGTGAGCCCCGCGGCGCAGAGTGTTAAAGCTGCAGTACTGCAGTCCTAAACTCTGCTCATGACCTGAGTTCAATCCCCGGTGGAAGCTGGATTTTCAGGTAGCCGGCTTGAGGTTGACTCAGCCTTCCATCCTTCCGAGGTTGGTAAAATGAGTTCCCAGCTTGCTGGGGGGAAAGTGTAGATGACTGGGGAAGGCAATGGCAACCCACCCTGTAAAAAGTCTGCCGTGAAAACATTGTGAAAGCAACGTCACCCCAGAGTCAGAAACGACTGGTGCTTGTGCAGGGGGCCTTTCCTTTTTTCCAGAATGTGTATTCCCAGGGCTTTTTTTGTAGCAGGACCTCCTTTGCATTTTAGGCTACAGCCCCCTCTGATGTAGCCAGTCCTCCAAGAGCTTACTTAAGGGCTCTTCTCACAGGGCCCACTTACTACCACTTACTATCTGGTAGCTTTTTGAAGCAGCAGGTTGACAGTAGGGGATGAGGTAAGGGCAGGACCCAGATGTGCATGCCATTTAAATCCAGATGTAGGCCATTCCAGTGTTGGCCCAAACTGACCATCTGAATTCAGCCAAAGAGACTTTTCCTCCAAGATTTAGGGTTGTCAGTTCCTCCCTGGCCACTGCTGAGGGATGGGGGGAGGTAGAGTGGCCAGATCCAAGTTGGGAAACTTCTGGAGATACAGGGACGGTGCCTGGGAAGGACAGGGACCTCAGTGGGGTACAATGCCATAGAAACCACCCTCCAAAACATCCATTTTGTCCAGAGGAACTGATCTCTGTAGTCTGGAGAGGAGCTGTAATTCCAAGGGCTCCCCTGGTCTCAGCTGAAGGCTGTCATCCCTAGATACAGATGAGTATATGGTGGCTGTATAACTTTTGGACTCTTGGATGTTCACCTAACAAGGAGTTTTTTGAGGGTTTGGGAACTTGGGATTTTCCTTCAGTTCTCCTCTCTTTTCTCTTCCTCCAGTGGCACTTTCTAGCAAGCGGATTACAGTAAATCCGAAACATCAGTGGCACTTGAATGCAACATACTGTCAAGGGCCTTGCCAGTATAGGGTTAAAACTGAAGATTGTACTACCAGTGGAAATGTTTCTTCTCTGGAATATCTTCTTTTCTCCTCTTATCTACCTCTCACTTTCCCAGCCTTGAGCAACTCTTTTGCACCTGCTGTTTAGGTATAGAAGAAGAAAAATTGCAGATTTATACCCTGCCCTTCTCCCTGAATCAGACTCAGAGCGACTTACAATCTCCTATATCTTCGTCCCACACAACAGACACCCTGTGCGGTGGGTGGGGCTGAGAGGGCTCTCACAGCAGCTGCCCTTTCAAGGACAACTCCTGCGATGGCTATGGCTAACCCAAGGCCATTCCAGCAGCTACAAGTGGAGGAGTGGGGAATCAAACCCAGTTCTCCCGGATAAGAGTCCGCACACTTAACCACTACACCAAACTGGCTCACTTATGGAACTCCCTTAACTGTAACAATGTGTGTCTCATTCACAGCCTTGGGAATAAATGTTGAATATCAATATTGTTCTCAAAGTATAGCACAGTAAACGTATTGTGGGAAATATGGGGAGGGGGCTTGCCGGCATTCTTGCATTGCTCGTTGTAATCATTTAATATTACATTCATGCCTATTCATGCCAGTTCTAACTTGGACTTAATCCGGGCTGGGTTACCTGACTGAAGCCTTGAATAAACAAAACCTTTTTAAATAAATGGACCTCTTATTGAGTGAATAGTGGGGAGGCCTGACTCATACAAACCTTGGACTGATTTTGCCTAGTGCTCTATAGTAGAGATATACTAGACTGCACATTAGCATGGTGTAGAGTGCCCAGGACTGAAAGATGCCATGTTGTTTCTGGGTGCACAGGGGCTGGGAGAGTTATTCCAGCCCCTGCACACCCAGAAACAATGCCACATGATGACATCACTGCATATGAGGGAATAGCAGGGGGGAGGGGAAATGGGTCTGCAGGCGGCAGAACCCCACACACTGGTTCTGGACTTTGGGGGAGCTGTTTTTGAAGTAGAGGGACCATATTTGCAGCATAGCATTCAATTCCTCTCCTCAAAAGACCCTCCAAGTTTCAAAAATATTGGACCAGGCGGTCCAATTCTATGAACCCCCAAAGAAGATGCTCCTATCCTTCATTATTTCTAATGGAGGAAATTTAAAAGCTGTGTGGTCCCTTTAAATGTGATGGCCAGAACTCCCTTTGGAGTTCAGTTATGCTTGTCACAACCTTGGTCCTGGCTCCACCCTCAAAGTCCCCAGGTTCACCATAGCTGTCCTCCCAAGGAGCAAACGTCTTTTAATTTCATGTCTACAGTCACCATCTGCAGTGATCTTGGACCCCAGAAATGTGAAGTCTGTCACTACTTCCATGTCTTCCCCTTCTATTTGCCAAGGTGTGATGGGACCGGATGTCATGATCTTAGTGTTTTTTGATGTTGAGTTTCAAGCCTACTTTTGCTCACATGTTATTTTCCCTCCATTTATTGGCTCTCTGTGGTTTATGTTTGGATTTGCCTTTTGTCTCCTCCTAAACGCACACTTTATTTGGAAGAGACAGTTTTCCATTTCCTAGCTTATGCTGCATAAAATAAAATTAATCTTCGCTACTTGGACTGGACAAATCTTTGAGATAAATGTCAACCATGTGCTGTAGGGAATAAAAGCTTTCTCTTCTTCTGTTCTCCCCCCCCCCCTCAAATTTCGTTTTCTTACACTCAGTGACCATGAAGGGCTGATTTAAATTGCTACAGCAGAGTGGTTTATGCTGTGTTTGATCCTGGACAAAAGCAACAACACAAAGACAGCATGTTTGCAGTATGCAGCAGAACTAATTCCCCCCAAAATTGCAAACCTTGTAGCCGAGATGGAAGTAGTTAGTCTTGAGAGAGTCGGTGGTTCTAGCAAAAGGCATTCATCTGTAGCTCAGCAAACTAAGACTGTATACCAGCGTATAGCAGCAGTGTAGGTGGAATGAAGTCAGAGGGTTAGACAGGACAACAGGAAGAATAACTAAGTGATACAGGGGAAAACAGAGCTGGAAGGTGCTGTGATGAAATAGGCTCATATTTGCACTTTTGGGGGGGTGCTTTCGCACTTGCTAAATAACGCAGTTTTAATGCACTTCAGTGACCTCTTGCAAGTGGATTTTGCCATTTCCCAACTTGGGCCATGTATTCCACTGGTCTCATTTATTATTGCCTACACACAATGCGCCAAGTGTTGTCCAGCCCCATCTCCTTTCCTATGTGCCATGTTGACACTGTCAGCGTAGGGTTCATGGACGCTCCAACAATGGACAGACTCTTTTTCATTTGAAAATAGTTTCATTTATTGGATACATACATGTTACTGCTACGAGAGTTCTTTGAAAGTGATAAGGTACACACCAACTAGCTTGGCCTTTATGGCCCAGGATCAAAGCTAGGGGGTGTAGGTCATTCTCACAATACCGTTGCATTCTACTTCTAAGAGGTGCGAGGTTCGCGCCCTGATATCTTGCATAGCTAGCCGCATCCGTTCTCTCTCCCCCACCGGCGGCCTCGCATCGGCTGAGAGCTGGCCACATAGTTTGCACTTCAAACGCTTTTACAGCTCTTGGCGCCAAGCTCCTCTCCCCCCCCCCCCCCAATTCTCCTGCTCTCCCAGCTACATTATAGTTACAGTTCCCAGGGTTAGTAAGCAACACAACAATTTAGGCATTCTGGTTAATATCAATTTGAACACAAGCTGACAGACACGAATAGGTTCAGAAAGATGTTGCTCAGCACCAAGTGTGCTGCTTCCCAGCCAAACCCCACCACACAGCCAGGGATGTGTTCTTCCAGACAAGTCCTCCAGCACTGTTGATGCCTCAGGGTATTATGGGAGGGATGGTGGCTCAGTGGTAGAGCATCTGCTTGGTAAACAGAAGGTCCCAGGTTCAATCTCTGGCCTCTCCAACTAAAAAGGGTCCAGGCAAATAGGTGTGAAAAACCTTAGCTTGAGACCCTGGGAAGCCACTGCCAGTCTGAGTAGACAATACTGACTTTGATGGATCGAGGGTCTGATTCAGTATAAGGCAGCTTCATAGGTTCATATGTTCAGGGTACTTGCCTCTCATCCCTACTTAGCCAGTTTGGTGTAGTGGTTAAGTGAGCGAACTCTTATTTGGAGAACCGGGTTTGATTCCCCACTCTTCCACTTGCACCCACTGGAATAGCCTTGGGTCAGTCATAGGTCTCACAGGAGTTGTCCTTGAAAGGGCAGCTTTTGGGAGAGCTCTCTCAGCCCCACCCACCTCACAGCATGTCTGTTGTAGGACGAGGGAAGGTAAAGGAGATTGTGAGCTGCTTTGAGACTCTGAGATTCAAAGTGGAGGGCGGGATACAAACCCTTTATCATCATCGTCGTTGTCCTGGTCAGCTTGTCCTATCCCTACTAAGATAATCACAGCCTAAACAGGAGAAGATCAGACATATTCAATAAACTTTCTCTATGACATTATGACAGCACAAAGCAAGAAAAAAGGGCCCCTCCAATAAGTTTAAGTTTATTAGATTTATGTCCCACCCTCCCCACTGAGGCAGGCTCAGGGCGTCTCACAACCAAAGGAATCACAATAACAATTCAGCCAACAATTGCATTAAACAATTTCAACATATCAGCCATTAATTAAAGCAATCTGAAGCAATTTAAAACATATGGTGCTACTATCATAATATCCTTTCAGTTCCAGTGATGTTCAATACTTATTGAATACTCTTCCTAATACTATATCGGTATTTCAGGATCAACTGACGGTGAGCCGGAAAAGTGTAGTCTTACAGGACTTGTGGAACTGGGCGAGGTCCCGCAAGGCTCTAACCTCCTCTGGCAGTTTGTTCCACCAACAGGGACAGCAATTGAGAAGGCTCTTTCTCTGGTGGATTTCAATGTCAATAACTGGTCCAAGAAAGCCCAAAAAATTCCTGCTTGGCCCCCAAAGGTGACCGTCAAGTCCTGTGAGGGTGGGAGGGTCAGCAGCTGCACTTTAAGCCATAAAAATGTGTCTCCCTATTGGTTGGACCCCTGGAAGTTGTCTGATAGGCCTTACACCTTCTTTGAAACTATGGGGCATCGTCAAACTAATCACTGGCTTGAATGCTGCAAATGCCACATTTTATTTGATAACCCACTTCAGGCAGGTTCTTTGGAGAGGTAGCATAGACATTTCCAAATCAATCAGCTAATCCTATCTATTCAATACACTACCTAATCCACTACCTAATCTCTGTTAGTTCCAAATGACTTTTCTCAAATTCCTGGTCAATCTATTTGACAGGGGCATCAAGTAAAAATTCTCTCCTTCCTGGTTTCAGAGGATAGCTGAATTTATCCGCAGTAGAACAGCTAGACTGACTCTAATGTTTGAGAATCAAAGCTCCCTTTTTCAGATACTTCATCGGTATGTGTACGAGGAAGCTCTTGAAAGCTTATACCCCCAAAATCTTGTTGGTGTGTATGGTGCTACTAAGAACACCGTGGTGCAGAGTGGTAGGCTGCATTACTGCACTCCAAGCTCTGCTCATGACCTGAGTTCAATCCCGGTGGAAGCTGGGTTCAGGTACCAGCTCATGGTTGACTCAGCCTTCCATCCTTCCAAGGTCAGTAAAATGAGTCCCCAGATTGCTGGGGGGAAAGTGTACATGACAGGGGAAGGCAATGGCAAACCACCCCGTAAAAAGTCCACCATGAAAACTTTGTGAAAGCAGCATCACCCCAGAGTCGAAAATGACTGGTGCTTGCACAGGGGGTGACCTTTACCTTTATGGTGGCACTGGGCTTGAATCTAGCTGTTTTCCTTCTGGCTTTATATTCAGTTGATCGTGGTGACTTGAAATAATTTATTGGATTAAACATCTCTGAATAGTAGACTTGCCAGGTCCCAGGACCCAGCAGGGGATCCCCAGGTTTCAGGGGCTCCTGTCTGCCACAGTCTAGCTAGCTGGTGGGGGAAACCCTCCCCTAAACAGGGACATTGCATGTGAACGCTCTGGGTTTTGGGAAGCCCAATTTACACAATTATATAGGAAGGAATAACAGTTTGCTGTTTGGTGTAGAGCCAGTTTGTTGTAGTGGTTAAGTGTGCGGACTCTTATCTGGGAGAACGGGGTTTGATTCCCCACTCCCCTACTTGCACCTGCTGGAATGGCATTGCATCAGCCATAGCTCTCGTAGAGTTGTCCTTCAAAGGGCAGCTGCTGTGAGAACTCTCTCAGCCCCACCCACCTCACAGGGTGTCTGTTGTGGGAGAAGGGGATAAAGAAGATAATAAACCACTCTGAGACTGATTCAGAGAGGAGGGTAGGGTATAAATCTGCAGTGTTCTGCTACTACTACTTCTATAATCGGATCTCCTCGTGGTTCTCTCTTCAATATGTCTGCTCTAACAAGAATCCTATTCTAGGTGATTCTGTGAATCCAGGTATCCCTTTCAATATATGCCATTTTTTTCTGAACTATACCTCTAATAGACCAGAACATCGGTGTGTAATCTATTGCCCAGGGGATCCTACTAAACTCTCTTGGAGCTCTGTAAAAAGTTCTCTGCAATCTTTCTGATCCACCCGACTCCTAGCTTGATGCATCAGATGTTGTGGGTATCCTCTGCTACTAAACTGCCTAACAAGCACATTGCAGTCCCTCTCATAATTTTTGGGTTTTTTTATTTATTTAGTCGATTTATAGTCCGCCCTTCTCCATAATGGGCTCAGGGCAGATCACAAGCACGATAAAACAATAAAACAGTATAATCCAACAATAAAATCATAAAACCATAAAACAGTCAATGAACAATCAAATGATGCAACATGAATGGTACAGCGTGTATTTTAGGTTGCAGTACAGATATCATAGGTGTCATAGACGTCAGAGCTGTAGGCCCGAGGTCTGCTAGATGATGTCAGCAGTAAGGTAAGGACACCCATCTGCCTCAGCCAAAAACTTGGTGAAATGGCTCCGTTTTGCAGGCCGTATGGAATAATCGGAATTTAAAGTAGAATTGCACTTCATACAGCTATGGGGCGAGGGCTGAATAGCCCATCTAAAAACCAACCAAAGGTACACCCATTTCGACTGAGAAATCAGACTGCAGGAAAAAGCCAGTGAAAGAGCCAAAAGACAGAATGATATCCTGGAAATGACTTAACACAATGACCAGGAAAGAGCAGAATATGCAGAGGAGGAAAGCAGATAGCTCTCTCTGTGTGTGTGCATGTAATCAGTCATTGTTTTATAAAATTCCTAGCTTTTAAGTTCTAGCACTCCTTGCTGGCTGTGAGACTGAAAGAGGAGAAAGCAATTCTGTTAAATAAGAAGGGACGGTTTTGAATTTGTCATCCCTGCTGTTTAGACAAGAAAATCCCCGTTTCAATTTGGCTTCTCCATTGTGCAAATTGAAACTAGTGATGTTCTGTGTGCCCTGGCTGTTTCAGAGTCTCTGCTGACAGTCTAAAGAACCAGGCAATATGGTTAATGAGAGTCCACTAGTCACTAGGCCTCTCTGACAGTGGAATTCTAATATTTTATGGCAGGAATTAAAAATGAGGCACGAGGGTTCATAATCCGGAGGATTTGGTTTTTGTTCTCTCTGTTCAAACATATATATCAAATTTCAGATATTTTTAATTTGGATGTATTTCTTCCATCACCATCTTAAATAATGAATTCCAAAGGCAGACTCATGTTAAAGCTCAAGTAGATGAGACATAAGGAGGTTTTTGAACAATCCTGGTGATTCCCCCCCATTTTAAAAACAGGTGCAGGGGGCCCCAATTCACATTAATTTAGTTTAATTTATTCGATTTATATCCCGCCCTCCCTGCCATAGCAGGCTCAGGGCTGCTTGAAAACAAGGCATAAGGAGATAAGTAGCTGAAGTCTACCTTCCATACCATTGTCCTTCACTGAATAGCCATCCCATCATGCCACAGTTCTGTGTAGGGATGGGTATAAAACTGGTTCACAAATGAAATTTCATGATGAATTTTGGCCTGTTCGTTCTTCGCGAACTTAAGTTCATGACAGGTCATCCAGCATGTACTTTCCACGAATTTTCAAGCTGTTTGTGGAAGTTCATTGCAGCTCATGGACAGACACAATTACAGACTGTCCCCACTAAAATTTTTATCAAATTTCACAGCAAACTTCAAACCGGGGGGGAGGGGGGTTCCTTTGTGAGTTTGATGCCACCATCTTGTTTCTGAGTCATTCCATAGACTCCTGCAACTTCAGCAACTCAAACAAAAAAGGGCTAATGTCAGGCCTCATTTTGGACAGCTCACAAGAGCGGAGCTCTGAAAACTCTAACTTTTATTGTGGTCTTTCTTCCTTACCCCCCTCCCCTCAAAAATACTTGCTTCTGGGCTCCACTGTTCAAACCCCCCCCCCCCCGTGAGAATTTTGCTGAACTCTAAGATTTGACAAACTTTCTCATATTTTCCCCCACAAAAAAGGGGAAAACAACCAAAACATCTAAAGCAGACAGATGGAAATCTTCATCATGCCACTGTGGCCACATAGGAAAAAAGTAATTTTAAAAAGTGTGATGGGAGTGAGGTTTTATTATAACAATTCTAATTCAAGAAGCATTTTATGGTAGATGCTGAGCTGATATAATTTAGTACACCTTCTGGTGATGTCAGGGGCATATGCAAATAGTTTGAGCTAAAGAACTCTGGCACCTCTTTTTCTACTAAATGACTCCTGACTAATCTCAAACCACAGAATTCCTACAGTAGAAACTGAAGAGGGGATTTTTTTTCCAAGTTCAGTACAACCAATTCATTGTATAAAATACCAAGCAGAATCTAGTACCACCATGGCAATGCAAACTTAAAAGGACTGATTGATCTCCAAGCACATTGTCATCAGAAAGTCAATGGGAGGGGGGGATTTTGCTAGTCCAGCACAACCATTTCAGTGTATGGAATGCCCAGCAGAATCCAGTACCAAAGTGGCAATACAAGCTTAAAAGGACTGATCAATCTCAAAGCACAGTGTCACAAGAAATGCAAGGAGGGGATAGATTTCACAAGTTCTGTGCAAAAAAACGGGAACAAAAAAGGAACACTGACATAGGGGGAAGAATGCTCTTGAAACGCACAAGAGTAATTTGAAACTCACAAGAGCAGCAGAAAAATCCAGAAATGTGGAGTGGGTGGTTAAGAACCTCCTGAACCCGCACCTTTCATTTATCCAGAAAGCACTTTCCTGGAGGCTCCTTCTTTAAGGGGCTGCAACTTGGATCCCGTAAATCCAATCCTCATCAAACTTGGAGGACTAGTAGAGGAGAATCAGCCAAAATTCCTCTGTGAGTTTGGTGCCTCTAGGACTGTGGTCCCCAATGTTTTTGGCACTTTTTGAGGAAGACAATTTTTCCACGGACTGGCGGATAGAGGGGCAATGGTTTTTGGATGATACAATTGTGTACTTGGTGGTGCTTAAGTGTGCAGACTCTTATCTGAGAGAACTGGGTTTGATTCCCCACTCCTTCATTGCAGCTGCTGGAATGGCCTTGGGTCAGCCATAGCTCTCACAGAGTTGTACTTGAAAGGAGAGCTTCTGGGAAAGCTCACTCAACCCCACCCACCTCACAGGGTGGCTGTTATGGGGGAGGAAGATAAAGGAGATGGCGAGCCACTCTGAGATTTGGAATAAAGGGCAGAATATAAATCCAATCTCATCATCTTCTCATTATTATTACATTGTAAGATATTGTCAAGCAACGATATTTCTCAATAAGCAGTCTTTTGTTTTAAATCAAAGCTGTTTTATTGTTAGAAATTCAGAAGCTGTACCAAGGACACAAGTCTTGGGAGTAATGACGCATACAGGGTTACACAGTTGCTATATAGGATATCTTCAAAGGTTACATTACAGATGCATACTTGAGTCATGGGTTCAAAGGTTACTAAACACTATCTCTTTTATTACTAAGGAATTTAGGCTATTAAAAACATCTCCCTTTCTCACACTTCTCTAGCAGAAGATAAGAGTTGTCTGTGTGAACCTGTGGGAGAGGCGACTTGAAAGTGGTACCAGCCAGGCTGTAGCATAAACATCCTTGGGCCAGATGGATTTATTACTTGCCAAATGGTTGCAAATAAAGGAGGAGCAGTAGAGAGCTGGTGACCTGCTCTTTGTCTAAGATATCATTATGTTACAGAAATAAGCGTGCTTGACATATATAATGAAATAATTATACAACTCACAGACTAACAGGCAACAGTCTGGTACTGGTCCACGGCCTGGGGGTTGGGGACCCCTGCTTTAGCACACCAGGGGTCCATTCTACGAGATCATGAACCTCAGCTGTTTGTTGCCTAAAAAGTTAATGATGTCCCAAGGTTCATGAACTGAGGACACCACAAATTGAACTGCATGTTCCCAGTTCATGCCTATGATCTTTGCACACCTTGTTTTTATTTATTTATTTATTAAATTTAGAAGATTTCTTTAAAAAAATGCAGACACTGTTGGGGAACCTGCCCAAGGAGACTTACAAAATAGCATAGAGAGCCAGTTTGGTGTAGTGGTTAAGTGTGCAGACTCTTATCTGGGAGAACGAGGTTTGATTCTCCACTCCTCCACTTGCACCTGCTGGAATGGCCTTGGGTCAGCCTTAGCTTTCACAGAAGTTGTCCTTGAAAGGGCAGGTGCTGTGAGAGCCCTCTCAGCCCCACCTACATCACAGGGTGTCTGTTGTGTGAGGGGGGGGGGGTAAAGGAGATTGTGACCGCTCTGAGATTCGGAGTATAGGGTGGGATATAAAACCAAAATCATCATCTTCTTCTTCTTCTTCTTCTTCTTCTTCTTCTTCTTCTTCTTCTTCTTCTTCTTCTTCATAATGAATGAAGATCATTATGGGGTCACCCTGTTTATACCTGAAACAGAGATCCTGCAAAAACAGGTCAAACGAGAACACTCTCTGCTTGGGCAAGAGCCTGCCAAGGCTCTCCAAAAAAGGGTTTCTGTCTAAGGTTGCATAACAGGCACCCTCAAGGCTAGTTCTAGTCTCCTTCCTCCCCACCCTGGGATGGAATGTCAAGAACCACGGGTTCTACCAGGTACAGTATCTGTGTTTCTCTAGCTAGCTAGCAGTATATGTCTAATCCCTTCATGTATCCAAAATCCCTATCCAAACACCTTTTATGTTACCCTGCACTAATGTGCAAAACCCATCACACAAACCCTATTTCCTTCCTGCCTCTTTCTCAAAGAGCGCTGAGATAAAATTTAATCTCAAACATTAAACAATATGGCTCTCCCTGACACTCAATCAGCGACCTATTCCCACCTTTTGTTTCCAAATGGCACGCCCTTGTAAAGCCAGTTAATAGGACAGCATCCATGCCATACTTATACCAGCTGGAAAATTATGAATACAGGAGAATTTTTGCCATCCTGAGGAGAGATGCAGGGCAGGTATAACAAAATATCTTTTGAAGATCATTTATGCCCCTGCTGTAATGAAGGGATAGAATCTTTAGTGCATGCCTATATGACTGCAAGGTGTACAGCATTCACTGTGAAATCCTTCCTTTTCCTGCAATCTTGCCTACCACTCTTAATCAAAAAATGCAACAACTGAAGGATCTTCTGAATGATAGGAACCCTGTGGGGTTAATTACTATTCCTATGGGGTTAGCTATTATTATATTAGCTACATTTGGTTGGCTTGCCACCAGAACTAGAAAATCACTCGTAGCTCAGAAGGGTAATAGTTAGGCATTTTCTTACTTTCTCTCCTAGTTGGTAGCTTTTAAAATATTTAATCCTATTATAAACGGTATGTATGTTTTATAATTTATTGTAGCAATTTTACCTCTGTTCTCTCGGCACAATTTATAATTTATATGGGTTACTGTAACCAGCATTGGTTTTATCTGTGTTGTTTTTGCTGGTTTCTGCTGTGAATAAACTTGACTTGACTTGATTTGCTTTAAACTGGGAATCCATTCAAAGCACCTAAGAAAATCCATCTCCCGGCTCCATTCTCTGAGCCAACAAAGGGCATTACACTTTTGTGTCCAGCACCTGGAAAACATTCAACTTTCCCTCACCACACAATGGGAATTCCATCAAACTATTGTTTAAACCACCTAACACACCCAGCCATACCTTCAGATTTCATTTCAGGGTACAAATATACCCAGTTTTACCCATGCTCAGTGTTGTTGTGTGTTCCTGGATCCAGCCACACACCCAAGATGCTGGCCATCTTGCCCCTCCCCTCAGGGAGCAGAACACAGTGGCTTAAATAGCCCCCAGCCATTTTAACCAAACAGCAAAAATCTAAGTTCTGTTCTGGCCTACAGGCCCTGTTCCACTCTGCCCTCCTGAGGGTTCCCAACTTCTTGGAGGGGCTTTTCTTCTACTAAAGAAAAAAGAAACTGTTGAAATGTAAAGACTTTGCTCCTTGCCAACCTCCATGGAGAAAACACATTTCTTCGCACTAGAGTTTTAACCCCTGCTTTCTGCTCTCCACGAATCACCATGAACCATCACAACCTGCATGGAAATCCGTGAAAGTCTGTGGCAGTTCTTCAGTTCACGAACATTGCTCCACGAACCATAAAGTGGCCAAAATTCGTGACAAACTTTAGTTCATCATCAGCTCTTGCCCATCCCCAATCCTGACCCACATCTCAGGAAACACTGTTATTATGGCATAAGCTTTTATGCTATCTTGGTCACTCCATCAGTGGCCTGAAGTTCATTGGATGTATTTGTCTGACAAAATGGGCTCTGGCTTACAGCAAGTCTTGCCACAATCCATTTAGATAGATCCAAGTGGGCAGCCATGTTGATCTGAAGCAGTAGAACAAAGCAGGAATCAAGCATCACCTTTAAGACCAACAAATATTTATTCAGAATGTAAGCTTTCATGTGCTAAAAGCACAGTTCTTCAGATGAGGAGATAAGGTGCAGTGGGCTGAAATGCATGTAGTTGGTGGGTTAAGAGTGCATGTATTTCAGCCCACTGTACTTTATCCCCTTGTCTGAAGAAGTGTGCTTTTACCACAAGAAATCTTACATTCTGAATAAAACTCCTTTGGATATTAGGCCACACACCCCTGATGTAGCCAATCCTCCAAGAGCTTACAGGGCTCTTAGTACAGGACCTACTGTAAGCTCCAGGAGGATTGGCTACATCAGGGGTGTGTGGCCTAATATGCAAAGGAGTTCCTGTGACATAGAAAGCCCTGGAAAATTGAAAGTGAGGGGAGGTGAGATGTTTTCAATAAAGTGTATCAAATCCAGGGCTTTTTGGTAGCAGGAACTCCTTTGCATATTAGGCCACACACCCCTGATGTAGCCAATCCTCCTGGAGCTTACAGTAGGCCCTGTACTGAGAACCATTGGCTACATATGGGGTACATGGCCTAGCGTGGATCCCCTTTCTAGATTTACTTCCATCTTTTCAAAATGTTGTTGCTTCAGGGTTTGCTAAAAGGTAAAGTTAGTCCCCTGTGCAAGCAACAGTTGTTTCTGACTCTGGGGTGATGTTTCCACAATGTTTTCATGGCAGACTTTTTACAGGGTGGTTTGCCATTGCCTTCTCCAGTCATCTACACTTTCCCCCAGCAAGCTGGGTACTCACTTTACTGACCTCGGAAGGATGGAAGGCTGAGTCAACCTGAGCCGGCTACCTAAAACCAGCTTTCGCTGAGTTTTGCTACCCGTCATCCTAATGGCAGGGACACAGAGGAACAATGTCCGCATCTTTGTGTGAACATTGCCAGATGTCTTTTCCACCCTTTCTATGCACATGTTGTCCCAAACAACCCTTATCCTTCAGAATAGAGGAGTAATGAACTTACATACTTGCATGCACAATGAGCACTTGATGAGATTGAGGGATTGTGTACCAACCATGCATTTGACATAAACCAGAAATCAAAAAGGCTTTCTGGAGAAACTGGGAAAAGTGCATGTCACTAGCTCTCTTAGTTACCGATAAAGCAAAAACAAACCAAACAAGCCCTTGGTTCATGAACAACTCAAAGTCAAGGCACGTAAAAAGAAAGAAAGAAAAGGGTGCGCACAAACTTCAGGTGAACGGAAAGAACTTTAATAGAATCCATCCATCATTTACTTGGCTAAACATTTTTTAGATTGGCGAGGAGAACAAACATGACTGAACAGACAAAACCCAAGATAAGGAGGAAGAAAACAGTCCTGTCGGTGTAGCACAACAGATTACTTCCTCCCAACACGATCACTTAGATTTTTATCCCACATGTCAAAAAAGAATTGTGAATACAACGAACAAGATAATAAATACTTTACATTTATACAGTACAATTTATACTGAAAACATCACAATCTGTGTACAGTATTTTGTAGTTGGCGAAAAGCTCTGTCATAAAGTAGTCTTTTCTACAAAATTCTCTTAACTGTTGGAAAGCTCTTATACACATTGTAACTTCTCCAGAATTTCAGCGAAGTTCATCTTTTTTAAAAAAAAAAATCCGTGACTTCTTGTACATTTTCTACAGTTTTAAACAGGAATGTTTGGAATAAAAAGGGGGTTTTTTATTGGTTATTAAGCCTTCTGTTGAAGAAATAATTCGTTAATAGACTGAACAAGTGGGGAACCCATAAGGACTCACAGTGGGAATCTTATTTCCCTATTTTTTTGTCTCCCCCTTCATCTCTCCTTTCCCTCCTCCCTTCTTTTTAGTTTAAAACAAATACTACTAAAGAGAGATATGACTGGGATTTCTAAAATCATGAATGGTGGGGAGATAGTGGTCAGTAATTCATCATCCTCTTTCAAAAACAGGTTAGAACTCAGGGTCACCCAGCGAAATTGATTCTCATCCTTTAGGATTGATAAAAGAAAGCCGTTCTGCATACCAGATGCAATTAACATATGAGATTCATTATCAGATGGCATGGAGATGGCCACTGACTGAGAATGTTTTCACAAGTATTGGAGAGTTTCTTGGAGGAAAGATCTATCAATAAATATTAGCCGTTAGAGTGAAACAGCAACCAGTGGCGATGTACATCTGATTGATGGATACTAGGAACAAAAAGCTATGGAGGTCTTTCACTTTCATGCTTGTTACATTCCCAGAAGTACCAGATAGAGGTAGAAAAGACTGCAGATTTATACCCCACTCTTCTCTCTTAATCAGAGACTCAGAGTGGCTTACAATCTCCTATATCTTCTCCCCCCCACAACAGACACCCTGTGTGGCCTAATATACAAAGGAGGAGTGGGGAATCAAACCCGGTTCTCCCAGATAAGAGTCCCCACACTTAACCACTACACCAAACTGGCTCCAGATAGGATGCTGGATCAGGTGGGCTTTGGGTCTCATGAAACCATGGTCTTCAATGTTTGTTATCATCGCTATATCTAACTGGTTGTCCCATGAACACGTAGCCAGATCATCCCAAGGGACCCAGCTTGGCTTATCATGCAGAAATTTTATCTTTTTAAGCAATATGCTACATGGCTTAGAGAAAAAGAATGAGAGTAACTCTCTAAAACTAATTACCTGATTGGTGCATATGCAGGTCACATTTACTTGAGTGGAGAAGCAGCTGAAATTCTGTGTGGAAAATTATCAGACATATATAAGGAATTTAAATAATAGTTCTGTATATTAAAAAGATGTTTACTGTGGAGAAATCGTGAAGTTATGAGGTAAACGTGAAGTGATTTTAATTCAGTCAGGGAAGCAAAGCCGTAGAATCTGTAGACCCTTGGGCAGCCTACCAAGCAGTGGAGCAGATACAGAGATATTGGGAGTGGCTTTACCTCAAAAGTTTTTGTTGAGAAGTCCTCGCGTTTTTATGGAACAGATAGATTTAAAAGTTGTCTCTTCAGATCAATCAAGTTTATGACTGATTGGGTAAGAGGGCTTTAACTACTTTCATTGACCTTAATATTAGAATAAATGGGATGAGGACCTCAGACATGGTGAGCTTTAATTGGTTGAAAATACTAGTGGGAGAGAATGAAAGGTGACCTTCTGTCAAGTCCAAGTGAGTCTCATGAGACAAATTTGGAGGCCGATTGATGAATCAAGGAGCATGAACAGGATGGTTCAGTAGTTATTGGTGAAGGAAACAAAAAGAGTTGAAGAACAGCAAAGGCAGGGCCTTTTTGTAGCAGGAACTCCTTTGCATATTAAGCCACACACCCCTGATGTAGCCAATCCTCCAAGAGCTTACAGGGCTCTTAGTTCATGGTCTACTGTAAGCTCTTGGAGGATTGGGTACCTCAGGGGTGTGTGACCTAATTTGCAAAGGAGTTCCTGCTACAAAAAAAAAAAAAAAAGCCCTGGGAAGAGCAATCTGAAAGATGCCTTAGTGGACCTTATGAGGGCAGAAAGATGGTAAAAAAATGTATTTTTTTAATTGTCTATTAGAGAAATTGAGATGAAGACAAAGGGTAGAATAGGAGGAGCATCCACACCAGGGGTGTCAAACTTACTTGTTATGAGGGCCAGATCTGACATAAAGGTGACCTTGTCAGTCCAGGCGACGAGCATCATAAAATGTAATGCCAGGTAGCGAAGATATAAACTTTATAAAGGACAAACATAATTAAAGATTTTTTTAAAAAATTTAAAACATGCCTAAAATATTAGCACTCATTGGTCTTAAAGGTGCTTTCTTTTTCAGTCCTGGCCCCGAACTGGTGGAATCAGCTCCCTATGGAGATCTGGCCCTACCTGGCTCGCCGGCCTTTCGTAGGGCCTGTAAAACGGAGCTGTTCCGCCAGGTCTTTGGATGAGGCAGCGGGCATCTATCTATCTATTAGATCGGTTGGTCTCCCCCTACGCCCCCACGGCCCGCTGCATTGTGGTGCTGTATTGTGACATTGCTTTTGTGCTATACTATCTTGCTTTATATCATCTTGCTGAACTAACCTGTTGCACTTTACCGAATGCTGAAGCTGATTTTATTATGCTTTTATTGTGAATTTATCTCAAATTTTTGCACTTCACTCTGAGCCCCCCAAAAGGGGGAAGGGGCGGAATAGAAATAAACAAATAATAATAATAATAATAATAATAATAATAATAATAATAATAATAATAATAATAATAATAATAGTATCTCTCCCGTGTGATCCAGGAAATTGGGCAAAGGGAGCTCTGGCTCTTTCCTTCCTTCCCCAGAGGACCAGTGTGTGTGTGTGTGGGGGGGAGCATCAGCCAATAAAAGGAAGAGAGGCTTGGCTCAGTAGCTCTGCTGTGCATCTGAGAAAGCCTGGCAAAGCAAAAGATCCCTCTCCCGCTTCCTCCTCAAGGGAAGAGCCTCAGTCAATGGAGAAATACATACTTTGCTCTGTAACTCCTGTGCTATTAAGCAAGCCTGGCACAGCAAGCGGTGATGCAGAAGGAAGCAAGAGAGTGGGAGAAGGAAACACAACAGTCAGTTGCTTGCTTGAGAGCCTGATAGGAGCCCTCTGGGGGCCTGATCCAGCCCCTGGGCCACATGTTTGATACCCCTGATCTACACAGGCAATGGCAAACCAGCTTTCAGTGTATCTTACTTCGAAAATCCCATGGGGGTCTCCATAAATTGGCTGCAACAATAGCACTTTATGTACACACACAAGAGAAGCATCAACAGTCATCAGAAGAGATTGTGGATGCTGTAAAGTGCAGCACCTTGGTGTCCTTACTCCAGCGTCTTCAGTGAGCACCCACCACCAGAAAACATTGCTAGATTCATATGCATGCCAGCAGCTCCAAGATAGTACAAGCTAAGGTAAAAGAATCTGGCTGAAAGGGAAAATGCAGGTATTTTTCCTCCAAAGCAACTTAAGTGCAAGGCCTTCATAATTTTGGTTCCTCTTTTCCCATACTTTTCTGAGCTTTGTGATATCCATTCCAAAATGGGGATTTCAAATGCAAGCTACAGAGAAAAGCCTCTATTTTCACCATTGGTTGACCATCACTCGAAGCTATTTATGTACAAAAGTTTGCAATGCCCAGCCGTTTCATGTTTTCCTTTGGGTCTTAGGCTCATGAGATTTCTGTAATGAATGTCAATATATCAGAAGTAGGTTTGCAGCTTACAGACACACACCTGAAAAACACCTGAACAGCCTACTCAAGATTGCTACAGCACAAACATTGTCTCCAGATTTTGACTAAATAATTCAGAGCAAGACACGTCAGTTACCAGAAACCATTAAATAAACAAAATATTGCAAGAATGCTAATCTTCTAAGCATGTTTTACTTTAAGTTTTTTTTAAACAAATCTTTAATTGTGTTTGTCTGTGTCCTTTATAAAGTTAATATCTTGGCTACCTGGCAATACATTTTGTGACACACATGGCCTGGCCCAACAGGGGCTCATTTATGTCCAATCCGCCCCTCATAACAAAGAGTTTGACACTCTGCTCTAATAGTTTATGAGGGACGGATCAGACATAAATGGGCCAGGCCATGTGTGTCATAAAATGTAATGCTAAGTAGCAGAGATATAAACATTATGAAGGACACAAACACAAAGATTTTTAAAAACTTAAAACATGATTAATAAATTAGCATGTGTTGGTCTTAATGGTGCTTTCTTTGTACCTCTCCTGTGTGATCCAAGAAGCTCTGGCTCTTTTCTTCCTTCCCCAGGGGACCAAAAGGGGGAAGAGCTGCAGCCAATAGAAGGAAAAGAGGCTTTGCTCTGTAGCTCCTATGCTATTGAGCAAGCCTGGCAAAGCAACCTGTGATACAGAAGGAAGCAAGAGAGAAGGAAGCAGATGACAACCAGTTGCTCGGGGGCCTGAGAAGAGCCCTCCAGGGGCCTGATTCGTCCCACAGGCCACATGTTTGACACCCCTGCTAGTGTAAACCATTTCAAACAGTGCAACCCTATTACCTCTGCAAAGAGGCCCTCTTGAATAATTCAATCTTGCATAGTTTGTGGCAAGTCAAGAGACTGGGAACCTTCCTGACCTCCTTCATAGGGCTGCCAAGTTCCCAGGTCGGGCAGGGATTTCCTCACCCCGGAGGTTCCCAACCCACCGGCCCACATTGGGCCGGTGAGGGATTTCCCCCTGATGTCACCAGCATGATGACATCACTCTCAGTGATGTCATCATGCCAGTGACATCATGTGCAGGCCGCTCTAGCAGTTTCCTGGAAAACTCTATGGTTTTCCCAGATGCTCTAGCAATTTGGGAGGGAGAGCTCTATGGTACCTATTGGGACTTGGCAACAATACACCTCCAGCAGGCCATTCCATACGGGGAAGGGGGGCCCAATGTGCCATAGTTTAATTTCAATTTGTTCACTCTTTATCAACTGTAAATTCTACTCACTACCAGGCAAGGGGGGAAATATTACTTATTGTTTTAGCTTATTGAATATAAGGCACTGCAAAGAGCTTTTATATGGGAGGGTAAAATATGGGGAGAGGATTAACTATAGAAATTGAGACTAAAGATATCTTTACAAGTACATTTCCAAGAGCTGCTTCCTATTGACTCTTTGTTTTCAGAGAGCAGATTTCTGTGGAGGCCTTAGAAAACAACTAAATGCTGAGGTTTGTGGCGGAAATGCTGACATCACTTTAAATGGAGTGCGACGCTGTGTGGTACCTGCATAATTGAACACTATCAATAATTTCCCCACCAAATCTCCCACAGAGGCTAGTAAGAATTTCATAATTATATCTCCTCCAGGTTGTGTTTTAGGCGGGAAAACGATGCCCCCTCCCTTTCCTGACAGGTAAATAACCAGTTTCTCTTAATTAGGCTTGATTATGGGAAATGAAAATGTTATTGAATGCCGCTATCAAGTGGAGCACTGGCTTACATCAAGAGCAGCACCACGTTGAGGGTGTCTGGTTTCCACAATAAATAGGTTGTGGGACATGCTTATTTTAATTGCTTGGGTGAAAAAAATCTGCTGAAATTTAAACCTCTCGCTTGGTAAAAAAAAAAAACGGCAAATGCCGAAATGACCCACTTACAAATGACCTGTGCTATCAGAATTATGGATTTAAATTGGTAATTAATAAAAGTCCATTTTGGAAAACGCAAATGTGAGGGGCTCAATTGAAATGCTAACTAGGCTTCAAATCCCACAGACAGTTTATTGATGCTCTAATACACATTACTTATGCTAAAGACTTTTGTAGACTTAGAACTGACGGCGAAGGGCTGACAATGGTCTCATTTCTCCTCCAGGCAGCTGGAAGATCAGGAGCAAACGTAGTGGACGACTTCATATTCGCCGTTCTTAATCCTGCTTATAATGGAGGAACACAGCATGATTTCTTTTTTTGAAGTTGTTTGATACCAAATGAACTCTCGCTCTTTCCTCTCACTAAATCTCAGGCTATGAAGGACAAGGATTCTGATGGAACAAAAAGGACAAATCTCGGAAACAGGGAGGAAGAGAGGACCTTGGTGAGACATCTCAGAATGAAGGCACGAGACTCAGTGGGACATTCAACCAGGGTCAGTTTTATTAAACAGTTGATCTGAAGCAACAAACCGAGTTAAGGACTTTCTTTCTCAATTCACGGGATGAGTAGTTTTACTTCTGGGCAGCTCTGGAAATTAACTCTTCAGGGGCTTCAGACATCAAAGCAACCCCATTCTGACTCATTCTTAGTTTAGCACAACATTGACACTGCACAATAGCATAGCACTAGCGATGGAGTGTTGGCCTCAACATATTCGTGCTATGAATTAAATTTATAATTCAAGACTGCAGTTAAAATGCATTTTCAGAGCAGGACAGGGCAAGGGCTTATACTGGCACATGAATTATGCCATGTATCTACCACTTGAACAATGATCCCTCTTACATTAAAGAGATACTCGATACTTGGAGATGAGTTGTGTAATAACTTATGGTTCAATCACAACAGAGACACATGGGATTGCGGACTCTGGGAATGATAGCTCACCGACATTTGTTCCGCCCCCACGCTTCTCCTTACATCAGCACAAGCCATCAATTCCCCACCAGTTGCTCCGCAGCGCCTATTACTTAGGGGCTACTTCCGATTCCCGTTGCGGCAACAGGAACTTCAAAAAAACAGCATCCTGTTGCTGCGACAGTAATAGGAAGTAGCCATGATGTAAGAGGTTCCCGCGGAGCAACTAGTGGGGAATCCATCGCTTGAGCTGGCGCAGGGAGAAGAGCGGGGGCGGAGCCTATGCAGGTGAGGAATCACTCTGGGATGTGTATATTTGGGGGGTATAAGCTGGGGAAAGCAGGGTTTGGGGAAGGGAGGGACTGCATCAGAGTATGATGCCATAGAGTCCACCCTCCAAAGTAGCCATTTTCTCCAGGAAAACTGATCTCTGACACCTGGAAATCAACTGTAAAGGTGGGAGATCTGCAGGTGCCTCTTGGAGGCTGGCAACCTAGATACATCAGAGCAGGGCTGTCTTAATGCCTGATGGGCCTGATGGGCACTTGCCAATGGGCCCCACGAGCATGGGGGCCCTTTACTAATCTGTGTATGATGCAGTACTAATAACCAGGTATTGATAGTTTGTGAAAATATGAATGGATAAGCAAGTTGAGAAACTGTTGAATGTAGTCTTATAGACCTATACAAAGATCCTTTTATAGGTCAACCATTTACATTTTTAATCCTGTAAGTAGTTGTTGTAGGGGCCCCAGTACACAGCTTTGCCCGGGGCCCATAATGCTGTTAAGATGGCCCTGCATCAGAGGACAAGTAAATGTAATAGTTTATTGACAAACGAACACAATATCCCTCTGGTTTTACTGAATGCTCCCACCCAATCAGCAGGAATCCTCTACAAAATCCTATTCTCTAGGTTCTTATAAGATGTGTTGGTAAATGCCAATGACCACTAGAAACGCCATTGAGGCTTTGTTGGATATACACCAATGCTGCTGAAGACCAGCAGCTCCCAGGCAATAAGATCAGAGCAGCTCCCCCAAAGTGGTATCAGGAGACCTAAGTTCAAATCTCAACTCATTCAGAAGTTTCTTTCGTTAATTTTGGGCATGTCAGTCTCTCCCAGTCTAACCCATCTCTCAGGGGTGTTGCACGGATGAAAAGACAAGGAGACCACGCAAACCACTCTAAGCTCCTCCAAGGATGGGTAGGGTCAGGGCTTTTTTCATAGTAGGAACTCCTTTGCATATTAGGCCACACACCCCTGATGTAGCCAGTCCTCCTGAAGCTTATAGTAGACCCTGTGCTATCAGCCCTGTAAGCTCCAAGAGGATTGGCTACATCAGAGGTGTGTGGCCTAATATGCAAAGGAACTCCAGCTACAAAACAAGCCCTGCAAATCCTGTCAGTAAGATTCACATTGAAATGTCTCAACTGCAAATCTGCAGGCAAAATTTGTAAAAAAAACCCTGTTGAATTTCCTATGTCTGAGAATATTCATTTCCGCTTTATCAACAGCCCACATTTACAGCAAGGTTTCTGTCTAGTTGCTCCTATGGCACAGAGTGTTAAAGCTGCAGTACTGCAGTCCTAAGCTCTGCTCACGACCTGAGTTCGATCCCCGGCGGAAACTGGGTTTTCAGGTAGCCGGCTCAAGGTTGACTCAGCCTTCCATCCTTCTGAAGTCAGCAAAACGAGTACCCAGCTTGCTGGGGGGAAAGTGTAGATGATTGGGGAAGGCAATGGCAAACCACCCCGTAAAAAGTCTGCCGTGAAAACATTGTGAAAGCAACGTCACCCCAGAGTCGGAAACGACGGGTGCTTGCACAGGGGGCCTTTCCTTTTCTTCTGTCTATGCAACCACTGTTCTGGTTGACTTGACAACTCCCCAGTTTCATGACACTGCTTGAATAAGTTGAGTTTGTGATCTGCACGGTGTTGTAATACATATTTTAATGATACCTTGCAGTGCTTATATACCTGGTTTGTAATGCTATCACTTAACAGTGGCTTATCATGACCTTCCATGTATTTTAAATGTGTTTACCCTCATTTGGTCTCATTATTTACCCACCCTTTGCTCCCACCTCTGTTCTGCCATTTGTCAATGAAAAGTGATCAACAATGTTTATACAAATATGTACTCTATGCCATCCATTATTTGCTGAGCATTCCTATCAAGGTCTGTTTTCTAGAAGCATGGAATGACTGATAATAAACTCAATACTCCAGTGGCATTCTATTAGCTGAAAGGGAGACGTGTTGAGCTTTAATGTGGACAAAATGAAAAAAAAAAAGAATTTTGAGCTGTTCCCAAGTAAAATGTTTGGCAAGCTGTGGATTTAAAAAAAAAAAAAATGGCCCAAGGTCACCCAGCAAGAAGAGTGGGGATTTGAACCTAGGTCTCCCAGCATGTTTTTAAAGGGATTTAGAGGTACTAAAGCATCTAGTAGTGACTAGTTGGAGATGTGGAAAGCTACTTTATAACCCAAGCCCCATGGCACAGAGTGGTAAGCTGCAGTACTGCAGTTCAAGTTCTGCTCATGACATGAATTCGATCCCTATGGAAGCTGGGTTCAGGTAGCCGGCTCAAGGTTGACTCAGACTTCCATCCTACCGAGGTCAGTCAAATGAGTACCCAGCTTGCTGGGGGGAAAGTGTAGATGACTGGGGAAGGCAATGGCAAAAGGTAAGGTAAGGTAAGGTAAGGTAAGGTAAGGTAAGGTAAGGTAGTCCCCTGTGCAAGTACCAGTCGTTTCCGACTCTGGTGTGATGTTGCTTTCACAATGTTTTCGCGGCAGACTTTTTACGGGGTGGTTTGCCATTGCCTTCCCCAGTCATTTACACTTTTTCTCCAGCAAGCTGGGGACTCATTTTACCAACCTTGGAAGGATGGAAGGCTGAGTCAATCTGAGTCAGCTACCTGAACCCAGCTTCCACTGGGATCGAACTCAGGTTGTGAGCAGAGTTCAGACTGCAGTACTGCAGCTTTACCACTCTGCACCATGGGGCAATGGCAAACCACCCCGTAAAAAAGTCTGCCATGAAAATGTCATGATGTGACGTCACCCCAGAGTCAGAAACGACTGGTGCTTGCACAGGGGACTACTTTTACTTTTAACTTTTAATTTTATAACCAAATCTTATCAGGTCTCAGAAGCTAAGTGAGATTGGTATTTGGAAGAGAAACTACCAGGGTTTTTTTTTGTAGCTGGAACTTCTTTGTGTATTAAGCCAAACTCCCTAAAGTAGCCAACCCTCCAAGAACTTACAGTAGGCCAAGTCCTAAGAGCCCTGTAAGCTCTTGGAGGATTGACTACATCAGGGCTGTGTGGCCTAATATGCAAAGGAGTTCCTGATTCAAAACCCTGGAGACCACCACGTACACTCAGCAGAAGAAGGCAATGGGAAACCATCTGTGCTTCTCACTTGTCTTGAAAGCCCTTTGCCGGGATCATCATAACTCAATTAAGGCTTGACAGCATGAACATACAGTGATTGGCTGAGCTGCTCTGAGATCACAGAGACGTGGGCAATCATTTGGCTGAGATGCTGCAGAATGGCATGGCCACCATTGGCAAGGATTCATGGGCCTAGAAATGGGAGAACGAAAGGCTTGAATAGACAGTCGCCATTGTGGTGTAGCAGTTAGAGAGTTGGGCTGGGTCTTGGAAGACACAGGTTCAAACCCCCATTCTATCATGGAATCTTCCTGGGTGACCTTGGACCAGCCATACATTTCAGCCAAACATACCTCATAGGGTTGTTCCAAGGATAACATGGAGGGGGAGAAGAATGGCATCAGCTGCTCTGGGTCCACATTGGGGAGAAAACTGGGATACAAATGAAGCTAATAAATAAGTCCAAGGGAAGAAAGTCAGCGGGTGTGAGAGAAGTAATGGGTCAAAGAACCATCACATGAAGGTATCACTTTGCTCTGCTCTGGTAAGACCTCACCTGGAGTATTGTGTTCAGTTTTGGGCACCACATTTTAAGAAGGATAAAGACAAGCTGGAACGGGTCCAGAGGAGGGCGACGAAGATGGTGATGGGGCTGGAGACTAAGTCCTATGTGAACGGTTGAAGGAGCTGGGCATGTTTAGCCTGGAAAGGAGGCGGCTGAGAGGTGATATGATCACCATCTTCAAGTACTTGAAGGGCTGTCATCTAGAGAATGGTGCAGAATTGTTTTTGTGGCCCCAGAAGGTAGGGCCAGAACCAATGGGTTGAAATTAAATCCAAAGAGTTTCCGGCTCAACATTAGGAAGAACTTCCTGACCGTTAGAGCGGTTCCTCAGTGGAACAGGCTTCCTCAGGAGGTGGTGGGCTCTCCTTCCTTGGAGGTTTTTAAAGAGAGGCTAGATGGCCATCTGACAGCAATGCAGATCCTGTGAATTTAGGAGGAGTTGTTTGTGAATTTCCTGCATTGTGCAAGGGGTTGGACCAGATGACCTTGGAGGTCCCTTCCAACTCTCTCTCTCTCTCTCTCTCTCCATAGGCATCTCTAAATTAGATCTTTGGACCTTAATAGTAATATTTACAGATGGGCGGATTCCAGTTTCCACCTTGTCTTGAGGACTTATTTCAGCACTTAATTTGAAATTAGTCACTTAATATTTTAGTTTTGCCTCTGGACATTTTCAAAGATAATTGTGACAGCTAATCTTATCTGTTTGGGTACCAAGATTTTGTTGTTGTTGTTGTTGTTGTTGCTCGAGATGTTAAACACTCCCCACTCTGATGAAAAAGAACCCCATTCACGTCTCAGATCCTTGCTTTCCCCAGAAGCGATATTTCTGCCACTTATGGCTGGGGTGTCTTATGTTTGTGCGTATAACTATCCAGTTTGTCTTTTTAACAGCAGTCCAAAACAGAGGGATTAGGGTTTGTGTGTGTGTGTGTGGGGGGGTGATTTTTGCACCAAAATGCTTTTCTAGCAACCGACTGCTGTGACTTCAGCTTGCCCATACTTCACAGTCGAAGTTCTCTTTGCCTTCTTAATGGCTCATATGCCAGCTGGGCTAAAGACAGACATAATATAAAATGGAGAGTTTACAGCACTGCAAATTCACTCTTGGCCTGTTTTTATATTGGTATTTGTCTCTAGCAGACTAGTGAAACAAACAGTAATTTCATTGACCTCCAATGTCAAGCTGGCACCTCCCAGATCACTTGCCTGCCTGTTGCTATTTCATCCATGTTTTTCTCCCCCTGGTTGGGAAATGGAAGCGGCTTTTATGGGGGTGGGTGGCTGAGATGGAACCAGTACAAATGCCTCCAGTGTAAGGCTCCTTGTCTCCAATCTGAAAAAGAGCAGGAAGTTAGGGCTAAACTATTCATTTATGAGCTGTCTCCATGTTCGCCACTTGGATCAGAGTGACACGTAGGGTCGCCAAGTCCAATTCAAGAAATATCTGGGGACTTTGTGGGGTGGAGCCAGGTGACATTGGGGATGGAGCCAGAAGCAAGGTTGTAAAAAGCATAATTGAACTCCAAATGGTTCTGGCCATCACATTTAAAGGGACCACACACTTTTTAAATGCCTTCCCTCCATTGGAAATAATGAAGGATAGGGTCATCTTCTTTTGGGGCTCACAGAACTGGACCCCCTGGTCCAGTCCTTTTGAAACTTGGAGGATGTTTTGAGGAGAGGCATTGGATGCTATGCTGCAAATTTGGTGCCTCGTGGTGAGACTGCCACCCATGTTCTTCTCCAGTGCCCTCTCTATTTGTCATCATTTGGGGAGGGACGGTGGCTCAGTGGTAGAGCATCTGCTTGGGAAGCAGAAGGTCCCAGGTTCAATCCCTGGCATCTCCAAAAAAGGGTCCAGGCAAATAGGTGTGAAAAACCTCCGCTTGAGACCCTGGACAGCCGCTGCCAGTCTGAGAAGAGAATACTGACTTTGATGGACCAAGGGTCTGATTCAGTATAAGGCAGCTTCATATGCTCATATGTTCATCTCACCAGGATTTTTTATATCCTGTATTGGCCCAAATTTTAGAGACATCTGATGATTTTAAGGTCCTTTTTCCCCTTGATAATTCTGATTCAGAAATAACTGAATTAGTAGCAAAGTTTCTTTATAGAGCTATGGTTACTCGTCCTGATAAGTAGTACTATGTATCAGGTTTTACTATGTTGCTACTTTGTTTTTTATTTAGTAATCCTAATTTTATTCTTTATGGATCTTCTATTCTCCTAATCTGTAACCTGGCCAACCCTCTATTTTGTATTTTTATATGTACAAATAAAGG
Source organism: Heteronotia binoei (assembly GCF_032191835.1). Taxonomy (NCBI): domain Eukaryota; kingdom Metazoa; phylum Chordata; class Lepidosauria; order Squamata; family Gekkonidae; genus Heteronotia; species Heteronotia binoei. Next base: position 6,904,869 of record NC_083225.1, on the reverse strand, counting down.
CTTGTTTCGTGTGTGTATGCGTGTGTGGTGCCTCTACCTCAAAAAACAGCCCCTTCAGAGCCCCAGGTAACTGCAGATCAATTCTCTATTATACCCTATAGGAATTGGTCTTCACAGGGAATAACAGAGTGTCCAGCAGACATTCTCCCCACCCACTTTCTGATGACCTTGAAGTGGAAGGAGGGCCTCCAAACCTGGGGATCCTCTACCCTCACCTGGGAATTGGCAACCCTAGTCACACATCAGTTCCAAGAATGTTGCATTAAAATCTTCAGCAGCTGAATTTGCTGCTGATAGGTGGCATGGGTTGAGGAGGGGGCTCCTACTTCCCCTCCAGTCTATTTTCTTAGCAGAAACAAAAACTTCTTCCCTGATCTGGATGGCCTAAGCTAGCCCAATTTTGTCAGCTCTTGGAAGCTCAATAGGGTCAGCCCTGGTTACACCTGGATGGGTGACCACCATAGAAGTTCTAGGTGGCTACACATAGGCAGGCTATGGCAAACCACCTCTGAATGTCTCTTGCCTTGAAAACCCTATGGGGTCACCATGGATCAACTGTGGCTTTACAGCACTTTCCACCACTTCAAAGAACCCCTGATGAGAAGTCATTCACATAACTTTGTAACTGCATGTGGAATAATCCTAGCACTTAGTTGAAGCAGCCACTGGGTAGGTAACCAAGTGAGAAGATGCAAGAATGGCTTCCATATACTGGCGATCTAGAGACAGCTGAGCTGTTTATATACAAAAAGAACTGGCAGCTTATGTACAGCAATGAGAGCATCCAGTTTGCACCAGCACTCTGTTTTCCGACCCAGTCAAGCCTCATTTTGGGCAGGAGCTCACAGTAGTGGAGCTCCAGAGCCTCTAAATTTTGTTGTGCTCTTTCTTTCTTACCGCCTCCCCACAATAATTGCTTCTGGGCTCTATTGTTCAAACCCCCTGTGAGAATTTTGCTGAACTCTAAGATTTGGGTGTTGGATAAACAAATAGAGCAGAAGTCCATCAGTGGCTACTAGCCACAGGATATTGATGGAACTCTCTGTCTGGGGCAGTGATGCTCTGTATTCTTGGTGCTTGGGGGGGGCAACAGTGGGAGGGCTTCTAGTGTCCTAGCCCCACTGCTGGGCTTTCTGATGACACATGGGGGTTTTTTTGGCCACTGTGTGACACAGTGTTAGACTGTATGGGCCATTGGCCTGATCCAACATGACTTCTCTTATGTTCTTATGTTCATGTGAGGGCCTGTTGTGGTGACTTGCTTTTCAAGGGCTTTATTTCTCTGTGCTTTCCTGGTTAAACAAGATCCTTGCTCACAGTTCAAGCTCTCTTTCTTTGCCTTGTTGAAAATGGCAAACTTAGAAAAGGATGGCAAACGTTGCTTTATCCAACAGTAAAAATTCCTTTACAGATCATAACTTCCTGAAACCAAAGTAAACTATCTAGAGCTGTAGAGTGTTGGAATGCAATAATTTCTAAATACAAGATTATATCCTAGATGTCACGTTGGGTCTTCCTTTTACTATTATTGTTCCAGCAGTCATTGTTTAAACCCATTAGTACCTGTCTAAAGCGCTAATACATTCGACAGTTGAGCGACCTTTTCAGATAAGACTTTTTGAGACTTCTTGCTGGGAACTATAGGGTAAAATCCTCTCACCACCTGCTTCTGCCTGCAATAGCAAATAATTGTCTCGTGGACTCTTGATGGAGTCTTAATCTCACCTTTGCTCTTTACCAAATTGTTTGATTCACCTTGACAAAAACCTGTTTAACTCCATTGTTCCATACAGGTAAATCAAAGATCTGTTGTTTCCCTTAAGTTAATCCCCCCACCTCATGAAATAACTACGAATGAATGTGGTTTGGAACAAAGTGTTTTTCGTTTTAACAAAGACATCAAATCACTGAATCATTTGGTTCCAAATGTTTTTTTCCCTCCAGTTGTTTCCCAACCTATGCCACAGACATGAAGAATCAAAACAGTTAACAGAATAGACAATTCAGTGTAGAAGCTCAGCAATGGCAGTTCAAGGTTCAGTATGAAGGAAAAAAAATCCTTGTACAATAGACCCATGTTTTCAAGGAAACCACATTAAAAGTATTTGATAGTGCTAAATGTTATTTGCAAATTGGAAACAGGTTTCTATTCTTTCCAGCTTTTACTACATCCATTAACATTGTATTGCTGTTTTAATTTCTCAGTGGTGGCCCGGCATCCATTTCTTAAAAATTCACTCATGATCTCATTGTAAGTTTCTAATTAGATATGGACAAATTCATAATTTGATCCCTCTCAATCTCTCCCCCGCCCTTAATATCTAATGGGGAAGCGACCACTACACCACAGCACTGATACCTAAACCCTATAAATACAGAGCACCAAACAATATCTAACAATACTAACACATGTAGCGCTAAATATGAACCCATAATACTGATATTGTCTTGGATTTTTAGGATTGTAACTGTAAGTGAATGTGTATGTGTATGAAATGATTTTTAATGATTTTATTGTTTCTATTTTAACATCATCCCGATGGAAGCTGAGTTCAAGGAGCCAGCTCAAGGTTGACTCAGCCTTCCATTCTTCTGAGGTTGGTAAAATAAGGTAAAATAAGGGGGTGGGGGGGGAGTGTAGATGACTGGGGAATGTGATGGCAAACCACCCTGTAAAAAAGTCTGCTGTGAAAACATTGTGGTGTCACCCCAGAGTCAGAAATGACTGGTGCTTGCACAGGGGACTACTTTGACCTTTTTATTTTAACTGTTGTTAGCCAGCCTGAGCCCAGTAGGAGAGGGCAGGATATAAATGCAATGGATGGATGGATGGATAAATGGATGGATGGATGAATGAATGAATGAATATTTGGAAATATTTGTGTTCCTCAATATGGTTTCAGGAGTCAGGTCTGATTGTTTGTTTGTTTGTTCTGCTTGGAATTGCAGAATTATTCTGACTCCATTCTTCCAGATGAGGGCTGTTTTTGGTGTAGGACTGTAGTGGCTGTTTTCATCCAAATGCCTGTATCACAGAGTTAGTTAAAGAAACCCAATGGGCTGAGCCTCAAAGCAATCAATGCTCCTAGAAAACTTTCCCTGCTGTTCTCTCCATAGCCAGAAATTAGAGTTGCAGGAAGAGAAGATTCATTTAGTGGGCAAGAGGCTCAGGTTGGGGTATTGGCACTGCCCATAAGCTGTTACGAAGTAAATGGAGTATTGACTTCGATTTTTTTTTAAAGGCAGGGTACAGTGGGCTAAGGAATATTGGTGGTGGGAAGTGCCATTAGGTCACCATCAAGTCACAACTGATTTATGGTGACCCTGTAGGATTTTCAGTGCAGGAGATGAACATCGGTGGTTTGCCATTGTCTGTCTCTGGTAAGGTTGCCAAGTCTAATTCAAGAAATGTCTGGGGACTTTGGGGGTGGAGCCAGGAGACACTGGGGCAGAGCCAGGAGCCAGGTTGTGACAAGCATAATTGAACTCCAAGGGAGCTCTGGCCACCACATTTCAAGGGTCCGCACACCTTTTAGATGCCTTTCCACCATTGGAAATAATGAAGGATAGGGTCACCTTCTTTGGGGGCTCATAGAATTGGACTCCTTGGTCCAATCTTTTTGAAACTTGGAGGGTGTTTTGAGGAGAGCCGTTGGATGTTATGTGGAAAATTGGGTGCATCTACCTCAAAAAACACCTCCCCCCTAGATACCTGTGTATCAATTCTCCATTATGCTCTATGGGAATCGGTCTTCATAGGGAATAATGGAGTGCCCAGCAGACATTCTCCCCCTCCCTACTTTCCGATGACCCTGAAGTGGGGAGAGGGCCTCCAAACCTGGGGATCCCCACCTGGGGATTGGCAGCCCAGACTCTCTGGACTTCAGCAGCCTAAATAGCCATGACTCGGAGAGCCAGTTTGGTGTAGTGGTTAAGTGTGCGGACTCTTATCTGGGAGAACCGGGTTTGATTCCCCACTCCTCCACTTGCACCTGCTGAAATGGCCTTGGGTCAGCCATAGCTATGACAGAGGTTGTCCTTGAAAGGGCAGCTGCTGTGAGAGCCCTCTCCAGCCCCACCCACCTCACAGGGTGTCTGTTGTGGGGGTAGAAGTTATAGGAGATTGTGAGCCACTCTGAGACTCTTCAGAGTGGAGGGCGGGATATAAATCCAATATCTTCTTCATCTTCTTCTTCTTCTAGCCCTGTGCTTTCTGGACTTTGGAAGCCAATCAGGGTCTGCCACAGTTATTACTTGGATGGGAGATGACTTAGAATGACTTAGAATGCTCTGCCTTGAAATCCCATGATACTGGCTTCACCATGACTCAGCTGAACCTTGGTGGCATACAATGACGTTTAAGATGTTACGTGTGCATTCAGATTAGATTAGTGCATTGGGTTGGCCCGTGTGGTTGCCTTTGAAAAGAACTTGGAAACTTCATCTGGTTCAAAATACGACAGCAGAAAACAGGATACAGTGCACTTCTCAAAGAAGTCCCAGGGAACAGTCTTAACTGGGTCTACTCAGAAGTAGGTCCCACTTTCTTCAATGGGGCTGCCCACCTTAGACTGCAATCTGAAGCACATTTTCTGGGAAGTAAGGCTCATTTAATCAAATGGGACTTTAGTCTGAGTAGACTTGCTAAAAATTGCTCCCTTAAATCTTTCATTTGCAAATAGAGAATCACAACAGCCAGAGGCATCAACCATTACAGCTCTCTTATTATATATATATGTGCGTTTGTGTGTGTACAAACAATAAAGGTAAAGAAGGTCCTCTGTGTACAAACAATACAACTAGCTAGTTATATAGTCTATGCAATATTCAAATTTTGGAGGAAGGTGAACAATGTACATGGTAAATATATGCAGGGCTTTTTTGTAGCAGGAACTCCTTTGTATATTAGGCCACAAACCCCAATGTAGCCAATCCTCCTGGAGCTTACAGCAGAGCCTGTACTAAGAGCCTTGTAAGCTCTTGGAGGATTGGCTATATCAGGGGTGTGTGGCCTAATATGCAAAGGAGTCCCTGCTACAAAAAAAAAAAAAAAGGCCTGGATATATGCATATGTAAAACCAGCTCCTCAACTTAGTTAATTGTTTTTTTAATAGCAAATCCTGCCGGGTTTCTTACTTTGGTGACTGTTCCTCTAGAGTACTGACTTTCAGCTTTTTCTTTACCTGAGCATTACCATTTCTGCTTCTGTAAGTGTCAGCTTCTGAAGTTTTCTCTCAGAGCTTCTCTTCAAGCTGTGATTGCTCAAAACCCCAAAATGCTTAAGTAAAGTTCTACATTCTAATCATATTACCCAGCCTTTTCATCTGTTCTGGTGCCTGGCTGACCCTGCCTTTGTTAAGTTAATGTCCCCAATAGTTGGCTGCTGTTTCCCCAGTGGGTGCTAATTGTCTGCAAATAGTCCCCTGAGAACTCTGTTGAATACTCAAAAGAGCTTGGAAAATGCAGTCCCTGATCATTGTTGAGAGAAGAAGGCAGGTGCTTACATGTGAAGAAACAGCATATTGACCGGAAATGGCTGAGGGTTGGTGGAAACACCTCACAGTGTGTAGAGCAGGAGTGGCCAAACTTGCTTAATATAAGAGCCACATAGAATAAATGCCAGATGTCAGAGAACTGTAAGACATGGACATCAGATGTTTGAAAGCTGCAAGACAGGGTGGGAGGAAGGGAGGGAGGGAGGGAGGAAGGAAGGAAGGAAGGAAGGAAGGAAGGAAGGAAGGAAGGAAGGAAGGAAGGAAGGAAGGAAGGAAGGAAGGAAGGAAGGGAGGGAGGGAGGGAGGGAGGGAGGGAGGGAGGGAGGAAGGAAGGAAGGAAGGAAGGAAGGAAGGAAGGAAGGAAGGAAGGAAGGAAGGAAGGAAGGAAGGAAGGAAGGAAGGAAGGAAGGAAGGAAGGAAGGAAGGAAGGAAGGAAGGAAGGAAGGAAGGAAGGATGTGTGGCTTAATATGCATAGGAGTTCCTGCTCCAAAAAAAGCCCTGACTAAAGCCTAAATTATTTCAGAGCTGGCATGAATAAAACTGTCTTCAACTGACTCCTGAAGATCAAAAATGAGAGGGCCAGATGTGGTTCCCGGGGAGGTGGTTCCATAATTGTGTAGTTGCCATTGTAAAGGAGCTTTCTCATGTGCCCACACAATGAGCTTCTTTGATTGATGGAAGACTAGGGGACCCATCCCTGTGACCTTAATTCCCTGGCGGGAATGTATTGGAGAATGGTCCTTCAAATAGCTTGGTCATGAAGAAGAAGAAGACGCTGTTGATAATGATGTTGATACTGATGCTGATGCTGATGTTGATGACGATGTTGATGTTGATGCTGCTGCTGATGTTGTTGTTGATGTTGATGATGATGATGATATTGGATTTATACCCTCACCTTCACTCTGAATCTCAGAGTCTTAGAGTGGTTTGCAATCTCTTTTCCCTTCTTCCCCCACAACAGACACCCTGTGAGGTAGGTGGGCTGAGGGGGTTCTCACAGAAGCTGCCCTTTCAAGGACTATGCCATCTGCATAGTGGATGCAAAGCAGCCCATATTCCCATGTCCCAGGGGCTCCTTGTGTTAAAAAGCACGTGGGAGAAGAAAAAACCTTGTGAGACTCCAAAGGCTAAAGATCCGAACACTACACTCTGCAATCTACCTTTGAAGAATGGACACACCACTGCCTATTTTAAGGCAGGAGTGACCACTCAGTCTCTGAAGCGGGCATTTACTGAACATATGAAGCTGCCTTATACTGAATCAGACCCTTGGTCCATCAAAGTCAGTATTGTCTACTCAGACTGGCAGCAGCTCTCCAGGGTCTCAAGCTGAGGTTTTTCACACCTACTTGACTGGACCCTTTTTAGTTGGAGATGCTGGGGATTGAACCTGGGACCTGCTGCTTACTGAGCAGATGCTCTACCACTGAGCCACCGTCCCTCCCCCATCACCCCCAACTCATCATCCCAAAAGAGATTTAAGCAGCCAGGAGGGGCAAAGGTCATACAAATAATCCCCTACCTTCTGTACTTTCATGGTATGAAAGAAGCCACTCAACTATTTACCACCTTAATACCTAGTCCTATTTCACTAATCTTGTACTTACACAGGAGCCAGGGCTTTAAAGTTAGACATAATGACAGATATGTATAAATAAAATGTCTAACCTTTGGCCATCTCGCTGCATTTATAAAATCAAACCGAGGAGGAGAAATCCTCGAAGGTATCTGAGATTTCCCTTCCAAAAGATACAATTATTCCATTTCACCTTGAAAGATGTCAGGTTTTTACTGGTTCTGTCTGAATGCATCCCCTACCCATGGAAACGATTTTCTGAAATGATAGCCAATCAAAAGATTAATAGAATTACAATCTTTGTAGAATAAGCCTATTCTTGCTGACAGTTAACTTGTCCCCCCCCCCCCCACACACACACTTTTCAGATGACAGTAAACAGAAACAAAGCCCGCGGCAATACAAAGGAAGCAAGAACATTAAAGAGGGATTAGCTTCAGGAGGCTATGACAGATGTAAAGTGCTTTGCACACGTTGCTATGTGATGTTCAACATATGTTGTCAATTAAAAATTGCTTAAGAAATATTTAACAAGGCAAATCTTACATAGTCCTGGTTTGTAAGGATACAGTGAGTTTCTGCTTCAATGCATTTTATTTCCTTTTAGCATTTTTTTTCTTTTACCGTGAAAAGAAACAAAGCACCTTTTACACTACGGTTACTACCGTAATTTACTTTTCTGAGTATGTTTTTTTTTTTTTTAAAGTGTCTTGGAAACGAAACATGAATCTGCCTCTTAAGGAACCTTTCCCTCCTCCTTTTATGTTGCGGGTATTATATGGTAAGCCTTTTTAAATTATAAACAGCCTTGAATTTAATAACAAAGAGGTGATTTCTAAGGCATCACACAAGCTAGTTTGTTAATTACTGTGAGATTTTATTTATTTTAGCAAATTTCTATTCCGCACATTCCCCATCGGGCTCAGGGCGGAGTACAACATATGATAAAACAATAAAATACAATAAAAAACTTTTTTATAAACAGACAACTCAACAGCACTCAGATTACCATGACAGTGTGCGATTGCAATAAAAAAGGCCAACGCCATGCTTGGAATTATAAGGAAGGGAAGTGAAAACAAATCAGCCAATATCATAATGCCCCTGTATAAATCGATGGTGCAGTCTCATTTGGAATACTGTGTACAATTCTGGTAACCGCACCTCAAAAAAAGGGATATTATAGCATTGGAATAAGTTCAGAAAAGGGCAACTAGAATGATTAAAGGTCTGAAATGCTTTCCTTATGAAGAAAGGTTAAAACACTTGGGACTCTTTTGCTTGGAGAAACGTCAACTGCGGGGTGACAAGATAGAGGTTTACAAGATTATGCATGAGATGGAGAAAGTAGAGGAAGAAGTACTTTTCTCCCTTTCTCACAATACAAGAACTCATGGACATTCAATTAAATTGCTGAGCAATTGGGTTAAAATGGATAAAAGGAAGTCCTTCTTCACCCAAAGGGTGTTTAACATGTGGAATTCATTGCCACAGGAGGTGGTAGTGGCTACAAGCATAGCCAGCTTCAAGAGGGGATTGGATAAAAATATGGAGCAGAGGTCCATCAGTGGCTATTAGCCACAGTATATTATTGGAACTGTCTGGGGCAGTGATGCTCTGTATTCTTGGTGCTTGGGTGGGGGGGCAAAGTGGAAGGGCTTCTAGACCTACTTGTGAACCTCCTGATGGCACTTGGGATTTTTTTTGGCCAATGTGTGACACAGAGTGTTGGACTGGATGGGCCATTGGCCTGATCCAACATGGCTTCTCTTATGTTCTTATTTCCTTATCACATATTGCTCAGTCTAGCCATCTCACATCATGATATTTCATAGGGATGGCAGTTTTTATTCCATTTCCTAGCACAGATGACAGTGCTGGCCAGGGAGGCCGACCAGATCAAGAATACACGTTCACAGCCTCAGCTAAAAGCCTGGTGGAACAGCTCCATTTTACAGGCCCTACGGAAGGCTAATAGGTAAAGCCCGGATCTCAATAGGGAGCTTTTCACACACTAAACCAGACTAGAATGTAAGAAGAGCCCTTCTGGATCAGCCCTGTGGTCCATACAGTCCAGCATTCTGTCTCACGCAGTGGCCAACCAGTTGCTCTGGACAGCTAAAAGCAAGGCATAGAGGCTAAGGCCTCTGCCTGATGTTGCCTCCTGGCTCTGGAATTCAGAGGTTCACTGCTTCTGAACATGGAGTTTCCTTTATCCACCTTGGCTAGTAGCCACTGATAGTCATCCCCTCCATGAATCTGTCTAATCCTCTTTTAAAGCTGTCTACATCTGTAGCCATCACTGCATGCTCTGCCAGCAAACTGCACAGTTTAGTCACTTGCTGTGTAAAAAACAGGTCTTTCATTTTGCTTGTTCTGAATCTACTGTTCATTAGCTTCATTAGATGCTTTCTAGTTCTAGTGACTGTTCCCTGGAAGGTCAGATGCTGAAGCTCAAATACTTTGGCCACCAAATGAGAAGGGAGCACTCACTGGAGAAGATCCTGATGCTGGGAAAGACAGAAGGCAAAAGAAGAAGGGGACAGCAAAAGATGAGATGGCTGGACAGCATTACTGATGTAAGTAACACACATTTGAGCAGACTTCAGAGGATGGTGGAAGACAGGAGGGCCTGGCGTGACTTTGACAATGGGGATGCAAAGAGTTGGACTTGACTGTGCGACTGATCAACAACAAAAAGTTCTAGTATTTTGACAGAGGGATAAAGGGTCATCTTTTTCAGCTGTGTCCATTATTGTTCCAAACGCCTCAGTATTGTTTCCAAAGGTTCACTGTCATCCCCTAGGACAGCCAGCATAAGCTGTTTGCTTGGAGAAGAGATTTTTTGGAGAAGTGGGCACTGGGAAACACATATAAGAGAACATATGAGAAGCCACGTTGGATCAGGCCAATGGCCCATCCAGTCCAACACTCTGTGCCATACCATAGCCAGAAAACCAGGTGTCATCAGGAGGTCCATCAGTGGAGCCAGGACACTAGAAGCCCTCCCACTGTTGCCCCCCCCCAACTGCCACAGGTATACAGACAGGTACAATGGCACTCATGAGCACCATGTTGGGGATTACTGCTCTTAGTCTCAAACTGGTGTCTTTCATGCCCTACTATCAATCTATTCCAGCTCAGCAGTAGGGTAGGAGCGGTTACTTAATGTTCACAATGGGTTTTGAAGCTGGGACAATCTGCATGCAAAATATACACTTGATTGTTGAGCTTCAGCCCTCTTTAGGTGGGCTAGATGGGAGACCACGATCATCACTGGTTCATCTTCTGGATATCTCAGCGCTCCAAACGATACTGTTGTCTGAAGTACAAGACTGGTACTTGCGAGTCAAAGATGTACTCACTCTGGCATAGCTTCCTTTCCCCACCCAATCCTGACTATTGTTAGTAAAGATTTCAATGGGTCATCTCCTGAGCAGTCCTCAATAAGCAGACTTCTTTCAGATGTTCAGAAAAGGTTTACTTTAATTGAGAGACACATCACAGCAGTATGACTCTTTAAGAACATAAGAGAAGCCGTGTTGGATCAGGCCAGTGGTCCATCCGGTCCAACACTGTGTCTCACAGTGGCCAAAAAACCCAGGTACCATCAGAAGGTCCATCAGTGGGGCCAAGACACTAGAAGCCCTCCCACTGTGCCCCCCAAACACCTAGAATACAGAGCATCACTGCCCCAAACAGAGAGTTCCAACAACACCCTGTGGCTAATAGCCACTGATGTTCCTCTGCTCCATATGCTTGTGTCAGATCTGGCTTTGACCCAGGGAGCCAGATCAGTATATGCTCTCCAGGGTCATTATAAGCCCACCAAAATTCAGAGCAAAAAGCCCGCACAGAGCAAAGGTAACAATTTCTCACCCAGCCCCCATTGCATGCTAACAGGTGCCAAGACAGTCTCTGAAGAAGAGATACCATGACCTTGAATTCCAGATGCGAACATCCCCACCAGGGTAGAATGGTTACTTTGGATGTTACAGACAAAAAGGAAAGCAAGCAAGCAAGCAAGGCACTACAGAACAGAACTCCCCCAACGTTCCCATTACAGTTACAGCAAGCTCAGGAACCAACAACATTCATGGCAAGCCCCCTTGACCAGGGGCGGAATTTTAGCAGGACCTGCATTGCATATTAGGTCATGCCCTCCTGATGTAGCCAATCCTCCAAGAGCTTACAAAAAAGAACCTTGTAAACTCTTGGAGGATTGGCTATATCAAATACTAGGTTCCACGCATGAGGAGACTTGGTTGCAGTTGATCACAGCGCTTTATTCATGATTACAGCATGGTAATAAGCAGATTAAGACTACTCAACAGGCCAATGGGGCCAACTATATACTGTCCAAAGTTCCCATGCTAGGATGCAATTGGTTCATTTGAACCAACAGGGGGCCAGTGATTGGATTGGGGAAGCAGGGATTTGGATCCTGCTTCCCATAGTTCCCCAGTCCCCAAGGTCAGTTCTAAAGGCTCCAATGAGCCAGGCAGGAACTCCCAAATACTATGAAACATGAAGTCACACATCCACAACAGGCTACATCAGGGGTGTGCGGCCTCATATGCAAAGGAGTTCCTGCTAGAATTCCACCCCAGCCCTTGACACAATGAGCTTTTGGGGATTGTATGGGTGGTGAAAGGAACCTAGATAGTGGACATCCTTCATCACTTGGTGGCATGTGAGTCATCAGTTGAGAGTAGTGAGGCCAGATGATGGGTGCCTTCTATCACATCAGTGGTGCAGGCTGATGCAAGAGAGAAACTACTGCCAGCAATGGTTTTGAGAGAGGGAAAGGACCTGTTGAATAGGCTACCAGAGCAGTTGACTCAGTCGGTAATTTAAGACAGGGTTGTGACTCAGGGTTGAGCATCTACTTGGCATGTAGATGGCCCCAGGTTGAATTTCTGGTGTCTCCAGTTAAAAGATCAGTCACTGGGTGACTTGAAGGGCCTCTTTCTGAGACTCCAGAGAACCTCTGCCAATCTGAGTAGACAATATTGATGTTGGTGGACCAAGGGTCTGATTCAATGTTAGGCAACTTCATGTGTTATTCATGGAAGTCTATCAATGGCTCCTAGGGAGCTCTCCACATTCAGAGGCAGTAAATATCTAAATCCCAGAGCTAGGAGGCAAGACCAAGAGGAAGCCTTGGCCTCCATACCCTGTTTGTTGGCCCTACGGGGCAACTGTCTGGCTACTGTGCGAAACAGGAAACTGCTTTGGATTCTGCTTCCCCAATCCAATGACTGGTGGGATTCAACAAGATATTTGGTGAGCTCTTAGAGGCATGAGTGAATGCATTCTATCTACAGGACCGCCTTTCTCCACATGTCCCCCAGACAGCACTGTGTTCAGGGACACAACATCTATTGTCTATCCCCAGATCAAGGGAGGCCAGGCTGTGTTCTACATGGGCTAGGGTCTTCTTAGCACCAGAAATGTGGAATGCTCTCCTGGAGGCCATAAAGGCCCTGCGGGAACTTTTCCAATTCCTCAGGGCCAGCAAAACCAAATTATTTTGACAGGCCTTTGATACCTAACTGGGAGAGGATTGCCACCCTGCCCTGTCACCCCATGCTTCTGAGGAATTGTGATCACTGTTAGAAAAAGAAGATCCCACCATATTGTACTGAACAGCACCATAAAAAGTTTTAATATGTTTTAAAATTGTATTTTATTATTTTAATTATAATTGCAGATGTTTGAACTGAACTGATTGTTAGCCGCCCTGAGTCCGCTTGCTGAGAGGGCAGGATACAAGTGGAAAGTAATAATAATAATAAAACCAATAATAATAATTCTGCATTTGCTTCCATTGGCATTCAGACAGGAATGGAGGTGTTCTTATTGAATAATCGAATCATTGAACTGAAAGGAACCTCCAGGGTCATCTAGTCCAACTCCCTGCACAATGCAGGAAACTCACAAATACCTGTCCCTGAATTCATAGCTATCTAGCCTCTGTTTAAAAACTTGCAAGGAAGGAGAGCCCACCATCTCCCGAGGAAGCCTGTTCCACTGAGGAACCGCTCTAACGGTCAGGATGTTCTTCCTAATGTTGAGCTGGAAACTCTTTGGATTTAATTTCAACCCACTGGTTCTGGTCCGACCTTCTGGGACAACTTAAAACAATTCCACCCCATCCTCTATATGACATTCCTTCAAATACTTGAAGATGGTGATCATATCACCTTCTCAGCCACCTCCTCTCCAGGCTAAACATGCCCAGCTCCTTCAACCTTTCTTCATAGGAACCTCACCATCTTTGTCGCCCATTCCAGCTTGTCTATATCCTTCTTATAATGTGGTGCCCAAAACTGAACACAATACTCCAGGTGAGGTCTTACCAGAGCAGAGAAGACAGTGGCTTCACTGGTCTTTTGGAGGAATCTGTTCTATCATAAAGTTACTTTGCAAGTTTCATGTCTCAGGAAGGTGCTGTTTCTTTTTTGTATTTCATTTGTTTATAGCATATATCAATACTAAATTCATTAGGGGGGAAATCTATAGAAGCCTGTAGAAAATTTTAAGAGGATAAAATGTCCCTTTGGTAACTTTTTGACAGCTATGACACAAATTTTGAGAAACACTGGTACACTCCTAGCTGTAACTGATTTTACTAGAGTAGACAATTTAATGTATTGATTGCGAGCTGGAAGTGTCCTTAGCTTCCATCTCTGTGTAGACCTGTGACAAATCAATCTTGTGAAATCATTTTCCACCCACTCATGGAGCCAATAAATCTTCCCTTTTGTGACAAGGCACAGGTTTTGACTTTCAGGATGAGTTTATAACAGCTCTGAAATCTTTCCCCAAATCTAGTTCACAACTAGCCTTTTTAAAGTTTGGAATCACAGAACAAGGGTGGCAAAACTTGTTTTAACGTAAGAGCCACATAGATTAAACAGCAGATATTTGAGAGCTGCAAGACAAAAAGGAAGGAAGAGCGGTAAGAAAGGTGGAAAGAAATCAAATAGGTAGGGGGAGGGGAAGAGGTGGAGAGAAAGCAGCTTTAACTTTAAATGCATTCACAAAGCCATCTGATGGAGAAGTGATTTAAAGAGACAAATGCCTTTTCCAAGCTGGACAATAATAATAATAATAATAATAATAATAATAATAATAATAATAATAATAATAATAATAATAATAATAATAATAATAATAATAATAATAGATTTTATTTATATCCCACCCTCCCCGCCGAAGCAGGCTCAGGGAGGCTAACAGGACATGGTATATACCATGATTATTGTATAAAACAATTGTAAAATACAGTTAATAAATACATTTAAAAAACAGTTACATAAAATGTAAAACTACAATAAGTTAAGGTGCTACATTCAATAGGTATATTCCGATGGCTAGGTGTTGCTTTCAGGGTTCCTTATAAGCTTGCAGAAAGAGGGTGGTTTTGCAAGCCCTGCGGAACTGATTAAAGTCCCGCAGGGCTCGCACTTCCTCCGGTAGTTGATTCCACCAGTGGGGGGCCATTATAGAGAAGGCCTGCTCCCTCGTTGCTTTCAGTTTGGCCTCCTTTGGTCCAGGGATCCTTAAAAGGCTTTGGGAGCTAGATCTTAGTGCTCTCTGGGGAACATGTGGAAAGAGGCGGTCCCTGAGGTAGGCAGGTCCTCGGTCATATAGGGCTTTAAAGGTGATAACCAGCACCTTGTAGCGAACTCGGAATATAATTGGAAGCCAGTGCAGCTCCTTCAGCCCAGGCCGCACGTGTTCCCACCGAGGTAGTCCCAGTAGCAGCCTGGCCGCCGCATTCTGCACTAGCTGCAACTTCCGAGTTCGGCACAGGGGCCGATGAAGTGGTGGGGGCTTCGCTGTCAAGTCTGCTGTGGGTTACTCAATATCTGTATTAAGGTTGGTTCTGAAGTGAAGGAGTCTGGGTACTTTACAGTGTACACCGGGGGCTGCTAGCTCACTCTCCTGCCCCCTCTCTAGAAATGCCTTTGTTGTGTAACCTGCTTTGAAATGCTAACCTGTGAACAAGATAGTGGCGCCTTCCCAGCCTTGTTCTCTGTGGGGAGTATGGGGTGTCAAGACTTCGGTCTGGGAACGAAAGAAGTAGCATCCTAGTGTGAAGATGTGTTGCATAGATTGCCCCCCGTAGGAATCCTTTAGATTCATACTTTAAATACTGGATTAGTGCATATGTGTTTCAGTCCTTCAATCTCTGCCATGGTCCACAGTTCTGATTACAATAAACTTGCTACTTTATCAAGAGACTCGTTATTGAATTCAGCCGACTTGACATTTTGAAGGACTCCCTATCTTGGAGTTCAACCTTTCCGGCAACTGAAAAGGCGATGTCCGAACAGTCTCCGGAGAATGGAGGATTCCCAGCCAGAGTGGAGGGGGCCGAGACACCCTGGCACATCCATACTGCCAGAAGGACCGCGGCCTCCCCTCCACAGTTTCAGCTGGTGGCGACCCCACGGCAATACCAGCCAAGAACCTCCACTACGCTGATGGATCAAGCCCCGGTCCGTCGGGAGGCGATCATGACCCGCCACACCAAGCGGGTCCAACTGGCCGAGGCCGCCGCCGTCCACCCGGGCGAGGCGAGCGAAGGCGCCAGCGCCACGGGGGCGCAGGACCTCGAGAGTGGAAGCGAAGGGGCCGAGTGCGGAGCGGAGGACGGAGGGGCGAGCCCCAAGGACCAGACCGATGAGGAGTACGAGACGTTTCGCGCGATGGTCCGCAGGGAGATCGACGGGGCGGTGAGAGACCTAAAGGACCAGATGCAGACCCTGACCGCGCAGCTGGGCAGAGCGCTGGGGGTGACCGGGGCTCGCCAGCAACAGCCAGCCCCGGCGGGTCCGCGGGGACCCCCGGCTCGACAGGGCCCCGCCGCTCCTCCACCCGGAGCGGCCCCGCAAGCCCCAGCGGCGCCCCCCCCTGCCCCGGTCAGACAAAGAGACCTGGGGGGGGGCCGGGAGCTGGACGCCACGTTCGACAGGGACCCGGAGGAAGTGAACTACTTCGCGATCCAAGCAAACAGCTACATGCACTACTGGGGGGACTCATTCCCCGATGAGATGAGCCGCGTGGACTACCTCGGGTCGAAGCTACGGGGCGCAGCGAAGAAGTGGTATGTGAGCCTATGCGAAACCAACAGCCCGGTCCTCCATTTCGTAAACACTTTCGTGCAGGCCCTGCTGACCCAGTACGAGGACCCCCTGCAAGAAACCCGAGCGCTGGCGGCGCTGCGGAACATGAAGCAAGGGGCCCGATCCATCCGGGAGTACGCGGCCGACTTCCAGGCCAACGCCGCCCGGGCTCGGAACTGGAACGAGGTGATGAAGATCGAGCACTTCACCAATGGGCTGAACCCGAGCATCCTGGATAGAGCGCTCACGCAAGCCCGCCCCGATACCCTGGTGGGGTGGATTCAGCTGGCGGGGGAGGTGGAGACCAACCTGAAACGAGTGGCGATGCTGCGCCAAGCACTGGCCGCCGGCAGGGGAACGCCGAAAGCAAGCCCCGGGAAGGCTGAGCCACCTAAAGTCAAGAAGCAGGCGGTGGCTGCCCCGGGGGGGCCCCGACGTTGTTTTCGGTGTGGGGACCCCAACCATCTAGCCTCCGGCTGCCCCCAATCAGCCACCGGGGCCGCCCCACCGCAGGGAGCCACCCGCCCGGGCACCCCCGGCCCCAAGAAAACCACCGGCCGCCCTAAGGACGCGGCGAAGAGCAGCGCGCTCCTGGTGCAAGACGACCTACAAGAGGAGGAGGTGCGTCTGTCAGAGGAGCTGGCCGAGCTGGCGTGGGAAGAGGAGCCGGCGGGAAACGACGCCGACCTGCTTTGAACGGTGCCAACCAGCAGGTCGACCGAGAGGAGGCACCGCTCACGGTGAGACCCACGGGAAGGTTGTACTTTATAATGGTCAAATTGTTGAACCCAAAGCTAAAAAGGTTCCTACAGATCCGGGCCCTCATAGACTCGGGCTGTAATAGAGAGCTGATTTCCCCCAAGGTGGTGGAGGCTCTGGGATTGAAACGCTTACAACTGCCCCACCCCATGCACTTTGAACAGATGGATGAGTCAGTAATGGGGGGGGAACCCTGCACGCAAGAGACTGAGCCGTGCCCCCTGGGGATTGAGGATCACTGGGACTCAGAGACGTTTGTGATCGCGCCCGCCTGCGGCTACCCCGTGGTCCTGGGAGTGGGGTGGTTGGAAAAGCACGAGCCCCTCATCCGCTGGAGAGCCCAGAACATCAGATTTCCCGACCCAAGTTGCAACCAGCACCTTTGGCAGGCAGCATGGGGGCCACGAGCGCCAGCCGCTCGGGAGAGGGCGTGCGTCCTGGTGGAAGAGGTGCACCATGTCCCGGACGCCTACCGCGACCTGATGGAGGTATTTAGTGAGCGGGAGGCCAACCAGCTACCCCCCCACAGGAGCACAGACTGTGCGATAGAACTAATCCCCGGGGAAAGTCTTCCCAGGGCCAAGCTCTACCAAATGGGGTGGGCTGAGAAGAAGGAGCTGCGAAAATTCCTAGACTTGAACTTGAAAAGGGGGTTCATCAGACCCGCGACGGCCCCCCACGCGGCCCCCGTGTTGTTTAGAAAGAAAAAGGACCACAGTCTTAGGCTTTGCACGGATTTTCGTGGGATTAACGCGATTTCCATGTCAAACGCCTACCCCATCCCCCTCATCAAAGATTTGCTAAGCACGGTGGCGGGGGGGAAGATTTTCACAAAGCTTGACCTGCGGGACGCGTACTTCCGAGTGCGCATCAAGGAGGGGGATGAGTGGAAAACGGCGTTCAACACCCCGATGGGGCAATTTGAATATTTAGTCATGCCGTTTGGATTGCAAGGGGCACCGGGGGTGTTCATGAATTTCATAAATGATGTATTGCGGGAATTTCTGTACAAGGGGGTGGTGGTGTACCTTGATGACATCATTATTTATTCGCAAGACGAACAATCCCATGTGAAACTAGTGAGGGAAGTGCTGGCCACCCTGCTGAAGCACCAGCTCTACGCCAAGCTGTCTAAATGCGAGTTCCACCGCACGGAACTAGACTATTTGGGCTTCCGGGTGTCTGGGGACGGGCTGGCCATGGATCCAGCCAAAGTTCAGGCAGTTCTAGAGTGGGCCCCCCCGAGGACACGTAGACAGCTCCAAAGTTTCCTCGGATTCTCCAATTTCTATAGGACATTCATTGAGGGGTTCGCCCAGATCGCTCTGCCCCTAACAGACCTCCTGAAGACGAAGGGGAATGGGGAGGAGGCAAAGCGACCAGGGGCCAGGCTGAATTGGACACCGACTTGTCAGGCGGCTTTCGACCGGCTTAAACAACTGTTCACAAGCGAGCCGGTCTTAAGCCACCCAGATGAGCGGAAGGGGTTTGTGGTCCAATGCGACGCCTCCGACGTCGCCGTAGGAGCCATTCTCATGCAGAGGGATGAGGAGGGGAAGCTGAGACCCTGCGCTTACATTTCGCGAAAGTTCTCGGAGGAGCAGAGGAACTGGTCAGTGTGGGACAAAGAGGCTTTCGCTGTCATGTTTGCACTGAAAACTTGGAGGTCCTGGTTGGAGGGAGCCAGGGTGCCCTTTGAGATATGGACGGACCACAAAAATCTAGAGGCACTAACAGGGAAAAGAAAATTGAGTGAAAAGCAAATCAGGTGGGCGGGCTTCTTCTCCAGATTCGACTTCACCCTGAAACACATCCCGGGGACCCGCAATTTCCTAGCAGACGCCCTGTCCAGGCTCCCACAGCATGAGAGCCAGAGAGAGGAAGTGGTAGATTCCCTGATCCCCCCCACACAAGTGGCGGCTATGGTCACTACCCGCTCGCAGAGGAAAAAGGAATTGAGCGGGCTAAGCAAAGAACGAATCACCCTAGAGGCCGAACGGGAGGGAGGTGGGCGGCCGGAGGGGTTGCAGAAAAGAAAAGACGCTCTTTGGTACAAGGGGGAGAAACTGTACATCCCGGAAATATTAAGGAAAGAAATTCTCCAACTATGTCACTGCTCCAAATTAGCTGGGCACTTCGGCTATGTAAAAACCTTGCACTTGGTGCACCGGCAGTTCTGGTGGCCGTCCCTAAAGAAGGATGTGTCGGACTTTGTAGCTGGTTGCCTGGTGTGTGTGATGGCAAAAAGGAGGGGGGGGAACCCCCGGGACTCCTACAGCCTCTGGAAACAGCAAAACGGCCATGGGCCATGGTGTCCATGGACTTCATAGTCGAGCTACCCCCCTCCCGGGGGAAAACAGTCATACTTGTGGTGGTGGTGGACACGTTTTCAAAACAAGCCCACTTCATCCCCTGCAGCCAATTACCCACGGCCAAGAAACTAGCGACTTTATTTTTCGACCACGTGGCCAAACATCACTCCATCCCTGACAAGGTCATAAGTGACAGGGGGCCTCAGTTCGTTGCCACCTTCTGGCGGGAGTTTTGTAAGTTACTAGGGATGGAACAGGGGCTAAGTTCTGCCTATCACCCCCAGACGGACGGACAGACTGAGAGAGTGAACGGGGTGCTAGAGCAGTACCTACGGTGCTTCGTGAGCCTACGCCAGTCGGACTGGGTGGACCTCCTCCCCTTCGCTGAATACGCTTACAACAACAGCGCTCACAGTTCCACAAAAGCATCTCCCTTTGCAACAGTGTTCGGGTATGAGGGAAAGCCGATTCCCATGCTGCCAGGGGGGGAGGGATTGACGGGCTCAAGTTTCGAGCAATGGTGGCAAGGTCCCAGCCAATGTTGGCCAGCCATTCAAGAAAACCTGAAGCTGGCCAAGGAGGCGTATAAGAAACAGTACGATAAAAGCCATGTGCCAGTCTGGGACTTGAAGGTGGGGGACTCCGTGTACCTGTCAACAAAAAACCTGCCTCTGGCACAACCGTCTAGGAAATTGGCTTTTAAGTTCTTAGGGCCATTCAAAATCAAGCGGGTAATTAACCCGGTGACAGTAGAGTTAGACCTCCCCCCTGCTCTTGGTAAAGTCCACCCTGTTTTTCATTGCAGCCTACTGCGCAGATCTCCGGGGCCGTCCAAATGGCATTCACAAGATTCACCAACCCTCCCCTCGAAGGGGGAGTGCCGGAGCCTCTCGGGGCCCGAGTTCCGGAGCCATAAATGTGACTCGCCCTCCTTGCAAGGCCGCCCGGCAGGAGGGGGATCCTAGGGGGGGCAGTATGTCAAGTCTGCTGTGGGTTACTCAATATCTGTATTAAGGTTGGTTCTGAAGTGAAGGAGTCTGGGTACTTTACAGTGTACACCGGGGGCTGCTAGCTCACTCTCCTGCCCCCTCTCTAGAAATGCCTTTGTTGTGTAACCTGCTTTGAAATGCTAACCTGTGAACAAGATAGTGGCGCCTTCCCAGCCTTGTTCTCTGTGGGGAGTATGGGGTGTCAAGACTTCGGTCTGGGAACGAAAGAAGTAGCATCCTAGTGTGAAGATGTGTTGCATAGATTGCCCCCCGTAGGAATCCTTTAGATTCATACTTTAAATACTGGATTAGTGCATATGTGTTTCAGTCCTTCAATCTCTGCCATGGTCCACAGTTCTGATTACAATAAACTTGCTACTTTATCAAGAGACTCGTTATTGAATTCAGCCGACTTGACATTCGCGAGCAACATAATATGTGTAAGAGCCACATGTGGCCCCTGAGCTGCACTTTGGCCACTCCTGACATTTAAAAAAAAGGTAAAGGAAAGGTCCCCTGTGCAAGCACCAGTCATTTCCGACTCTGGGGTGATGTTGCTTTCACAACGTTTTCACGACAGACTTTTTGCAGGGTGGTTTGCCATTGACTTCCCCAGTCAGCTACGCTTTCCCCCCAGCAAGCTTTTTACCGACCTCGGAAGGATGGAAGGCTGAGTTCATCTGAGCCAGCTACCTGAAACCAGCTTCCGCCGGGATCGAACTCAGGTCGTGAGCAGAGAGTTCAGACTGCAGTACTGCAGCTTTACCGCTCTGTGCCACGGGGCTCCTGACATAGAATTTGCCAATTCACTTAGAGTCCCAGAGATGTCGAACTCATTTATCATGAGGGCCAGATCTTCACTTTGTCAGGCCAGGCCATGTTTTATATAAAATATAATGACACACATGGTACCATAGAGTTTTCCCTCCCAAATTGCTTGAGCATCCATGAAAACCATAGAGTTTTCCTGGAAATGCCTAGAGCGGCCGGCAACGTCAGGGGAGGTGCCCCTTGCTGGCCCAATGTGGGCCAGCGGATCGAGAACTTCCCACTTGGGAGAACCCCTGCCTGGCCCGGGGGCTTGGCAGCCCTAAAATTAATACTGAATCTAGAACAAACATCCACCTGTTGTCTTTTTACCTGGCAGACAGTGCCGTCCTCAACAGAGTTACATTTTTCTAAGTCTTGACATCAAAAGAGCTCAAAGGGATATAACTCTGCTTTGGATTCTCCTGGAAATGTTTTCTTTTTACTTTTTGTCCTTTTTTTGCAGGATCTGACTCACCGATTGTTTCCTTTTGCATTAGGCCTTCTTTCATTGATAAGAAATCCCATCGGGTCCCAAGGGCAAGACGATCACTTACACTTTGCTCTTGTTCTTTGCTCTTCTTGGAGGCCCCCTTTCCAATTCCATTTTTGACTCTCCTCTTTGCTTTTTTTTTATAAATAATGATCAATTTCTTTCCTCGCAGGCCACAGCTGTGCCTCTCATCTCCTTCTGCAGCTACACCCCGCCCCCTCTTTTGTTCTCCCTGCCTGCTATCTCACCTGAGCTTTTTATCCTGTGTGCCTGTTGAATTTTCGTTGCCTCCCCGTCACACGAAACCTGAAGAATGTTCAGAAGTCTGAAGGTCAAAAGCCACTGCAGATGGAGAAAAGCTCAGCTCCCGCTAGGCATCTTCAAATCCTCCGGTGAAGACAGATATCTCAAAAATGGGAGAATGTATTACATCCTACTTATTCCAGCCAAAAAAAAACCCTGATTTTTTTTTGCAACTTTTATACCCAGTGTTATTATTAGAAACATGTCAATAGAGTCGTTGAGTGTGCTTTTTCCCAGCTTGATCAAGCCCAAAAATCTTACTTTTAAGCTCAGCCTAGCTACCCTAATCAATGCATGCTACATTAACCTTGAGACTATACAACTGAAAAACATTTTACATGAGGCTGCTGTTAATGGCAACACATACTTCCATTGGTCCAAAATGTGGTGGCTCACTTGTTTTTTGTTGGTTTTTTTTTTAAATTGGTTGTTTTGATCACATCACTTTTATTTATTTATTTATCAGACTTATATCCAGCCCTCCCCCGACAGGCTCAGGGCGGCTAACAACAGTTTAAAAACATAAGCAATTTACAAACATATTATAATTAAATACATAAAAACATTTCCATACATATTAAAAATCCAAGATGGCAAGCTTCTGATTTCCATTATATTAGTTCAGTGGGATTGTCGGTGCTGAAGGCAATAGCCCCCTCCCCCTAACCATTAAGGGCGAGCTTGAATAGTTCGGTCTTACAGGCCCTGCGGAACTGTGGCAGGTCCCGCAGGGCCCTGCTGTTTTTGGGGAGGGCATTCCACAAAGTGGGGGCTATTACTGAGAACGCTCTGGCTCTGGTGCTGGTCAATCGAGCTTCTTTCGGTCCAGGGATCTTAAGGAGATTTTGGGACCCTGAACGTAGTGCTCTCTGGGGTACGTATGGGGAAAGGCGGTCCCGAAGGTAGAAAGGTCCCAGGCCATATAGGGCTTTAAAGGTTATAACCAACACCTTGAAATGAATCCGGAATGCCACAGGCAACCAGTGTAACACTTTCTGCATGCCAAGCAGATGCTCTAGCATTGAGCCGCAACCCGTCTCAATAAACTGTTGCTGCTTACTTAAGAGGTTCTTGAACTCACTTTACAATAAAAACTACCATTACAAACTAAAACAGTGTAATTATAGGCACAGTCAGATCATGCCCATAGTCTGACCGCAGCACCAACTATTTGTGTATTTCTGTCCCACACAACAGAACTTGGTAGAAGTTTTTGGAATAGTATTTTATCTCTGAATGAAAACACAGTTCCAATAATAGTTCTCATTACACTGAAAGCTTGAAGACAATGGCTAATGTGAAATCTTCTGTTGTCACTTGTTGCTGACTGTGGCTTCTAGTGGGCTTCTAGTGTCCTGGCCCCACTGGTGGACCTCCTGATGGTGCCTGGTTTTTTGGCCATTGTTTGACTCAGAGTGTTGGACTGGATGAGCCATTGGTCTGATCCAACATGGCTTCTCTTATGTTCTTATTGTTGCAATGAATGTTTCCTTGCCTTAAAAAAGCTGAGGTAGTTCTGAATTTAATAGCAAGTTCATGAAATGAGCTTATTTTTCCCCCCTAATGAAATCTGGGTTTAATTGATATTAGTAGTCATATTGTCTACTTGATCATCTATGATCATCTATTCAATTATATCTGCCTTAACATGACGTTAGCTACTCTTCATTTCAATAACAGGCACAGATTGCACATTTCATTTGACAATTTAAAATGTTTCGTTATCGGTTATTACCTTTTTTTTTCAGAACTGAAACACCATTTGCCACAAGTAGTTGTGGCTTATTTTAAGAACCTCTTTCTGAATCCATTCCTTGTATTTCTAGTGCTTTCTGCCTTTGTAGAACTCAATGTGGACTACATAAGAGGCCCAGGAGATCTTCTATAGAGACATTGACCAGAACCAGACTTGATTATCTTCAGCAAGATACCTGGATTATGTGATTTCTAAACTGTGTCCTCTCTCTTAATTTTTTAAAGAGTGTTAATGACATTTGATTGCTTTCCAGCCGTTCATATGAAGTGCTTTAAGCGCATTTCCTGACTGAAGCACTGAGATATTTGAGCCTCTAAAGGGCATCCTCGTGGATTTTTTTGTAGCAGGAACTCCTTTGCATATTAGGCCACACACCCCTGATGTAGCCAATCCTCCAAGAGCTTACAGGAGGTCCTGTACTAAGAGTCCTGTAAGCTCTTGGAGGATTGGCTACATCAGGGGGTGTGGCCTAACATGCAAAGGAGTTTTTGCTATAAAACAAGCCCCGGGCATTTCCATTGCCCATTGCTAGAGAGAACCTTCATCAAGAGAAATGTAACATAGATCATTTGCTTCTCTCGCTCATCAGAGTTGTGGCGTGATGGAAGTGAAACATGGGAGACCAAGAAATACCAGACCAAAACTCTTCCTAGAATAACAGCTAGTTTGGCCCTGAGAAAGAGGTGACTTATTAGCTGAAAACAAACACTTGTCTGAGGGTAAAGAGCATTGAGGAAGTGGTTGAGTCATTTGAAATGGTGTTTCCTCCATAAAATGATAAGTTTTCAAAAGAAATCCTGGGTCCCCTGTTGAGCCTGGATTCCCAGGTAGTGCTGATGGGCTTTTAGCAGCTTTTCCAGCTTCAGCTGATTTGCACGTACTCCATGCTAATAGGCTAAGACTTTGCCCCAATTGTTTGTGTAAGGCTGCAATTAAATACGACTTGGAAACTTCTGCAAATACAGACTGCCATGACCAGGTTTTTCTTCTGGTATGAACAGGAGTGAGCATGTGATACCAAATCCTTCTGATGTACATTTGTGATTACATTTTAAAAAATGCTGAATATATGTAGCTTTTGGCATATAAGGCAACCTCCTCTTTTCTTTGACAGCATTCTTATGGGGAAGGGAAATCTTGCCTTATATTTTGAGTACACACAGGATAAAGGTAAAGGTAGTCCCCTGTGCAAGCACCAGTCATTTTCCGCTCTGGGGTGATGTTGCTTTCACAACGTTTTCACGGCAGACTTTTTACGGGGTGGTTGGCCATTGCCTTCCCCAGTCATGTACACTTCCCCCCCAGCAAACTGGGGACTCATTTTACCGACCTCGGAAGGACGGAAGGCTGAGTCAACCTGAGCCGGCTACCTGAAACCAGCTTCCACTGGGACCGAACTCAGGTCATGAGGAGAGAGTTCAGACTGCAGTACTGCAGCTTTACCACTCTGCGCCACGGGGCTCTTACACAGAATAGAAACATCTAATAGACAAGCTTGACCTTCCCTCTTTTACAAGGAATGTTAAACACAATGTGTCCATACATGGTGCTTGATTTTCAGCTTGTCCTTAGGATCCTAAGAATACATCCTCTGCAATGCATTATAAATATCCCGAAGTCAAAACAGCTCAAAAAGCTCTGCTTTCCATATGAAGTCTGCTTAAGAGCGTATGAAAGCTTACATTCTGAATAAAACTTAGTTGGTCTTAAAGATGCAACTTGTCTGCTGCTTTGCTCATATTACAATCTCTTATTTATCTGTTTATTAACATTGCCACCATTAAAAAAAAGTCCCTGGTGAAAACTTCTTTTTTTAAAAAAAAAAAAGTGAAATGTCAACATGTTTTGCTTCAAGTCAGGTTGGCTTTCCAGATGGTTCGAAATCTCTTTCTAAATGTTTTGTCGGTTATTTCTGATGTGACACTGGCAATGATAAAAGAACATTTTTTAACATCATCGCTTTTCATTAATCCTGCTATTAAGCAACTGCAATCAGGACTCATTACAATGATGGGGAGCGCTGGAGACAGTTTTAGCTGCAGAATTAACTCCGCTCAGGTCAAAGTCTGTGCGAGTTAAGGAGCCCCTCCTGTAGACTTTTAGGTGCCTGTTTACTGAGCATGGTTGTAATGTTTAATGTGCAATATTTGGGGGACATGAGACAAGTAGTGCCTGGTGTTCGATTCCTTCAATCTGGGCCCATAAAATAGGGTTGCCAAGTCCAATTTAAGAAATATCTGGAGACTTTGGGGGTGGAGCCAGGAGACATTGGGGGTGGAGCCAGGAACAAGGATGTGACAAGCATAATTGAACTCCAAGGGAGTTCTGGCCATCACATTTAAAGGGACGGCACACTTTTTCAATGCCTTCCTTACATAGGAAATAATGAAGGATAGGGGCACCTTCTTTTGGGGCTCATAGAATTGGACCCCCTGGTCCAATCGTTTTGAAACTTGGGGTATATTTTGGGGAGAGGCACTAGATGCTGTACGGAAAATTTGGTGCCTCTACCTCAAAACACAGCTCCCCTCGAGCCCCAGATACCCGTGGATCAATTCTCCATTATTTTCTATGGGAATAAATCTCCATAGGGCATAACAGAGTTCCCAGCAGACATTACCCTCCCCTCCCCCCCCCGCTTTCTGATGACCCTGAAGCGGGAGGAGGGCCTCCAAACCGGGGGATCCCCTGCCCCCACCTGGGGATTGGCAACCCTACCATAAAATAACATTGCCCCTGACATCACCAGAAGGTGTACTAAGTTATATCAGCTCAGCATCTACCTTAAAATGCTTCTTGAATTACAATTATCCTAATAAAACCTTATTCCACTTCCATCATACTTTTAAAACTACTTTCTCCTATGTGGCTGCAGTGGCATGAGGAAGATTTCCATCTGTCTGCATTATATGTTTTGATTATTTTCCCATTTTTTTCGTGGGGGGAAATATTAGAGAGTTTGTCAATTGCACCTCCATTTGGAATAAAGAGGCAGACAAGAATGTTGGGAAAACGGGCCACTTTATTAACTACAACTCAACATGGCAAGGTAAACAGTAATAGGATGAGCCCTGAGGTCTTCTCCTGACTCCACCAAGTCCTACAAAAGGGCGAGCCACCCTGCCCCCAGCCCTAGCCGTACTAATGTGGCTAGAACTGAGCCGGCAGACCACACATGCCCTCCCTTTAACCCCGCCCCGATCACCAGAAGGAGGCGACCAAGGGGAGGCATGAAATCCGATCCGTATTCCATGACATTGAGCCATAAAGCCCATCTGCCTTTCCTACGGATCGCCTGCACAACACAGGTGTAGAGGCCAGGGTGCTCACCGGCAAGGTCTGAACCCCTTGCTCATTCCGCCAATGCCAATGCCAAGCCTTCCGAAGACCTTGCCGCAAGTCTCTCAGGAAGGCCCGATTTCCCACATCAGACAGATGAACACCATCTGGCTGGTAAAACTCCACCCTAATTCCAGGGTGGAGAAGGAAAGTACCCAGACCACCTTCCAAGGCCAACCGCAGGGCCCGATTCGCTTTCCTTCTGGCCCGCTCGATCCCAGCAGGATTCCAAGCGGCATGCCAGACTCTCCGAGGCAGTATAGCAGACCAGATAATCCGAACCCCAGGCCACCTCCACACAATGGTCCGCAGGTCCGCAACCGCCAGCAAAGACAAGGCCTTCCCCTTCATCAGGCCCAGGTCATTCCTGCCGAGATGGATGGCCAGTATATGGGGCGGGGGACAGGCCCTACACAAAACAGCAATGGCAGCAGCCCAGACCATCTGAGCCCCTGTCGCCCCAGCCACTCAACCATAGCCCACTCGCTCAGCCCCAACTGAGAGCCGACCGATGATCTTCTGGCAAAGTGGGCCGCCCAGAAAATCATGCTGTGCCCGCATACGAGGATCCGCAGCCTCCCATGGCGAGCACATGGAATGAAAAACACAGTCACATAAATGAACATCAACCAAACAACACAATTTCCTTTAGGAAAACAACAATGGACACACATAGGTCAGATACGCCGCCAATCTCCATCGTCCCACACGTTGGATGGCCGGTTCCGGATATCCCATCACTGCAGCCGTCGATGCAGCCCCAATCCAAAGGAATGGGTTCCAAACTTAAATCCGCCCAATCCTAGCTTACCAAGTGCACGTGCAGTCACTGTCCAGAATTGGTACTTAGTGAGGGGGCCCCCCCAACATGGCAAAAAAACGGCCCCTGAGCGGTCCCTCAAACACTCGCATATTCCTGTAAAGCGTGTACCGGACATAAGCCCGGCTCTTGACAGGGGCCGAGCTTAATCGTGGTGCCCTTCTGCCTCTGATCCGTTTTGGATCAGCGTACACACAACAGAGCGCGCCTGTCCTTAAATGTGACATCACCCCGCTGCAAGGCACTATCAGACTGGTCCCTGCATGACAACTGCACTAGCTCACCAACCCGTAGGGCACCAAAAAATGCCGTGAGTGCCGCTGCATGAAACAGCACAACCTCATAATCAGAACTGCACACATCGGGCCAAACCCCGCCCAAGCCTCTGAGTATAGAAGGGGAGACGGGCTGCCTGGCATCCACCCTCACCCCACGCTCTCTGGACCAACCCCCCAGCATCTTTTTCACCCTGAAGTCATCCCCAGCAGCTGGGTAACTTTGCGCCTTACTGATGAACGCCAAGGCAGCCAACTGACCCCAGATGGATTTAACTGTCATACCCCTAGTTTTTTGCTGCACACAAAATTGCATCAGATGTGCAACCGGGATGGGCCAAATATCTCCCAGCCCCGCGGAGTTCCTGAATACCTTGAACTGGGAAATGGCACGATCATAAGCCATCCGGGTACTTGGGGCCAATGCTAGGAGGATTGCCCTACCAACTTCTGCCTGCCAAGCTGCCACAGGTCGGGAGGCATCCGGAACGGGTGAGGATCAGCCTTCGAGGCCAACTGACGAAAGCGCTCCATCTGTCGGTGAGACAGGGCATCTGCCACCCCATTATTAACTCCAGGCACGTGTCTAGCTAAGAACAGAATATTTAAACAGAGGCAACGCAAGGTAAAAACCCTAACCAGGTCCATGACTGGTTTAGACTTAGAAGACAAAGAATTAATCACGTGGACAACTGACAAGTTGTCACACCAAAAATGCACAACCTGGTTGGCTAACAGAATGAAGGGTAACCCTGCTTGGTAGTGTGACATAGTGGTTTGGCTCTACTTCTGACAGAGAATAGAGTACCTGATTGTCAGGCTTGTCTCTGGTGATGATCAGACCTTGTGCCATTTAGCCTGACTTAATTGGAGACAAGAAGAAGAAGAAGAATTGCAGATTTACACCCCGCTCTTGTCTCTGAATCAGAGACTCAGAGCGGTTTACAATCTCTTATATCTTCTCCCCTCACAGCAGACACCGTGTGAGGTGGGTGGGGCTGAGAGTCCTCTCACAGCAACTGCCCTTTCAAGGACAGCTCGTGCGATAGCTATGGCTAACCAAAGGCCATTCTAGCAGGTGCAAGTGGAGGAGGGGGGAATCAAACCCGGTTCGCCCAGATAAGAGTCCGCACACTTAACCACTACACCAAACTGGCTCTCAGTTTGCAGGCTCTCAGAGGGCAGGCTGGTAGGGTGGAGGCCTCTGTGTGTGTTAAAAAGGTAAAGGTGCAAATACTGAGTCGTTACTGACCCATGGGGTGATTTTGCATCATGACGTTTTCTTGGCAGACTTTTTATGTGGTGGTTTGCCATTGCCTTCCTCAGTCATCTGCACTTTACCCCCACCAAGCTGGGTACTCATTTTACCAGTGTCGGAAGGATAGAAGACTGAGTCAACCTCGAGCTGGCTATCTGAACCCAGTTTCCGCTGGGATAGAACTCAGGTCATGAGCAGAGCTTGGACTGTGGTACTGCAGCTTACCACTCTGTGCCACGGGGCTCCTTAAAGGGTCCAATCTAATGGCTACCTGTTTCTGCTTGAAAATCTTAAAGCAAATCCAAACTACTTTCTAAATTGAAGTGCCTTAGCCAGGTTTCCCTTTTACATATCAGGAGTCCCTATGCCACAATCTTTGTTCCTGGGAAATTATCTGTAAATAAATAAATAAATCTTTGTAGTTGATGTACAATTCCTGCCTCAGTGACCGCCATATTTTATTTGTGCCACACAAAACTTACCTCACAGCAGCGACTTCAAAGCCTAGACATTTGCTGCCTTTAGAACACCTGGTATCTGAGGAGAAAGTTTCTAGTTTAAAATAATCCCGGTTCTCCCCAAACAATAGGAGGCCGTGTGGGTCCCCTCCGTTGATAGAAACGGCTTGTCACACCATCCATCAACAGGCGCACGAAGACGGAAGATTCATCATTTCATTTGCTGCTTTCATTGAATGAGTCTCCGAAATCTATCATTAGACTGTATCATATTTGCCATCTCCAGAGTAATGTTGCATTATGACAAAAGCGCTTATCACATTGTTCATAAAAACAAATGGGCAGAAATGTTACTGGCTTAATTACAGCAATGCAGGGACAGATTTCGAGCCTGTCATTATTTCACACTTGGGAGGGACGGCGTCTGAACCAGATCCCTGGTGATAATCTCCACAGACGATTGCTATTTTTTTGGTGGGTTTTATGTCTTAACAATGAAAGAAAGGAAGGAAAAAACTTTCCCCTTGTGTTAGCATCTCGGTGCAGAAATACACAGAGAAATGTTATTGCATGTTATTTTTTTTTTGCTCTCCTCTAATTGGTTGGATGTTTTCTCTTGAAACGGGGGCCTCCATGTTTGCATCAGAAGCTTGGTAGCATCTCTAATTCCATGCTTTGCCTCTAGACTTCCAGCATGACATGCAGTGCCGCCAAGGGGCAGATTGTGGGCATGGCAGAGGCTGAGTAACAGCCCCCTTTTCAATATTGTTTTCTGTTTGTTCCAGATGAGGACTTAAAAAAATTAACCAGGAGCCATATATCAAGAAGAAGAGGAGGAGGAGGAGGAAGAAGAGATTGGATTTATACCCTGCCCTTCACTACCTAAAGGAGTCTCAGAGCGGCTTACAATCTCCTTTTCCTTCCCCTCCCCACAACAGACACCCTGTGAGGTAGGTGGGACTGAGAGAGCTTTCCCATAACTGCTCTTGAGCAGAATAGCTCTGAGAGAACCTGTGGCCGACCCATGGTCACATCAGCGGGTGCATAGGGAGGAGTGGGGAATCGAACCCGGTTCTCCCTGATAAGAGTCTGCACACTTAACCACCACACCAAACTGGCTTATGAAGTGACCCACAAAGCTAAACTCACAGAACTGGACCATGAATGACCAGTGTCTGGGAGCCGATGTAGATTCAGGATGGACAAAAGGAAAGATTTCTTTACACAGCAAACATTAAAATGTGGAATTTATCGCCAAAAGATGTAGTGATGGCCACAGGAATAGATGGGATTTAAGGATGGGCTCTATGGCATTATATTTAGCTGGGGCCTCTCCCCTCCCCAAAGCCTGGTTTCTGTAGACTCCACCACAAAATCTCCAGGAATTTCCCACCAACCTGGAACTGGCTGCCCTAATACAGCAGTCCAGTTCCCCTGAATACAGTCTTCATTTCCTCATTCCCCAGCAACTGACTGCACTTCCACTAAATGAGAGCGAACATGTGCACATACACTCTCAGAAAGCAACCAAAATAAGCACAGTTTGCAAGCACACACTTTTGTGATCTCACTGGGGCAATTTACTCACTGGAGCAATTTATTCACTGGGAAAATTTATTCACTGGAACTGCTGAATGCAACCATCTACTGTATTTCAACCAACTTCTTTAGACTAACAGGAAAACTAAAGCAGAGCAGCTCCAAACAAATAGAGGGACTCTTCTCTCGTCTCTTCCTTTTACACACTCACCAGCAAGACGCAGGAGCCCTCAGCCAATTGGAGGAAGGCTTTTCTGTGGTAGTTTCTCTCCTCCCTCTGTCAGTCAATTGAGGGAGGTTTTCTTTCTTTCCTCTGCAAAGCTGTGCCTCAATCCTCAGCCAATGGAATGCAACTGTCTTTGGGTGGCAATTGATGGACCAAAGGTTGGGAGAACTGAAATATGCCATTACCATAGGGCTTTTATATATATAGGATGTGCAGAACTAATAGGGAGAGGTATGAAACTACCACCTCCCGCCCCTGCAGGTTCCTCGCTGTGTGTCCTTTGCGTGCACCTCACATCATTGGCTGGCAAGCTGGGGTAATATACTATGTGACAACTTCATGTTTTGTGTTGTGCCTTAGCTGATCTACTGAGGAAGAGACAGCAAGTGGTCAGGGAATGATAACTTGGAGAATCACTGATCCCCGATAGGGTACCGATGCTGCCATCTGTTGTTTCCTGATGCTCACGTCTTCAAAACAAAGAGCCAGTCCTGACTTTCTTATATGTCACTGAAGCAGAAACCTCTTCTGAAAACTCAGGAGGTATCACCTTTGGATCTTCAAGGAAAACCACTCCATATACATAAGGACATAAGAGAAGCCATGTTGGATCAGGCCAATGGCCCATCCAGTCCAACACTCTGGACGTTTTCCCACAGAGCTTACCTCGGAGCGATGTCCTTCTTCACCGCGCAGCGTCTGCGCGGATTTCCCACCAACTGCTCCGCATAACCAGGAAGTGCCAGACCTTTTGCGTCGCAGATGTAAACCGCTAAAAACCAGTTTACGTTAGCGACGCAAAAGCCGTGGCTCTTTCTGGTTATGCGGAGCAGTTGGTGGGAAATCCACACAGATGCTGCGCGGTGAAGAGGGATGTCGCTCCGAGGTACGCTCTGTGGGAAAACGCCCTCTGTGTCACACAGTGGCCAAAAACCCCAGGTGCCATCAGAAGGTCCACCAGTGGAGCCAGGACACTGGAAGCCTTCCCACTGTGCCCACCAATCACCAAGAATACAGAGCATCACTGACCCAGACAGAGAGTTCCAATGATAAGCTGTGGCTAATAGCCACTGATGGACCTCTGCTCCATATGCATCATATCTTCCATATGCATCATAGGAGGACACCTAGGGCAAAACTTCCCAACACTTTGTGGCTTGCCTCAGCCTCTGAAGCAGACAATTTGTGGTTGGCTGTGCTCCTCCAACAGAAGTATTCTACTGGCGACTACTATCTGGGTTCAAAACCCTGCCCACTGGATGAACCAGCTTGAAGGAACCTTCTTGAACTCAACAGAGCACTTTGCATTTCATCATCGTGAAGCTTGCATGGTGGCCTAGTGCCCATCACTATCTATCAGCCAAAACCAACTCCCATGAGCATTGTGAAGAATGGGATACCCCGGGGGCATTGAACTCATTTGTTATGAGGTCCGGGCCTAACATAAATGGGACCTTGTTGAGCCGGGCCATCGATGTCATAAAATGTAATACCCGGTAGCAGAGATATGACTTTTTAAAGAACACAGACAAACACAATTCAAGAATTTTTTTTAATTAAAACATGCTAAAAACATTAGCAATCATTGGTCTTAAAGGTGCTTTCTTTGTATCTCTCCTATGGGATCCAGGGAACTGGAAAAGGAAGCTCTGGCTCTTTTCTTCTTTCCCCAGGGGACCAGGAGGGAGAGGATCCTCAGCCAATTGAAGGAAGAGAGGCTTGCCTCACTACGTCTGCTGTGTGATTGAGAGAGCCTGGCAAAGCAAGCTATCCCTCCCCCCTTCCTCTCCAAGGAGCCAATGGAGAAAATAGAGGTTTTGCTCTGTAGCTCTTGTGCGATTGAGCAAGCCTTGCAAAGCAAGCTGTGATGCAGAAGGAAGCAAGAGAGAGGGAAAAGGAAGCAGATGACAGTCAGTTGCTCAGGGGCCTGATAGGAGCCCTCCAGGAGCCTGATTTGGCTCCTGGGCTGCATGTTTGACACCCCTGGGATACCCCATCACTAGGGTTGGTAGTTGGGGTTGGAAAATGTCTGGAGATTTGAGGATGGAGCCTGGGGATGGGAGGGATTGTGGAGGGCAGGAAGCTCTGCAGGTATCTGATGCCAGAGTCCACCCTCCAAAGTCATCATTCCACCCCCCACCCCCCAATATGGGGATCAGTTCTGATTCTGGGAGAAGACCAAGGTCGGCCTGAAAGCTTGCAATCTTATCATCCACAAACAGGGCTTTTTTTAAAAAAAAAAATACAAACTCCTTTGCATATTAGGCCACACACCCTTGATGTAGCCAATCCTCCAAGAGCTTAACGGGCTCTTTGTACAGGGCCTCCTGTAAGCTCCAGGAGGATTGGCTACATCAGGGGTGTGTGGCCTAATATGCAAAGAGTTCCTGCTACAAAAAAAGCCCTGTCCACAAATATTTCTCCTTGAAAGAAGGACATGATAAAAAAAAATACTGTAATTCATATTCTAGCATTTCCTAATCTCTAATCATCCCCTTCACATTGAAGAAGGAGGAGGAGAAGAATTGCAGATTTATACTCTACCCTTCTCTCTGAATCAGAGACTCAGAGTGGCTTACAATCTCCTATATCTTCCTCCCCCACAACAGACATCCTGTGAGGTGGGTGGGGCTGAGAGAGCTCTCACAGCAGCTGCCCTTTCAAGGACAGGTCCTTCAATAGCTATGGCTGCTGCAAGTGGAGGTATGGGGAATCAGACCCGGTTCGCCCAGATAAGAGCCTGCACACTTAACCACTACACCAAACTGGCTCTTTGCTTTCCCTCATAAGTACTGTTGTGATCAACAAAGAAAGGGAACACCGAAGGACATACTTCAGCAGCTTCCACTGTGGGCACCCCTACTCTTCTGGCATTCCTTGTAGTTAGCCCGGACACTTGCCCTTCTCCGTTCACAACACTCTCACCCACTCTCACTCTCTGTCTGATCTCTACAAGTCCAACTTCCTGGAGCAATTATGGGATGACTTTAAAGAAGTTTGCCTCTTGATTATAAGATCACGCCAGGACTTCAGGAAAATTAAAGTTGTCAAAAATGTACACAATTTAAATTTGTAAAATGAATGGACCGCCAAGAGCAAAGGGGTTTGCAGTGGGAAGTCCAGATGATCCGGTCAGCAGGAGATGCTATTAAAGTGATCATGATAAATGGTGACAGACAGAGCTTTCCGAGGCTAAAAACTGTATCTTTTGAAGTTCCAAGGGCAGCCTTGAAAGAGCTTTGTAGCTGAAAAGAGGTATGTCTAAATTCTTTACGAGTTTATAGTCAACAATGGTGTGGTAAGTAGACCATTAATATTTACAGCTAAGTGTGCTGTCAAGGACCCTGGGTTTTGTGACCACATGAGCCTTTGGAATAGCTTAGTTGGTTATCCATGACTTGGAAAACAGTGGTTTCAGCATTCTTTTCAGTCACAAGTGGGCAGCCGTATTGTTTAAAACTCCTTTAAAGTCATCCTGAAGCAGTTGAACAAAGCAGGAGTCAAGGTGCACCTTTAAGACCATCCAAGTTTTATTCAGAATGTAAGCTTTCATGTGCTCTCTAAGCACACTTCATCAGATGAGGGAATCAGGTATTGTGGGCTGAAATACAAGCAGTTTGTTGATTAAGAGGGCAAGCTGGCTGTGATCACCTGGGGAAACAGTGTGGCTGGGCCATTGGTCTGGATAGCCATAAAAGGTAATAAAGTTTCCTGCCAGTTGGTGTTTCTGCAAATCTAGATAAATCACAAAAGGACATGTATTTCCTAGTTGTAGTCCACCTAATTTGCTTATCAACATCATTCTATACATTATGAACATCATACTAGTCTGCCATTAGAAAACAAGAATACATAAATTCAATCACAGAATTCAGTCACAGAAGAGAATAAAGATGTGCAAAATGAGACCTTGTGTAACCAGGGATGCTTGCTTACCCACCAGTTTATGCTGCGTCCAATTCATAAGTAGCAACTGTTCTAGCGGATTGTTCAATACAAAGTTTAGCAGCATCCGAACAATTCAAATGTCTTCAATTGTGGGGGGAAATATATCGATTATATACTGCCTTCTCCACCACCCCCCCCCCCCCGCTGCTACCATTGCCTTTGACTGTTAACAAGTAAAACCTAAAAAGACTTTTTGACATTTTGAGATGAGACTTACTATTTACGTGCTCTATGGGCATTCCGTGAGGATGGCTTAGTAACATTTAATGGATGCCAAACTCTGTGAATCAATATCGCTTCATATCTAAGCACTCCCACACAGTCTGAAGGGAATTGATGGAAGCTGGGCTTTGCTGGGCTTCCTGGTTGAAGCCGGGTTGACCAACAGAGCCTGCGAAGGAGATGATCCTACAAGAAGAACTCTCCCCATAGGCTCTTCTGGGCTTCCAGGTTGAAACTGGCCTGCCCAACAGAGACCTCTCAGGAACCAATCCTGTGGCCAGCAGAAAGGAAGGAGGAAAGATTTGAGATCTTCTCTCCCTTCTTTCTGATGTGGGCTGGCTAGCAGATCCGGTGGGAAACTCATGCCACTTCAAGGTCACTCACATGTGGCTCAACTTGCAAAAGTCATGTAAAGGGAACTTTCCCCTTTGATCATTTTTTGCAAGCCATGCCATGCGCAAGGGAACTCAGTGGTATGAATTCACCCACCCTCTTTTCCATTCTACCCCATGGGCATGGCCCCCTCAGGGTGTAATGGAGCTGAATAAAATACTATTTTTGGCATGCCTCTACTCCAGGCATTGCAATTATATTACAATAATTAGTCAATATAGGACAATGTTTGGGATTGCGCTTAGAATTGATTTTCTTCAGACCATAATAGGAACACACACAATTGTGTCGCCATTCAAAATATATGTACCTGATTAGGACAGAAGGTGATTTCAAGTGAAGTCTCTTACGTACATCTGTGCCTTAAGTCAGGGATATTGATTAGATCGCAAACCCAACTTGTTGATGCTGTAGTAGAGAATTGCTTGTAAAGGATGCAAAGGTACCATGCATATTATAATCAGCTTTGTTAGAGCAAAGGTGAAATGCTAGGGGGCAGGAAACGCATATCTGTTGTGAGATAAGAATACTATATCCTTATTCAGCTTTGGGAGGGTGTCTGCTGTTCTGAACTTGTGCATTAGTTCATGTTCAGCAATTTCGTGTTGCTGTCTCCCCTTAATATTTCTGTGTTTGGGGACTTGCCACTCTTAGGTCAGCAATGGAATGACATGTAAAACAGACTCCAAACCCTTTAAGAGAGGGAGACAAATAGGTGGTTAGATTTCAGGAAGAAACTGAGTAAACAGGAATCAAGAGACCCAGCAATGGTTTAGCCATGCAGCAGAATGAGCCGTTAGAATGCAATAAGGTGGTCAAAAGGACCACCCCATTTCAGACTTCTGCTGAGGGTCTACATTTTTCAAAGACATTAATCACCCCCTGTAAATAGAAAACTATTGTGCAAAAGACTAATCTAGATTTTTTTCCCCCTCCTCGGTTATTTTTTTAAAAAAAATTGTGGAGAATTTCATTAAGACCATGACTCCCCTCACCCCCCCCCCAGCTGGAGACACTTTACACCCCATTCTACCCCCTCGTTTTGTGGCATGTGCCTACCACTCCAAGGGAGGTATGACACAACGGGTAAAGGTATCCTGGAAGCAAAAACCATCACCAGTTTGTAACTCCCTTCTGGTATATACAGACCTCAGATTCAGCAAAAGCTCACTGGAGCGCAGCTCTTGAACTTTTCTGATGGTTCCACCCTCCTCCTCTCCACCTTCCTTGTCCATTGAATAGTAGTGCAGCTGCATAGCAATCCCTGGATTAGGAGAGCAGACAGCCAGCCACCTACCAGGGGCTTTGCCACATCCCCAGCAGCCCTCATTAACCCCTGGAGAAGCCCACACCACCCTTTCTCCACTTCTGATGTGATTTTGAGTGGTGGGTGGCTTGTTAGCCTTTAGATTGGGGAGGGGGGTAGCCCAGGAGAGCCCCAGGTACATGAGGTCTGCCTGGGCTGGCTGGATCTCTATCCAGCCCAAGCATGCCTTGCCCATTTGGAGCTCTCCTTTCTTGCATCTTCAAGTACTTGGAGGGCTGTCATACAGAGGAAGGAGTGGAATTGTTTTCTGTGGCCCCAGAAGGTAGGACCAGAACCAATGGGTTGAAATTAAATCAAGAGTTTCTGGCTCAACATTAGGAAGAACTTCCTGACTGTTGGAGTGATTCCTCCGTGGAACAGGCTTTCTCGGGAGGTGGTGGGCTCTCCTTCCTTGGAGGTTTTTAAACAGAGGCTAGATGGCCATCTGACAGCAATGAAGATCTTGTAAATTTAGGGGAAGGTATTTGTGAGTTTCCTGAATTGTGCAGGGGGTTGGACTAGATGACCCTGGAGGTCCTTTCCAACTCTTCTATGATTCTATGATTGGGTTGCTTTTGCCTGGGGGGGGGGCAGCATATGCTAATGAGTTATGCTAATGAGCTTCACCACCTATTTTTCTATTAAACGACCCCTGGGTATATAGAAGGGGCTGTAGCTCAGTGGTAGAGCATCTGCTTGGCATGATGAAGGTCCCAGGATCAGTCCCCAATAATTCCAGTGAAAAGATCTGACAGTAGGTGATGCGAAAGACCTCTGCCTGAGGCCTTGGTGAGCCAGTGCCAATCTGAGTAGGCAGTACTAACTTCGATAGACCCAAGGGCCTGGTTCAGTGTAAGGCAGCTTCATGTGTGTTCATGTATACCTCTTGAAGGAGTGTTGCATCACATGGAATGATGTCAGCATAAATGCATAACCAATTAATTAGCATGCGCCTACGATTCATTTTACCTTTTATGACTGGAGTCCTGCTTTGGCAGAAGAGATTCACCAGGGCTACACACTGAACAACAAATTTCCCTCAGAATTAAGAGTTATTTCCCAATTAAGCTATTCCAACTGCTGCCCAAAGCTACTGGAGGATAGAAAAAGGGAACACCATCCTATACATGTGCGAATGTCGGCTGAGTGTGCTTTGCATTTCTAGGTATTTGCTTTTGCTTCAATTAACCTTTCTCAAGAAGGTAATTAATCTTTAAAGATATTGTTATTTCACTCTAGTAACTCACCTGAAGCTTCTGCCAGCAAGTAAGCACAGGAACACTATTTCGCCCCAGCAATCGACACGGTTGTTTAGAGAAATGGGGTAGTTTGGATACTGTCAGTCCATGAAGGGTTGAGGAACACTATGCACATCATGGGAGATTCTTCTTCTTCTTCCTCCACCTCCTCCTCTACTGCATCTTCTTCATCATCATCAACTCCTGCTGCTTCTGCTTCTGTTCCTGCTACTTCTGCTTCTTTTATTTCACTTATACTTCTTCTACCTGTTTCTTCTGCTGCCGCTGCTTCCTTTATTTCTGTTTCTTATTCTCCTCCTCCTCCTTCCACTACTACTACTACTACAACTACTACTGCTGCTGCTGCTTCTTTTACTCCTGCTTTTGCTTTCTATAAATCCAAAATTACGAAACTGCTGGCAGACCTAGCAGAGTCCCTGACATATTGTATGTGTTCAGTCAGATAAGAATACATATGGACATATGAAGCTGCCTTCTACTGAATCAGACCCTCGGTCCATCAAAGTCAGTATTGTCTTCTCAGACTGGCAGCGGCTCTCCAGGGTCTCAAGCTGAGGATTTTCACGCCTACTTGCCTGGACCCTTTTTTGGAGATGCCAGGGATTGAACCTGGGACCTTCTGTTTACCAAGCAGATGCTCTACCACTGAGCCACCGTCCCCTCCCTATTACACTCTCACAGGTAATAGTTATTACTTTTTTAACTTATGCTTCCTTCCAGGGGCTTCCACCACCTGACCACCTTTTCTCCTATAAAAAAAGATAGCTTACGTAACATGTTAACTTGAGAGACAGTGACTTGCCATGGGCTTCATGACAAACAAATTTCATCCTTGTGCCTCACTGAACGTAATCCAGTCACGGGAACATGATGGGTTTTGAACCTGGTTTCCCCAGCCCAAATGAATGGTCCATCCTGTAATGCTAGGTGTCCTTCTGGATACCTTTCTAGGTGATTAATGGCATGAGACTTGCACATCTCTGTCAGCACCACTCCTCATTTGAATCCCACACCTTCATCACAAAATAGGCTCAGAGAGCACTATGCTCAAAGCACCCTCACCCATGTCCATGGAACTTTAGACAAAAAAAGAAGAGGACTCCTCTCTGAAGTATGAGGGCTTTTGATGAGGAAGGATATTATGTTCAGTTGCATTTTAAACAAGTCTGTTGATCACTGCTAACAAAAATTTTTAAAAATATATATTGTTTTGTCTATTTTTGGCTGTCATTTGCTGTTTTAATTTAATAGCTTTATTTAATTAATTAATTGATTAATTCCATTTGTCTCCCGCCCTCCCTGCCGAGGCAGGCTCAGGGCGGCTCTCATGCTCATGACTATACCTGAGTATAAACATATAACATACATAAAACAATAAAATAATTTAAAACATCAAAATTGACAGGGGTGGAATTTTAGACAGGGGTGGAATTTTAGACAGGGGTGGAATTCCAGCAGGAGCTCCTTTGCATATTAGGCCTCACCCCCTGATGTAGCCAATCCTCCAAGAGCTTACAAAAAAGAGACTTGCAAGCTCTGGGAGGATTGGCTGCATCAGGAGTGTGTGGCCTATTATGCAAAGGAGCTCCTGCTAGAATTCCACCCCTGGTTTTAGAGATTTTTATATTGGTAGATCTTCCAGCCAAAGCTAAGCCCATCCATAGGACTGCCAGCCTCCTGCTGGGGCTGGGAGTTCTCTTGGAAGAACAACTTGTCTCCAGGCTTCAGAGGTGATTTCCTCTAGAGGCAATGAGAGCTTCAGCAGGCAAACTCTATGGTATACCATGAACTGTATGCAAAATCTCTCCCTAGATCAACCCTCCATAGGCACTGTCCCAAATGGTGCCTTGGGGGGCACAGTGGGAGGGCTTCTAGTGTCCTGGCCCCACTGATGGACCTCCTGATGGCACCTTGTTTGCCTTGAGCTTCATTATCAGTTACAATCAGCAGTTTCTCTTCCTAATCTCCCTTTGAATTTTCTTTGTAAGAGAATTGATGCTTTTAGGTCAACAACTGAATTCCTGGAAGGTTAAAATACCCCCTCACTACCTTTTGTTTATGGAAACTGAACTTTGGAACCAGTCCATCAATATAGCTAATTCTCAGTGTGGTCCCATCTCTGGCTACCTAATTCCGTAGATTGGGGCCATAGGCAGTTAAAACTCTGTATTGAAATACTGTGGCCATTCCATACGCAAACTGTATAGCGTGCCTACATACCCAGCATAAAGAAATCTGCAAAACAAACAGGGAGAAGCAGAGAACCGAAACTGCTGGGGGGAAAGTGATAAACAAAGAAAAGACATGAAGAATGTTTGCTCAGCCACGCATGTGGCTTGAAGATTTATAACACACGGTCAGTTAATTTCAAAGGCACTCATTCAAACTATTCAAAGCTAGTCAGTCTCCTTAGTAATTATAAATGGAGCTCTTCTTAGGTGTTGTCCTGAACCATTAACTTCATAGTCATGTGCACAAGCTGCGAAGTTGTACTCTTCTCCTTTTGCTAGTGCTTTGGGGTGGGAGGAGATTAGATGTTTCCATTGTGTGGATGATGTTTTCAGTGCTGAAAGATTGGGGGAGTTGCCTGGTTGCCTAGGCAACATGAGATGGGTCTCTATCACCTTCTGGAACGGAGAAGCACAAAAAATTCATTCTGTTGACAGAAGTGTCTTTTAGTAGTAGAAAAGAGCCAGAGTCCAGTAGCACCTTAAAGACTAACAGAACTGATTAAGGGGTGACATGATAGAGGTTTGCAAAATTATGCATGGGATAGAGACGGTAGAGAAAGAAGTACCTTTCTCACACTTTGAGAACTTGTGGGCGCTCAATGAAATTGCTGAGCAGTCGGGTTAGAATGGATAAAATGAAGTCCTTCTTCACCCAAAGGGTGATTAACACGTGGAATTCACTGCCACAGGAGGTGGTGGTGGCTACAAGCTTAGCCAACTTCAAGAGGGGTTTGGATAAACATATGGAGCAGAGGTCCATCGGTGGCTATTAGCCACAGCTTATTGTTGGAACTCTCTGTCTGGGGCAAGTGATGCTCTGTATTCTTGGTGCTTGGGAGGGGCAACAGGGTGAGGGCTTCTGGTGTCCTGGCCCCACTGATGGACCTCCTGATGGTGCCTGCTTTTTTGGCCACTGTATGATACAGAGTGTTGGACTGGATGGGACATTGGCCTGATCCAACACCACTTCTCTTATGTTCTCTTATGCTCTTCCATTGTGGCAAGAAATGAGCTTCTCACTTCTTCAGATGCAGCTAGATTTTGCTGCAGTCCAGCCCTGGGGGACAGAAGCTTCTCTCAGACAACTGGCCGAGGGGGTCACAATGATCGACAAGGCAGAGTGGAATCTGAACCTGGATCCTGCTGATTCCGATGTGACCCTCAAACCCTTAGAACATGGAGGACTGAACCGGGGTGTCCCTGATTCAAAGGAATGTTCTACCTTCCCTCAGGATTCTACTGCTGCTGCTTAGCAGAATGCTACAATCAGTCACGTCAAACAAAACAAGAAATGTATTTAAGACACACTTCTGAGCTTTTCTCCTCAAATCTTGTGCTAGATCAGGCGTGTCAGATTCATGTGTTATTAGGGCTGGGTCTGACAGACACCTTGTTGGGCCAGACCGTTTTAGGCTGGGCCATGTGTGGACCTATTTAAAATCGGGTAGCAAAGATATAAACTTTATAAAGGACACAGACAAACACAATTAAAGATTTTTTTAAACAATCTTAAAGGTGCAAGCACCAGTCATTTCCAACTCTGGGGTGATGTCACATCATGACGTTTTCATGGCAGACCTTTTTACAGGGTGGTTTGCCACTGCCTTCCCCAGTCATCTACACTTCCCCCCCCCCAGTAAGCTGGGTACTCATTTTACCGACCTTGGAAGGATGGAAGGCTGAGTCAACCTGGAGCCGGCTACCTGAACCCAGCTTTCACAGGGATTGAATTCAGGCAATGAGCAGACTTTAGGACTGCAGGACTGCAGCTTTACCACTGTGCGCCATGGGGCTCCCAAAAAAATCTTAAAACATGCTTAAAACCAGGGCTTTTTTTGTAGCAGGAACTCCTTTGTATATTAGGCCATGCACCCCTGATGTAGCCAATCCTCCTGGAGCTTAAGTATTTATTTATTATTTATTTATTACTTTCAACTTATATCC
Organism: Heteronotia binoei; assembly: GCF_032191835.1. Lineage (NCBI taxonomy): Eukaryota > Metazoa > Chordata > Lepidosauria > Squamata > Gekkonidae > Heteronotia > Heteronotia binoei. The sequence goes on along the minus strand of NC_083225.1, from coordinate 6,862,020 downwards.
CGCCCTCTCCGCAAGCGGACTCAGGGCGGCTCACAACATTATACAATACAATCAATTCCAATAAAACATATAAAACCATAATTTACTTATTTCAATTTTAAAACCATTCTATGGCGCTGCTTCAGCACAATATAAGCGGTATTGAATTCTCGACTGTGATCACCAGAATTCTATATGATGTCTGGTGGCAGCCCTTTTTCAATTAAACAGCAAAAGCTTGCTTAAACAATTCGGTCTTACAGGCCCTGCGGAACGCAGACAAATCCCGCAGGACCCTTATGGCTTCTGGAAGGGTGTTCCAAAGTTCTGGTGCTGCCACCGAAAAAGCCCTAGATCTTGTTACACATAACCTGGCTATGCTAAGAGCCCTGTAAGCTCTTGGAGGATTGGCGATATCAGGGGTGTGTGTGTGTGTGTGTGTGAGAGAGAGAGAGATGCAGAATGCAGGAACAGCATTCGAAGTAAACCCCAACCGGCTTGACTTCAGTGGAAATCAGAAGTAAGCTGTGTCTGCAGAATGGACCGTTACGTGACTGCATCCACCCTAGCAGGTCAGAATCCCAACGCTGGCTACAGGCTGGGAAAGGGTTGGGGATTCCCCTTCTACCAGATCTCAATGAAAGCAGAGGCACCCTAGTTACTTTCTATCCACGTAGGCAAGTGTCAAATAAAATGATGTAGTCAACAGCAGATGGAGAAGAGCCTTCAGCAATGCCCAAGTGCATCAGGGCGGGAATCTCCGCCAATAATCCTGGTGTGAAAATACAAGTATTGCAAGTTGTAATGTGTGCCCCTGTTTTCATCTGATAAATGCTGGAAGTGAATACAAATGAGGGAGGGTGGCTTAATGACTGGTACCTTGGATTGAAGGGTTTATTTGATGTTCTCCTTAGCACTGGGCTATAAGTTCATTATCATTAACACCCACGCATTTTTTAAAAGCCTTAATTAAAAAAAAATGCCAAAATGTGTTATGTGAGTTAGTCCCTTTTTTGGCAACATACTTTCCTTAAAAAGAAAAAAATCAAATAAAAATACCCATCTGTGACTTCCCAAAGTGACTTCTATCATATTTCAATATGAGGTTAGACTTGTTGCATATCTTGGGCACGGGTAAGATAATTAGAAAGAATTGGACTCAACATTCTTTCTTGAGAAAGTTAATAATGTTCCCAACATACTAAACAAGTGTAAAACAGGGTGAGTCACAACTTTTATTAAGTTTAAAATATAGAAAGACAACATCGCACCTAAATGTAAGGGGCTTTAAAAAAAATTACTGACACAAGTTGAGAGTAAACATCTTGCTGCGTTTTAAAAGTGAGAAGTTTACTTCCTTGTGTGTGTGTGTGTTTTTAAATATGGCACAAAACTAACAGTATCTCCGTATTTATTACGCCTTGCCTTTCTGAATACAAATGTGTGAATGAATACTAGGGAAATCTTTAGAAGGTGGCATTTTTTAATGCTGTTGAGTTAAAATACAAGGACATAAGAGGAACATTTTTATTAGAATCAATAGACACAACCCTCATATCTTGACATTAAAAAGCAAACTTGAAGCTGAAATACTGATACTTTATTAAAAAGAAACATCTATCTATCTATCTATCTATCTATCTATCTATCTATCTATCTATCTATCTATCTATCTATCTATCTATCTATCCATCCTTCTGTCCATCCGTCCAGGGATGGAATTCTAGCAGGAGCTCATTTGCATATTAGGCCACACCTCCTGATGTAGCCAACTCTAAATGAGCTTACAAGGGGTTTTTTGTAAGCTCTTGGAAGACTGGCTACATCAGGGGTATGTGGTTTAATATACAAAAGAGCTCCTGCTAAAATTCTATCTATCTATCTATCTATCTATCTATCTATCTATCTATCTATCTATCTATCTATCTATCTATCTATCTATCTACCTATCTATCATCTATCTACCTATCTATCTATCTATCTATCTATCTATCTATCTATCTATCTATCTATCTATCTATCTATCTATCATCTATCTACCTATCTATCTATCTATCTATCTATCTATCTATCTATCTATCTATCTATCTATCTATCTATCTATCATCTATCTATCTATCTATCTATCTATCTATCTATCTATCTATCTATCTATCTATCTATCTATCTATCTATCTATCTATCTATCTATCCATCCATCCATCCAGGCATGAATCCTGACCATGTCCTCATTTTTTACAGCCCTGCCTTTCCTTTGGCTCCCATATGAAGCACTCCAGTCAAAGGAGTCTTCCTCAGACTTCAATGGCTCCTTGACTGGAGCAAGAGCCCATTAAATTGAACGATGTCTCCTTAAGGTGGAGGAAGGCTATTCGGAGGGTGGTTAGATTCACCCCATTTTTAAACTCTGATCAAGGAGCTTTGATCTCAAAAACTAACCCATTGGAAATATTATTGACAATCTTTAAGGTGGTACGGGACTTGAATCTTGCCCTTCAACTACAGACCAATACTACTCAACCAAAATACGGTTATTGCTTTTGTTTTGTCATTGCTACTGCTGCCTAGGGTTGCCAATCCACAGGTGGGGACTGGAGATCCCCCGGTTTGGAAGCCCTTTCCTCGCTTTAGAGTAATCAGAAATCAAGGGGGGGAGGGAAATATCTGCTGGTCACTCCATTATTCCCTATGGAGACTCATTCCCATAGTGTATAATGGAGAATTGATATGTGGGTATCTGGGGCTCTGGAGGAGGCTGTTTTTGAGATAGAGGCACCAAATTTACAGCATAGCATTTGATGCTTCTTCTCAAAATACCCTCCAAATTTCAAAAGTATTGGGTCCAATTCTAGAAGCCCCCAAAGAATATGACCCTATCCTTCATTATTTCCAGTGGAGGGAAGGCATTTAAAAGGTGTGTGGTCCCTTTAAATGTAATGGCCAGAACTCCCTTTGGAGTTCAGTTATACTTGCCACACCCTTGCTCCTGGCTCCACCCTAAAGTCTCCTGGCCCCACCCCAAAAATCACCTGTCTCCACCCCCAAAGTCCCCAGATATTTCTTGAGTTAGACTTGGCAATCCTATTGCTTCTACACTGTTTTCTAATGCTGTAATCCTGGCTCTTTCTGTCTGGTTGAATCCCACCACCGCCCCCAGCCGTGTTTTGTAATCCACTTCCAGACCGCATGAGAAAGATGGACTACAAATGAAGTCAATAAATATAAAAAACACTACACAAAAGCAAAAGGGAAACTTTCTACCCATTCTTGGTTTCTAATCATTTCAGTTGGGGTGTAGGATGGTATCGCGTAGCCCAGTCTCTTCAGCTGTCTGAGGCTAAGCAGGATTAGTACATGGATGCGAGACTACCTAGGATAACTCTGCAGAAGAAGGCAATGGGAAACCACCTTTGCTTAATCATTTGCCTTGAGAGCACAATCAAAGGCTACACCCATTGTAATATGTGGACTCAAGTGAGAACTGAATGCGTGTTCCTGCCTGGCTCATTGGAGCCAGACAGCCAGAGCTTGGGGACTTGGGAACAATGGGCAGCAGGATCCAAAACCCTGCTGCCCTGCTCCAATCATGGGCCCCCTACTGGTTTGAATGGACCAATCAAAAGCTTGCGCGGGAACACGGGTGTGTATATAGTCGGCCCTGTGGGGCCAGTTCAGCAGTGTTATGCTTAGCCTTACTATGTTATCAATAAAGAGCTGATGTTTCACTACCACCTCGCCTCATCGATCCATAGAACCCACTATACTATACCCGTGTAAGTGGGTGGGGCTGTGGCTCAGTGGAAGAGCATGTGTTTGGCATGCAAAGGGTCCCAGGTTCAATTCCCTGCTTCTCCAGTTACCAATCAGTAAAACAACCTTTAATGGCACAGTAATACAATACACTCCTGTGGCGCAGAGTGGGAAAGTTTCAGTACTGCAGCCCAAGCTCTCTGCTCACAACCTGACTCCAATCCTGGAGGAAGCTGGGTTCAGGTAGCCGGCTCAAGGTTCACTCAGCCTTCCATCCTTCCGAGGTTGGTAAAATGAGTCCCCAGCTTGCTGGAGGGAAAGTGTAAATGACTGGGGAAGACAATGGCAAACCACCCTGTAAAAAGTCTTCTGTGAAAAAGTTGTGATACAATGTCACCCCAGAGTACGAAACGACCGGTGCTGGCACAGGGAACTACCTTTACCTTTAATGCAATAAAACAGGAATAAACAGTCTCAAAACTAGATGCTTAAACATATAAAAGAAGGTCGCCAGAGTGGTTTGCTATTGCCTTCTCCAGTCCTTTACACTTTACCACAAGCAACCTGGGTACTCATTTTACTGACTTCAGAATGACAGAAGGTCAACCATAAGCCAGCTACCTGAACCAACTTCCGCCAGGATCAAACTCAGGTCGTGAGCAGATCTTGGATTGCAGTACTGCAGCTTACCATTCTGCCCCATGGAGCTCTTAACCAGTCCAAGAACTAGATGCCTAAGCACATAAAAGAAGGTTGCCACCAACCAGAACCCACTGAAATTGAACAGGGAGATCAGGCAGCCAGAATAGATCTATATATTGTATTCTCTAGTCCTTAACTTCCATACAAGTGACAGAAACTCAGCCACAGATGCAGTGATTCCGGGGGGACTTGTCAAATAACAAACAGGCTAAGCCATTATTGGTCATTGGTTTCGCAGTTAAAGACCAGGCAGTAGGTGATGGGAAAGATTTCCGCCTGAGACTTTGGAGAATGGCTACCAGTCAGTGTAGACAGTGTTGAGCTCGATGGACCAATGGTCTGATTCAGGAATGGAATTCTAGCAGGAGCTCCTTTGCATATTAGGCCACACCCCCTGATGTAGCCAATCCTCCAAGAGCCTTGTAAGGTCTTGGAGGATTGGCTACATCAGGGGTGTGTGGCCTAACATGCTAAGGAGCTCCTGCTAGAATTCCACCCCTGGTCTGATTCAGCATTAGGCAGATCCGTGTGTTCTTGTACCATGTGCAACCAGAGTCACAGTTCTTTATTTACTGAAGCATTTCTATCCCACCTTTCCCCTAGGTCCAAGGAATCAACAGTTAAAACTTTCTCAGCTAAAACCAAAGATGAAATCCCTCCCACCGTTTAAAGATGCTTGCCAATCAAATCCCCTCATAAGCCCTGGCAAACAGGCAGACCTTGTACTGCCCATTCCTCAGAGCCAGAGCCTCAGTGGAAAAAGCCCAGACTCTGGTCAATACCAAACTGGACACCTTGAGTGATGAAATAGCCAACAGCTGGCACACATAACCCTGCATGCTTCTGTCTCTATCTATTGGAGTCTTTTACCAGCATGTTGAGAGATGTTTGTTTCATCTGGCATACCCCCAGAGTCTTGTGAGCAAAAATTCTACTTTGTGAGCTACTGGCATTAAAGTTGTGAGTTACTGCATAAATTAGTGTACTCTGGGGTCATCCTTCCTGAGCAAAGACAGCAATGTGTGAACTGGAGGCAAAAAATCTGCGAGCTAGCTCACGCTAACTCAGCTTAGAGGGAACACTGTCGAGAGCCAGTTTGGTGTAGCGGTTAAGTGCACGGACTCTTATCTGGGAGAGCCGGGTTTGATTCCCCACTCCTCCACTTGCACCTGCTGGAATGGCCTTGGGTCAGCCACAGCTCTGGCAGAGGTTGTCCTTGAAAGGGCATCTTCTGTGAGAGCTCTCTCAGCCCCACCCACCTCACAGGGTGTCTGTTGTGGGCGAGGGGGAGGTAAAGGAGATTGCGACCACTCTGAGATTCAGAGCATAGGGCAGGATATAAATCCAATATCATCATCAATATTGCTCCCAATAATGGTTGCTGGTCCTCCTTCTAATGTTGTTTATGCATTTTTAATTGAATTCTTTTCTATTTTAACTATATTTTAATCACTTGATTGTTTTATTTATTTATTTTAAGTTTGCCCCCTGATCAGGAGGAAAGGAAGCACAAAAATGTTTCAAATAAATTAATTAATCGGAATCCCTTCTGAATTCCACATGAGGTAGGATCGTCTGAAAGAAGCCATCAAATTTAGAGGGAGAAACCCCTTACAAGCGGGAGAAGGTGCACAGACACTTTAATGGGTGCACTTCTCTCCTCTCTCCAAGATCTTGAGGGAGGACAGAAACTGCCTCTTGTTTTTATAAACAGATTTTGTTTCCTTGCAAATACTCAATGGCTGATGAGCTAAATCATCTGAATTAGTTAAATCAACTTATTTCACAGCTGTCTCGTGGTTGCAAATGTCTGGGTAATTTACTTAACATTTCGGCTAATCATATTATTGCCTTAAGTTTATGTAACTGTAACTTCAGTCATTAAAATTAAATTGATTACAGAATAACTGATATTAAAAAGTTATGAAGAACACTCCGCTCTGTTATTACTTAACCTGGGTCAAATGTATTTCCCTCTGAAAGGATTCTTAATGTATCAAGCAAGAACATTAAAGACATAAAGTCTGCAAAAGAGTGGGGGGGAGGAGATTAAAAGCAAGTAATTGCAGAAGGTAGTAAATGCATGTGTTTCTTTTCACTGACTCTATTTGAAGCATACCCTAAGTGATCCTGGTACCAATCTCTGATTCCTTCTAATATTGCACTGAATTCATCCAGGCAATCTAAAATCTTTATGACAGAAAAAGAAGAAGAGGAAAAAGAAGAAGACGACGACATTGGATTTATATTCCACCCTCCACTCAGAGTCTCAGAGCAGCTCACAATCTCCTTTATCTTCCTCCCCCACAACAAACACCCTGGGAGGTGGGTGGGACTGAGAGGACTCTCACTGCAGCTGCCCATTCAAGGACAACCTCTGCCAGAGCTATGGCTGACCCAAGGCCATTTCAACAGGTGCAAGTGGAGGAGTGGGGAATCAAACCCGGTTCTCCCAGATAAGAGTCCACGCGCTTAACCACTACACCAAACTGGCTCTCACTGGAGAAGGGAAAGTGAGAGAAATAAACTGCATCAATATATTGAATATTACTTTCTTGAGCATCTTTACCTCTATTTTGGCTCCTTCTTAAGTAGAAAAAAATAATGCTCAGAGCTGCTTAGGACTTTTTTTTTTTTTTTTGTAACAAGAGCTCCTTTGCATATTAGGCCATACACCTTGATGTAGCCAATCCTCCAAGAACTTACAGGGCTCTTAGTACAGGGCCTACTGTAAGCGCCAGGATCCCCCGGTTTGGAGGTGCTCCTCCCTCTTCAGGGTCATCAGAAAGCGTGGGGAGAGGAGGGAAATGTCTGCTGGGAACTTTATTATTCTGCATGGAGTCTTATTCCCCTAGGAAATAATGGAGAATTGATCAACGGGTATCTGAGGCTCTGGGGGGGGGGCTGTTTGTTGAGGTAGAGGCACCAAAATTTCAGTATAGCATCCAGTGCCTCTCCCCAAAATACCCCCCAAGTTGTGAAAAGATTGGACAAGGGGTCCAATTCTATGAGTTCCCAAAGAAGGTGCCCCTATCCTTCATTATTTCCAATGGAAGGAAGGCATTTAAAAAGATGTGTGATCCCTTTAAAAGTGATGGCCAGAACTCCCTTGGAGTTCAACTAGGCTTGCCACACCCTTGCTCCTGGCTCCACCCCCCAACATCTCCTGGCTCTACCCCCAAAGTCTCCTGGCTCCACCCCCAAAGTCCCCAGATATTTCTTGAATTGGACTTGGCAACCCTAAACACTGAGGCCCAAGGAAGGACTTCATATAATATATAATGAACAATGACCTTGGGCCAGTCCCAGTTCCCTCGGAACTCTTTCAGCCCCACCTCCCTCACAGGGTGCCTGCTGTGGGGAGAGAAAAAGAATGTGATGGGAAGCTCTGGGTTGTGAAATACCCGAGAAACCTGGGGGTGAAGCTTGGGGAGGTATCTCAGTCTCAGTGCAGTATAATGCTATAGATGTCAGGAACAGGTCCCTGACAAGTGTCAGAACTTGGATGAACTTCAAACGAGTCCAATACTTGTTGCAAGTTTAGGATCTTTATTGAAGAACGACAGTACTATAGTAACGAAATAACAGTAATGGCGATTCTGGGCAGTTGGTTACATTTTATGCCCACAGCAAAGCATAATAAAACAATAATTCACACGGTCTCAATGGTTGTCTCTTCTTCCCAGCCTTCGTTATCAGTGAAGGAGGATGCCCCCCTGTTGCGAAGGCCAAACGGCCTGGCTTCAAAGGGCACCTGTGGATGTTAAGCAGAGACTCTCTGCCGCCTGCCTTACTGCCCTAAATATTTGGCATAGCAGAGGGGCCTAGGTCAATGACCGCTGTCAGGCACTCTAAGTTACAACATGGAGTCAGTTTGGTCAAAGCAAAGCATTACAAGTTACAAGTTCTGACATACTGCCCCCCCTAAGCTCTTCAGCTTGGGCTTGTGTGGGTACAGCAGGTGAAACTTCTTAAGCAATTGCGGTGCAGATACATCACTAGCTTTCACCCATTCATCACAACTGGGGGGGGAAATATTTCCACCTGATCAGGTAGTACAGCGTCCCCCTCTGGACTTTAGAGTCCAGGATTTCTAACACCTCATGGTGACTCTGACCCTTCACTATAGTCGGAGGCGGCTCCGGGGGGCGAGGATGAAATTGCGTAGCTCCAGGATCCTTGCGAAGAAGGCTGCAATGAAAAACAGGGTGGATCTTACTCAGGGATTTGGGCAGTTCTAGTTCCACAGTTACTTTGTTGATAACCTTCTTTATTTTGAACGGACCTAAGTACTTTAGTGCGAGTTTGCGGCACCCCTGGGGCAGGGGTAGGTTTTTGGTGGATAGAAACACTGTCTCACCTTCCTTCAGTTCCCATTGTGGGGCGTGCTTTTTGTCAAAGTACTGTTTGTACTCCCTCTTGGCTTCTTCCAGGTTTTCCTGAATCACTTTCCACCCTTCTCTTATTCCCTCCCACCACTGATGGCACGAAGTGGGTTCTCCCAGCCCCGCGGGGAGGGTGAGGTTTGGGAAGGGCTTCCCCTCGTAACCGTTTACTATTTGAAAGGGGGAGGTTTTGGTGGAGCTATGGAGGCTGTTATTGTAGCCGTACTCGGCGAACGGGAGGAGATCCACCCAATTTGTTTGCTGGTAATTTATGTAACACCTCAAGTACTGTTCCAGAAGCCAGTTCACTCTCTCCGTCTGTCCGTCCGTTTGCGGGTGGTAAGCGGAGCTAAGGCCCTGTTCGATGCCAGCCAGCCTGCAAAACTCCCGCCAGAAGTTGGCAACGAACTGTGGCCCGCGGTCACTAATGACCTTCTCGGGGAATGAGTGTAGGCGGACCACGTGATTGAAGAAAAGTTGGGCCAATTTTTTGGCTGTGGGTAGTTTCTTGCAGGGGATGAAATGGGCTTGTTTTGAGAAGGTGTCCACCACTACCAGTATCACTGTCTTCCCCTGGGACGGAGGGAGTTCCACTATGAAATCCATAGACACTATGGCCCATGGGCGACTGGCCGTGGGGAGGGGGATGAGGTGGCCGGGTGGTTTTCCGCCCCTTCGTTTGGACATGATGCAAGTAGGACATGCCAGTACAAATTCGGACACATCTCTTTTTAGCTTCGGCCACCAGAATTGTCGGGTAATTAAATTGAGGGTTTTTACGTACCCAAAGTGACCAGCTAGGCGGCTAGAGTGGCTCTGTTCTAAAACCTCTTTCCTCATGGACTTGGGCACGTAAACCTTCCCGTTGTGGAACCACAGTCCCCCCTCCCCTTGCTCTAACCCTTCGGGGCGCTCCGCTCCTTCTAAATCTGCCTCTGATGCGAAGCGCTCCTTCTGTGGCAGCCCCGGGGCCTCCGTTTTTTTCCCTGAACGGGTGGTGACCCCTCCCGCGATTGCTGAGGGAGGGATGAGGGAATCGATCACTTCCTCCCGCTGACTTTCGTGCTGGGGCATGCGTGATAGTGCGTCGGCCAAAAAGTTCTTGGTGCCCGGGATATGTTTTAGCACAAAGTCAAATTTAGCGAAGAACCCTGCCCATCGGATTTGTTTTGCGGTCAATTTGCGGTGGCCCGTGAGGGCTTCCAGGTTTTTGTGGTCGGTCCAAATTTCAAATGGGACTCGGGCTCCTTCTAACCAGGACCTCCATGTTTTCAAGGCAAACATTACTGCAAATGCCTCTTTGTCCCACACTGACCAGTTCCTTTGCTCGTTTGAGAATTTGTGGGAGATGTACGCGCAGGGACGCAGTTCCCCCTCTTCGTTCCTCTGCATCAATATGGCTCCCACGGCGACGTCAGAAGCGTCGCATTGCACCACAAACGGTTTTAATTCATTGGGGTGAGCCAATATTGGTTCAGAGGTGAAGAGCTGTTTGAGTTCTTGGAAAGCTCTGTGGCACTCTGGCGTCCAGACCAAGCGCGCCCCGGGTTTTTTCGCTGCCTCCCCTTTCCCCTTCGTTTTCAGAAGCTCTGTGAGGGGGAGCATTACCCGGGCGAACCCTTGAATGAACCCGCGGTAAAAATTTGCGAACCCGAGGAAAGATTGTAACTGCCGTCGGGTTCGGGGTGGTTCCCAATCTAAGACTGCTTGGATTTTTGCCGGGTCCATTGCCAATACCTCCCCTGACACCCGGAATCCCAAGTAGTCTAGTTCCGTTTTGTGGAACTCACATTTAGACAGCTTAGCGTACAGTTTGTTCTTGCACAGGGTAGTTAACACTTTTCGCACTAGGGGTACATGGGACTCAAGGTCCTTTGAGTAAATAATGATGTCATCAAGGTACACCACCACCCCCTTGAATAAAAACTCTCTCAACACTTCATTTATGAAATTCATGAAAACCCCCGGCGCGCCCTGGAGTCCAAACGGCATCACTAAATATTCAAATTGTCCCATTGGGGTGTTGAACGCGGTTTTCCACTCGTCTCCCTCCTTAATCCGCACGCGGAAGTACGCGTCTCGGAGGTCAAGTTTAGTGAAGATCTTGCCCTCGGCCACCGTGTTCAAAAGGTCTCTTATCAGCGGGATCGGGTAAGCGTTGGACATAGAAATCCCGTTTATCCCGCGAAAATCTGTGCAAAGTCTAAGCCCCCCGTCCTTTTTCTTTCGGAATAGAACCGGGGCCGCATGAGGGGCGGTGGCTGGTCGAATGAAGCCCCGTTTTAAATTTTTGTCAATGAATTTCCTCAGTTCCGCTTTCTCTGCCCAGCCCATTGAGTACAATTTCGCCTTTGGTAATGTCTGCCCGGGGATTAGTTCGATGGCACAGTCCGTAGGGCGATGCGGGGGGAGCTCGTCCGCCTCTCGCTCACTAAAGGCTTTTTTCAAGTCCCTGTATTCCTTGGGGATCGACCCTATCTCCTCGAGGGTAAGGCAGAGTCTCTCATTCTGAGGGGGGGCTTTCGGGCCCCATTCGGGCTTCCAGTGGTGGTGTTCACACCGCCAGTCCGGGAATCGCACGATTTGCTCAGCCCAGCGAATATCTGGTTGGTGTTTAGCTAGCCATCCCGACCCCACCACCACATCGAAAGAGCAAGAGGGGGCTATGACAAACGTTTCTATACCCCAGTGCTCCTCAGTCCCCACGGGGGTTGCCTGGGTCTCTAGGGTGCATGGTTCCCCCCTCATAGTTGACCCGTCCATTTGTTCAAATTGGATGGGGTGGGGCAGGGGGGACGTGGCTAATCCGAGCGCTTCCACCAAGCGCAGGGTGATAATGTCTCTCGTGCACCCGGAATCGATCAGGGCCCGGGCGTGCATAAATCTTTTTAGGTTGGGGTTCAAAAGGGTGACCGCCATGAACAATAGCCCCCCGGTAACTCTCACCGTTAGTAGTGCCGGCGTTTTGTCGACCTGCCTCGCGGCACTGGTTAAAGCAGGTCGCTGTCGTTTCCCGCCGACTCTTGGTCCCAGGACTCCTCACTGGATTCTTCTATGGTGGTAACATCCTCGTCAATCGCCAAAGAAGTGGCAACGGTGCCCCGACTCGGCTCCTTCGCCCGCCCGCCTTTCTTCTTCTGTGCGGTGGGTGCCGGTTTGGGCGGCGTCGGAGTTGGTGTTGGTTTCACCGGGCAGTTTGCGGCCAAGTGGTTCGGATCCCCGCATCTGAAGCACTCTCGCGCGGCGGTCGAGGGGGTCGAAGTGGTGGGGCCTCGCTTCCCCTCCGTTTTGCTCGGGGAGGGGCTCGACTTTCCTCCCTTCTTGCCCTGTTGTTGGCGCCGCATCCCAACATGCTGGAGGTCGGTTTCCACTTCCCCCCGCCAGTTGGATCCATCCCACCAGGGTGTCTGGTCTCCCTTGGTGGTAGCACCGGTCTAAGATGTTCGCGTTCAACCCATTCTTGAACGCGGTGTACTTCATTACTTCATTCCAACCTCTGGCGGCCGCGCAATGGCCCATGAACTCGGTAGCGTACTCGCGGGTGGTGCGGTTGCCTTGTTCTATTCTTTGTAGGGCCGCGACGGCTTTCTCCTCTCGCAGGGGATCTCCGTACTGTCGGAGCATCGCCTGCAGGAAATCTGCCACGGTGGCCAATTCGGGTTTCCGACCCGTGTACAGCCCCACGTACCATTTCTGAGCTGGTCCCCTCAATCTGGAGGCGATGTGGGCCACTCGGCTTGCTTCTGTGGGGTAGCCTGCTCCTCAGTGCGTGAAAAACGTGTTGCACTGGATGGTGAAGTACTCCACCGCTTCCCCGTCTCCGTCGAAGGTGATCTTCAGCTCTCGGTGCCCCCCCCCGTCTCCCCCGGCTGGGGCGGCAGGGGCCGGAATCACCGGAGCGACCGGCCCGCCGGGTGGTGGAGCCGGGGGTCCTGCCGGCGGGCCGACGGGGGGCCCTGCGGGCGGTCCGGCCGGGGGCCCCGCGGGCGGCCCAGCCGGGGGCCCCGCGGGGGGACCCACCGGGGGGCCGGCCGGCGGTCCCGCTGGAGGTCCAGCTGGGGGACCCGCCGGGGGGCCGGCTGGAGGGCCGGCCGGCGGGCCAACTGGGGCGCCGGCTGGAGGGCCCGCCGGTCCTCCTCCTGGGGCCTGTCCCGCGGCCACGACTCCCTGTAGCATGCGTATTTGGTCGCGGATCGCTCCCAGGTTCTGCTGCATCTCCTCCGCCATCAGGGTTCGGGAGGCGTGGACCTCGTCGTGGATCTCCCGCACCCAATCGAACAGCTCGTTGCGCAGTGTTCGGATCGGGTCCCCTCCGCCATAGGTGCCGAGCCCCTCGTCCTCGTCCCCTTCTCCTGCGCCTGCGGCAAGGACTCGGTAACGTTGTTCCGCGGCCTCCATAGCGGCCGTAGACTTCCGAGGGCTCCAGGTCCGTGGAGCAAAGGCGTCCACCGAGAACGCCGCGGGGACTTTAATCTTCCTCCTCGCTCCCGTTACCTTCGGGTCGAGGGGTTCCTCGTCTGGTGGGAGGCTGGGCTCTCCGTTGTCTGGGGCCAGTGCCGCCATCGGGCCAGGTTGCCAGCACAGATGAGTCCAAAACAAAGGATTACTGTTATAATGTCAGAACTTGGATGAACTTCAAACGAGTCCAATACTTGTTGCAAGTTTAGGATCTTTATTGAAGAACGACAGTACTATAGTAACGAAATAACAGTAATGGCGATTCTGGGCAGGTGGTTACATTTTATGCCCACAGCAAAGCATAATAAAACAATAATTCACACAGTCTCAATGGTTGTCTCTTCTTCCCAGCCTTCGTTATCAGTGAAGGAGGATGCCCCCCTGTTGCGAAGGCCAAACGGCCTGGCTTCAAAGGGCACCTGTGGATGTTAAGCAGAGACTCTCTGCCGCCTGCCTTACTGCCGTAAATATTTGGCATAGCAGAGGGGCCTAGGTCAATGACCGCTGTCAGGCACTCTAAGTTACAACATGGAGTCAGTTTGGTCAAAGCAAAGCATTACAAGTTACAAGTTCTGACAACAAGTATAGCTGGGAATGGCATCATTGCTAGTTCTGCTGGTATGATTATCTTTGCTCATTAACAAGCAATCATTATGCAGATCTATTTGCTTATGTGTGATGTACTAACTCCATACTACAAATGCATTCATAACTACTTCCATACAGGGGTGGGATTCCAGCAGGAGCTCCTTTGCATATTAGGCCACACACTCCTGATGTAGCCAATCCTCCAAGAGCTTACAAAAATGAGCCCTGTGAGCTCTTGGAGGATTGGCTACATCAGGGGTGTGTGGCCTAATATGCAAAGGAGCTCCTGCTAGAATTCCACTCCTGCTAACATCCATTGTATTTCTCAAACATTTAGTGCTTTGTGTGTAATGGGTTGTTCCAGGCTTGCAGGTGGAAAGGGAGCATGAGGAGACGGCTCTAATCTGGTCTCTCTGGGCAATGCTGATATGGACCAACTGAATTGGGAAGAGCATGTGGAATGTGACCTTGATGAGAAGGAACACTGAGGTCTGAGGAAGGACTTTATATTAATTAATTCAAATGACTTTGGCAGGCACGGGGGAAAGGGGAACCATTATTTTAGGACAGGGGTCCCCAACCCCCGGGCCGGGGACTGGTCCCGGTCCATGGCATATTAGCAACAAGGTCTTGAGTTGTATAACTATTCATTATATATTACCATGTAGTAATAATAATAAGACAATGACATTGGATTTATATCCCACCCTCCACTCTGAATCTCAGTGTCTCAGAACAGCTCACAATCCCTTTTCCTTCCTCCCCCATGACAGACACCCTGTGAGGTGGGTGGGGCTGAGAGAGCACTTACAGAGCAGCTGCCCTTTCAAGGACAACTCTGTGAGAGCTATGGCTGACCCAAGGCCATTCCAGCAGCTGCAAGTGGAGGAGTGGGGAATCAAACTCAGTTCTCCCAGATAAGAGTCTGCACACTTAACCATTACACCAAACTAATAGAAATAAAGTGCAAAATTGTATCATCCCCAAACCATCCCCCTCTCCTTCCCAGTCCATGGAAAAATTGTCTTCTACAAAACCAGTCCTTGGTGCCAAAGATGTTAGGGACTGCTGCCTTAGGGGTTATAACTACTGTGCGACTGCCCATCCACTTTAGTCTGGCAAGACACAGTCTCGTGATCGTATGCTGATAATGATAGCTATCTGATCTCTTAATAAAACGTCTTCTGCATATACTCATAATAGTATCTGGGCCTACTGTAAGCTCCAGTAGAACTGGGACTGGCTCTCTTAATCACTATGTTCCTAGCATTTTTAAGCTAAGCACCAGCTTCAGTGCACTGCACTTAACACTTGGCACATAGGCTCTGACCTTACACCTATCTGTCAAGCATTGTTTGGTCTCTCTTTTATTGCCTGAATAAAACCAATATATTATAGAGATGTTACTAACCCTGAATTAAACCTGGGCACATCAAAGTGGAAAAGTAGAGACAGATCTTTCGCCCTCTTTCGCTTTCACTAACAGATGCAGGGATTTGCTCTTTGAAGATAAGGCCTCCAGGGACAGTTTCCCAGGCTAGTCCTGGACCCAGGACAAATAACCACAGGGGAGATAAGGAAGTTACTGTGTGAACTTTCACACGTGAATGCAGGCTTGTTTAGAATTTGTAGCAATGTTTAGAGAACCTTTGATGTGCCATCTTTAAGTATGCATTCTACTGTTACTCTGTATCAGTTCCAATACCTAGCTCAATAGAGCCACATGGAGTATCAATAAACCATACTTTGTTTCAACTCAAGGACTGGTTCTTTTGAAAAATCGCATGCTTGACACTATCTTGATCAATTCTGGACCATGTGGTGAGGCAGCCTATTAAATTTGTAATTTGTAGTTTTATTTAGCATCATTTTTTAGAGTTATTTAACTTTTATATTTTTGTTAACATTTTGTTCTTAGGCATACAATAAGACACTGGCTGCAATATGTATGCCCTTGATTAAGACATAAGGCTGTAGAATAAGAGGCCTCAAGAATATCTTTAAGCCTTTGTCACTTCATGGTAAGTAATTAACTAATTCTGAATATTATCAAATAGCATGTTAAAAATATTTTTTACAAATTCATAATTTTTCTTTTTTATATTACAGAAATTTCCTTGTGGTCCGGCATTGTTTTATTGTTTTATTCTATTCTGTACTATGAGCCAGTATGTGTACTTACCTTTCTGACCTCTGAAGAAGACCAGTCTAGGTTGAAACGCATCGGGTCAAGTTGAGTGGGTTCCAATTGTGGTTCTATGATTGTACATAGGATAAAGGCTTATGATGGACCCTTAAATGGTTTTAACCACTACACCAACCCTGGGCTACCTGGTCGTCTGCCACCCGAGTACTAACCATGGCTGACCCTGCTTAGCTTCCAAGATCTGATGAGATCTGTCTAGCTATAACAGCACCCACCTCACGGTCCCACTGGATCATTTCTATGTGTTGTATATAGCTACCCCAGCCCCTCAGTTTCCTCTCAGTTCTTCCTTTTTAAAACTTTTCCCTCAGGACTATAGAACTCAAGGGGTGGGTATGATATGGATTTCACTCTTCTAGTCTCTTCGGGGTTTTTACTTTCAGATGGATGTATAGTTCAATCCGTAGGGGACCACAGAAGCTTTGACAGTTTTCCCAAATTAAAGGCACCAGAGAACTTTAACGTAAACCACAGATATTTATTTTAAACACAAAGTCTTAAACTGGGGATATGGGTGATATATACACGGGCTCTAAAGTATCTCACTCAGTTAACAAGTTGCTCAGTTGTTTCAGGCTTTCTAATATATGCTCAGTTGTTTCAGGCTTTAAAATATCTTTTTCTTTCTCTTAGGTCTCTCAGGTTCACAGTTCCTCTATATCATACACTCTCCAACACTAGTATAGGCTGGCCTCTTGGGTATGATGTGCCAGGTCTCTCCAGTCAACTGGAGCCTCTACTCCCAGCCCTTCAGACTCTCAGACCCACATATATTCCCTCAACCACCTCTCTAGCTCTTAAGAGATATGTATGTGTCTGTGACCATTCAGGTCTTCACGGTGACTCTTCCTTTTAGTCACACAGAGCCCCTTGCTGTTTTTATAGAGCTAGCAGTAAGCTTTGCTTCTCAGGAAGACTCTCCTTAGCTACTGCCCCAGCTCCTTCTCAGAATCAACTGCCCTCTCAGCAGTTTCCCTCAGACTCCCTTGTCCACTGACTCTCTCAGTCTCTGTCAGGCACTAACTGACTGCCTCAGCCGTTAGCTGTCAATCTCACTGAGAGTTCTGAACACTCTCGCCCCCACCCTCAGGTCACCTGACGCAGGCTCTGTGCATCTTCAGTTTTCTGTTTAACCCATACCTTACCGTCACACTAGCCTTTTAATGGTAGACTTTTATTATAAAGCCCTGGGCATCAGCTTACACACACATTGGAGGAGTCCTCAGAATCCCATTTGGCTTGATAAATTTGATTGAGGAAGATAAGGAGTCATCAACTGGGGCTGAGTGACCTAATATGCTTCAGACCAAATCTGAATACAAGTTAAGGTTTAGATGGATATGATTTGTCAAATAAATGGCTGATGTACTGAATGAAGAACATTTAAACCAATTGAAATTAATGGATTTCTGTATGCTTAATTTCTTGGGTGCAACCAACCAGTTTCTTCTAAATTATCCATGGAGATCAGAGTGCATCCAGTGATCCCTCATTGTCTTTCTGTTTCTTTTGCTCATCCCTTTGCATACCAAGCCCATTTCAGCCTGTTCAGTCAAAAGGGGTTTCTCTGAATTTCCCTATTACATTTTCTAATGTACATTAGATTAGTTCATTAAATATATGTATTGGAATAGCAATGAAGTATTACCAACGATATGCTACTGATGGTTGTAACGGCATTGTTATTCCTAGCATTATTGCCTGTAGCTTGAAATGTGTACCCCAATCTAAGTTCTGATTTTACAATCATTGAACAGTGGTGAGACTTTTCAGGCTAAATTTGACCTGAGTGGTGAAGTCATCTCCATCACCCAGTTCGGTAGACAAATGTGTCCAGGTTTTAACAGTGTATGTGTGAGTTTAAGGTCCCATGAAGCTGCAGTCATCTTATTTTTAAAAAAGGTAAAGGTAGTCCTTGTGCAAGCAGAAGTCATTTCTGACTCTGGGGTGATGTTGCATCATGATGTTTTCATTGCAGACTTTTTACAGGGTGGTTTGTCATTGCCTTTCCCAGACATCTATAATTTACCCCCAGCAACCTGGGTACTCATTTTACCAACCTCGGAAGGTTGGAAGGCTGAGTCAACCTGGAGCCGGCTACCTAAACCCAGCTTCCACCGGGATAGAACTCAGGTTGTGGACTTCCGGGGTTGGAAAATGGCAAGCTGAGTTGCTTTCCCTAACGGGGGCAGGCTGACACTTCTGTTCAGGGTAGTAAAAGGCAAATTAATGCCTTCTGCCTACATTTCTCAGCTAGAGAATTGTCCAAGATATGCACAGATACTTTGAAGAGACTTACCTTAGATGAAAGGGAGTCTCGGGGGGGAGGGGCTCCTTTGAGGCTTTGAGGGATCTCCAGAGAGGTTGCATATTCATCGTCTGCAGAAGTTTCCAGAGTCATTAATTTGACATAAGCTCGACAGGATCCAAACCTTCTTTTACAATTTTAAACATCTAATCTACAAAGGACTGGTGTTGATTTGGATAAACTATGGGAAAAAAGGTACTGATTGCTATCTCTTCACTCCAGGACTAATTAAAGTTAAAAAAAAAGCAAAAGTAAAAGGTGGGAGTTGGAAATACTGAAAGCCTGAAAGGAGAAAAAGATAAGGTGCTAAATTTGAACTTTGTAAACTTAAAAGACAGTGTTAAAAGAAGAAAGGAACTTATTGTTTAGTCTATCTGTGGTTGAGGAGGCAGCCCCATCATCACAGATCTGCAACATTCACAGTCAACACAGGAAATACATCAGATATCGTGAGATTTCTCTACCAGTGAAACGAGATTTGAAGGCAAGAAAAGCAGGAAGTATTGGAGGAAGAAGAAGGAAGTCAACAAAGTAAACAGCCTACTCTAGGATTATAATACTAAAGAGAAACATCGGTGGCCATTGTTGTTGGGAGGACTAAATTTTAACATCGTTTTTAAAGTGATTGGGACATTAAAAATTGGTGGAGTTAACAGATTTGGCAATTAAAAAATTACTACTGTTGGATAGTAGATAACAAGATTTGAACTGGTAAAAGGGAAAAAATAAAAAAAATAAAGTGAAGCAAAAGTTGCAACCGCCATTTTGGGAGAAATAAAAACTTTAAACATTAATATCTGAGCCTGGGAAGTTCAGAGGACAGCCAAATTGGGTGCATTGAAAAGGGCAAACTTCACTTTATTAAACCTGATGGTTCAAATTTAATTTGGTGAAAACAAAATTGTTGATCTTTTTTTACATGTCAAACCCGAAACAAACTTGTGCTAGGTCTGCTTCAATAGAGAAAATGCAAGCCCAATTAGATGCAATGGAAGCTAGGATAATGAAGGGAGTGAAAGAAATGATAACTGCCTCTAAAAAAGAAATAAGAAGGATATTGAGGACACAAAGAAAGAATTAAAAAAAGAAATAGAGAATCTCAGAAATGACACTGTGGTAATAACAAAGAAAGCACAAGAAGTGGAAGAGAGAGTGAAAACACATGATTCCACCTTTTAAAATTACAAGAAAAAGTGACAATTCATGACTGCAAACTGATGGAAACTCAGATCCGTCTGAGAGGTGTACCTGAAGATGAAGAATCAGACCTGAAAGAATACATAATAAAAATAATTGCAGAATTTTTGGAGGAAGATCCTGAAGGGAATAGAAATATCTATGACTATATGTATAGAGTATATTCATTCTATGCAAAAAAGAACAATCTGCCAAGAGATGTGGTCATAAGATTTATGACAAAAGAAATGGTGGGGAAGATCATGAATAAAAACTTTGAAAAGTCATTGACAGTGGGAGGCAGTAGAGTAAGAATTATGAAAGAACTGCCAAGACAAGTGCTAACTGACAGAAAGGCATATAAAAAATTGACAGAAAAACTACATGACAATGGAATGAGGTACAGATGGATAATACCTGAAGGTTTGAGCTTTGAACTTCAAGGGAAAAGGATTACAATCACAAATATATAGGAACTGCGTAGATTTTATGAAGAAAATAAAGAATTTGCACCATGATGGATTATAAATTGATATCTTGGAATGTAAAAGGACTAAATTCACCCAAAAAAAGAAAGGCAATGTTTCATTGGATAAAAAAACAAAATTGTAATATAATATGTTTACAAGAAGTGCATATTAGACAAAAGGATTATAAATTTCTATGGAATAAATAATTGGGACTAGAATTTTTTACATTGGCTAAACAGAAGAAGAGAGAAGTAGTCTTTTATATTAAACAAGAATTAGACCCGAAATTGGTATTTAAAGATAAAGATGGAAGATATATAGCGGTAGAAATTACTTTGAATGCCAAAAAAAACATTGTTGTTGGGACTTTATGCTCCAAATGGTGCTAAAGACATTTTCTTTAAAAATATTACACAACATCTTGATGAAGTGGCCTATGAGCAAATTTCATTGATGGGGGACTTTAACGGCACAATTCAGAATACGATAGATAGATTTGGGAAGAAAAAAAATGATAAAGAAGGGAAATTGTCAAAGTCTTTTTTTGAATTGGTTAAACAGGAGAGTTTGGAAGATATATGGAAGAAGTTTAATCCTGAAGTACGGGACTATACCTTCTTTTCAGCTAGACATAGCTCTTTCTCTAGAATTGACTTGTTGTGGGGTACTAAAGATTTGGGACTTATAACAAAGAAAATAGAGATACTACCTAAAATAGGAGCTGATCATAACCCAATAATGTGGATTACAAAACTGTCGAAAAAGTCAAGAAGATGGAGATTAAATGAAAATTTACTACAAAATAAAGAAATAGTGACATCTCTAGAAAATGAAACCAAAGCGTACCTCCAAGTAAATGACAGAGAGGATATAGAATTTCAGACGGTATGGGATGCATACAAAGCAGTAATGAGAGGATTACTAATAACATTGAATAATAAAGACAAGAGAGCAAAAGATAAACAGATGTTGGACATTCAAAATGAAATTAAGAAAAAAGAAGGTGAATTAAGGAAAAGGCCAGGAAAAAAGAAAATTATAAGGGAAATTACAATATTGCAAGCACAAATGAGACATCTGTTAAATAAAGAATTGAAATGGAATTTGAAAAAATTAAAACAGAAATATTTTGAGGGAGCGAATAAACCTGGAAAATATTTGGCCTGGCAACTGAAGAAAAAGAGAGAAAGTAAAATTATTAATAAAATTGTGGCTGATGGAAGAGAGATGGTAGATCAAGAAGGAATAAAGAGAGAATTTTTTAAATATTATGCTAAACTATTTAAAGGTGTTAAAGTAAAGAAGGAAAAGATGGAAGCGTATTTGCAGAAGATTAAAATTGCACCCTTAACTGATTATATGGAAAAAGTTTTGAATGATCCAATTGAAAAAATAGAAATTGAAGTAGCAATTAATGCAATGAAAATTGGAAAGGCACCTGGACCAGATGGATTTACGGCAATTTTTTTTAAACGTTTAAAGATGAATTAATACCGAAACTTCAAAAATTATTGAATGTGATAAGAATAAATGGGAAAATACCAAATACATGGAAGGAAGAAGTAATTCCATTGATTCCAAAGGAAGATAGAGATGTCACTAATGTAAAGAATTATAGGTCTCATTATTAAACAATGATTATAAGATATACACAAGAATCTTAGCAGAACGGCTTAAACAATATCTAATAAACTTTATAAAGGAAGACCAAGCGGGTTTTCTCCCTAAAAGGAAAATAAGAGACGATATTAGAACTGTTGTAAATATTGTAGAATACTATGAAAGACATCCAGAGAAGGAAGTTGCATTATTCTTTGTGGACGCAGAGAAAGCTTTTGATAATTTGAATTGGGACTTTATGTTTGCAGTAATGGAGAAAATAAAGTTGGGGGAAAACTTTATAAGAATGATAAAAGCAATTTATACTGAACAATGTGCAAGGTTATGTATAAATACAGATCTTACAGAAGAAATGATAATCAGCAAAGGAACAAGGCAAGGTTGTCTGCTTTCACCATTGTTGTTTATAATGACTCTTGAAATCTTATTTATGCAAATACAAGATAATGAAGAAATTGAAGGAACGAGAATTAAAGGATTTTCCTATAAATATAGAGCATTTGCAGATGATATAATGTTTATAAATGAAAATCCTATGCTAGTAATACCTTTGTTGTTAGCCAAAATACAAGATTTTGGAGAATTGGCGAAACTTTATGTTAATAAAGAAAAGTCAAAAAAATTGTGTAAAAATATGCAAGTAAGTAACCAAAAGGAATTGCAGTGATTAACAGGATGTGAAGTTACCCCTAAAGTAAAATATTTGGGCGTGGAAATAACAATGAAGAATATTGATCTGTTTAAAAACAATTATGAAAAGTTATGAAAAATAAATGGATGAAGATATGATAAAATGGAACAAGCTTAATTTGTCATTGCTTGGTATAATAACTGCAATTAAGATGAACATTTTGCTGAGAATAATGTATTTGTTTCAAACTATTCCGATTGTGAAAGGCAGTAAACAATTTAATAAATGGCAAAGAAAGATTTCAGAATTTGTATGGGCTGGGAAAAAACCAAGGATTAAAATGAAAGTTTTAACAGATGCTAAAGAAAGAGGAGGATTTCATCTGCCAGATTTAAGATTATATCATGAAGCAGTTTGTCTAGTGTGGATAAAAGAATGGGTGACGCTGTTGAGTAAAAAACTTTTAACGTTGGAAGGTCATGGAAATAAATTCGGCTGGCACACTTATATGTACTATGGAAAGAAAAAGTTGGATCATTTTTTTTCTCACCATTATATAAGAAATAATCTACTAAATATTTGGATGAAGTACAAGAAATATGGCGATGAGAGAAAACCACTATGGATAGTGCCAGCTGAAGTAATAAGAATAACAGCTGAGACAGGAGAGGAAAAAGGGATGTCATATAATCAATTACTAAAAATACAAAGCAGTAAAATAGAATTGAAAACTGCTGAAGAGTTGAATAATAAATATGATTGGTTTCAAATGCAACAAATAAAAAGTTTGGTGGAAATTGATGTTAAAACTGAAGGAATAAGATGAGAACAAACAGAAATGGAAAAAGTTCTGCTTGGAGATAATGAAAAATTAATTTCAAAGATCTATAAATTACTTTTAAAATGGTCTACGGAAGATGAAGTAGTGAAATCTCAAATGATTAAGTGGGCAATTAATGTAAATAAAGAAATACAGATGGACACATGGGGATATTTGTGGAAGAACTCTATGAAACTCTCAACATGTCAGAGTATTAAAGAAAATTGTTTTAAGATGATGTATAGATGGTATATGACTCCTAAAAAGTTGACAAAGCTGAACAGTAAGATGCCAGATAGATATTGGAAATGTAAAAAACATGAAGGTTCTTTCTACCATATGTGGTGGACTTGTGAAAGAATGAAAAAGTATTGGCAGATGATTCAAAAACAGATTTCTAAGATCTTGGGATACGAATTCAACAAAGTTGCAGAGACTTTTCTGTTGGGATTACAAATGGAAAAATGGAAAAAGAAGATAGAACTTTACAAATGGAAAAAGAAGATAGAACTTTAATCTGGTACTTGCTCTCAGCTGCTAGGACATTTTATGCACAGTTGTGGAAGCAAGAAAAAATACCAGAGAAATGGGATTGGATTGTAAAAGTTATGACACGGAGTGAAATGGACAAGTTAACAAGAACTTTAAGAGACTATGATTTAGAAGTATTTAAGATGGAGTGGGAAAAGTTCAGAAGATACATGGAAAAAGGGTGGAAAATAAAAGGACATTGCACAATTTTTGATAATGACTAAGAATAAGAGGGAGGAGGATATTAATTTTGGTTCTTATTAATTAAGGGTACCTTTAATATTAAGATTTTAAGTCTATAACACCGGCAGGGGTCAAGTAACGGGGGGAGGGGTGGGTAGAAATTAATATATGGGATAGATTAAAAAAAGTAATTATTAATGAAATTTATTACCATATGTTACTAATAAAATTGTTTGAAACAGAACTCAGGTCATGAGCTTGGACTGCCATATTGCAGCTTTACCACTTTGCACCACAAGGCTTATATCTGCACAGAGTGAGCTTATATCATGGTGTTGTTCAGTTGCACAGTTGCGTCCGACTCTTTGCAACCCCATGGACAAAGTCATGCCAGGCCCTCCTGGGAAAGGTGAGACAGAAAAGGGAACCCTCTTTAAAGGACTCCCTTCACCATTCCCCAGCACTCGGCAGCTATGGGGTGCAAGGAAAAGGCAAAGGGACTCCTTTAAAGAGGGATCCCATACCCAGCTTGCATTTCCCTGGTGCCCTGCCTTTGATGGAAGGTAGAACTAGTCAGTTTCATGACCCTCTGCCAAACCAAGGGGAGTGAAACTGACCCGGTCTCAGTTGTTTGCTTCTGCAGCCAACCTGCCGCTGCAGATAGACTGGAGATATCTTTCCAGCAGCCAAATCAGATCAAAGGATCTGACTCAGAATCTGTAGAGCCCAAATAATGCCATAGATTAATTATACAGGGTGTTTTGAGTTTTTTTGGCTCACTTGAGCCAAATGCTCATCCCTAATGGTAATAGCTGCAGATCAGCTTGCAATGCATCTTTGCAAATGCACAGTTTTGAGGGAATTTGATGCAAATCTGCGTGGCAGGTGTTAAGAGCTGGCATAAACTGAACAGACTGAGTGACCAGCACATATCTGATTGTTCTGTCTGAATACCATAAGTTTGGGCATCAAATGCACTTGTAGAAAAATTCACAGCATCCCTCTTCTTTAATGTTAGTGCCTTAACCTCAGTGCAATTTTAATTGATAGTTGTGAAAAGCGTGATCAAAAAACTCAATTATGTGGCCTTTTCTTAAGTTTCTTAAGTTTCTCAGTTTGGATTGTGTTGTGTATGTGAACTAAAGAGTGTAAATTTAATGGTGTTCCTGCCTGGCTCATTGGAGCCTGTAGGACTGAGCTTGGGGACTCGGGAACAATGTGTCAGAAAGTGGAACTTCAAATCAACCAGACCTTGAGTTGATACAAAGTTTAGGCTTTATTCGAGAGTCCCTAGCATCTGAAGGAAGAAAGATTGGAACTGATACAGTGTTGCATATTAGAGCATGTCTTAAGGAATTCTACATCAAAGGTTACTATGTAAAAATCCACATTTCTAAACATTGCTAGGTCGAAGTGCAAGGTTTCACTCGGTCATTCCTTCTTATCTCATTGTTATTGCCGCTTCACAGGGATGGCTGAACTGCCATCTTTGGAGGCGCTGATCTTCAAAGGAAGGTGGCTTTTGTTAGTTTCAGGGAAAGGAATGTTCACATCAACTGTTAGTAACATTCTGGGCCTCTACTTTGATATGCAAGGGCTTTCTCAGGGTTAGTAGCATGGGATAGAAAATGGAGTCAGTAAGGCTAAGCATTTCATCACAGTTATAGCATTTCATTACAGTTATATTCCATTGTCTGACATATGGGCAGGAGGATCCAAATCCCTGCTGCCCTGCTCCAGTCACGAGCCCCCCTGCTGGTTTGAATGAGCCAACGCCATGCTTGTGCAGGAACCCTGAAGTGTATTTAGTTGGCCCAGTTCTTCGGTCTTTGAGTACAGTCCTTGCCATGCTGTACTTAATAAATAAAGCTTTGCTTAAATCACTGCTACCATGCCTCCTACATGCTTTGAAGCCACTATATCAGGGGTGGCCAACGGTAGCTCTCCAGATGTTTTTTACCTACAACTCCCATCAGCCCCAGCCATTGGCAATGCTGGCTGGGGCTGATGGGAGTTGTAGGCAAAAAAATCTGCAGAGCTACCATTGGCCACCCCTGCACTATATTATAGATTGTTTATGTTGGTGTAATAGTGTAGCCAGTTTGGTGTAGTGGTTAAGTGTGTGGACTCTTATCTGGGAGAACCGGGTTTGATTCCCCACTCCACTTGCACCTGCTGGAATGGCCTTGGGTTAGTCATAGCTCTGGCAGAGCTTGTCCTTGAAAGGGCGGGTGCTGTGAGAGCCCTCTCAGCCCCACCCACCTCACAGGGTGTCTGTGGTGGGGGGAGAAGACATGGGAGATTGTAAGCCGCTTTGAGTCTCTGATTCAGAGAGAAGGGCAAGGTATAAATCTGCAATTCTTCTTCTTCTTTGCTTGTTCCTTGCAAATTTCTTTTGTGTGTATGTGCTTGCATGTAAGCTAATTGTCCCCCAACCAATTAAGATCCTCTTTTTGTGTTCCCAGAAATTCTCATTTGGGTTGGTCAATGTGCTTTCATGAATTTCTAGGCCACGTTATCCCATCAGTTGTGGTCTGGTGTGGCTACAGAGCAGGCAAAACAAAACTACAGCTCCCAGGGTGAAAAATAATAATAGCCGCGTCTGCAACAGCATCAATATACCAATCCTGGAGAAAGTGCTTAGAGCAAAGATGACGCTCATGAATAGCAAGCTGATTCTGAATTTGGCTGCAAGGAGTTTCGCAAAGGCTGGGGGGCATCTTTCATTGTTGTAAAGGGTCATCCCATTTTCACTATTGCCATTTTGACGGCTCTTTCAAAATTGAATTTTGAAAAGAATCCTTTATGCGTGATTGGTGACATGGCTTGGCTTTCTTTATACCAGGCAATCTATACTTCTTGCCAGTCACATGTAAACACTTTTAAAGGGAAGCTTATTGTGTGTAAGGCAGGTCTTTCTACCACTGAACTGCATTCAAAGTTAACAGGGATATTGTAATACTTAACTTACGCATCAGTTCATCTGCTTCCAGAGATCTATGGACATTCTTCTAATCTCTAAATCCTGTACTGCCTTACATCTATAGGACAGGGCTGCCAAAAAGCCTGGAGAAAAATGTCCTGTCTCTTCTGCAGAAGAAGTGTTGGTTTTTACACCTCACTTTTCTCTGCTATAAAAAGAGCCCCGTGGTGCAGAGTGTTAAAGCTACAGTACTACAGTCCTAAGTTCTGCTCACGACCTGAGTTTGATTTCTGGTGGAAGCTAGGTTTTCAGGTAGCTGGCTTGAGGTTGACTTAGCCTTCCATCCTTCCAAGGTCAGTAAAATGAGTACCCTGCTTGCTGGGGGGAAAGTGTAGATGACTGGGGAAGGCAATGGCAAACCACCCCGTAAAAAGTCTTCTGTGAAAAAGTTGTGAAAGCAATGTCACCGCAGAGTCGGAAACGGCTGGTGCTTGCACAAGGGACCTTTCTTTTCCTTTCTCTACTCTAAGGAATCTCAAAGTGGCTTACAATTACCTTGTCTTCCTCTCCCCACGGCAGGTACCTTCAGGACTGACAGTAGACTGTCTGGCACTCTAGGCAAAGCTAACTTCTGCCACCCCCGACCCCACACTGATAATATCACCAAGTCACATGAGGGGGCACTCAGTTCAGCACACCCAGAAGGCTGGTGCTCTAGACAACCACCTAGTTTGCTTAGTGGCAGGGTCAGCCCGGGGCACCTTGTGAGAAAAGTCAAGCTGAGAGAGTTCTGACAGAAGTGTGACTGGCCCAAAATCTCCCAGTGGAGGTGTGGAAAATCAAACCAGTTTCTCCCAGGCCCATAGCTATGGGGGGGGGGGGAAGTCACTTCACCCAACCCCCCTTTTCCCCTGTATGGGCCTTCCTTTCCCCACCACCACTCTGACTGCCACACACTGGCCACCACCGTGGCTTTCCTCGCCCCATTTTTGCTGCTCTCCCCGCTGCTCTTGCTGCCCCATTTTTGCCGCCACTGCTCTCCCCACTGCTCTCGCCGCCCTTTTTTCACTGCCCCTCCTCTCCCTGCTGCTCTCGCTGACCCATTGCTCAACGCTGTTGCTGCTTTCGTGGCCCCGCTCTCCCTGCCACTCTCACTGCCCCTGCTGCCACTGCCACTCGACTTTTTAATTTTTTTAAGAGTGTGATGTCACTTTGGGCCCCAGGGCCCCTCCACCTAAAATTTTATTCCCAGGGCCCCCACCTAAATTTTATTCCCAGGGCCCCCCACCTAAAATTTTATTCCCAGGGCCCCCCACCTAAAATTTTATTCCCAGGGCCCCCCATCTAAAATTTTATTCCCAGGGCCCCCAACTAAAATTTTATTCCCAGGGCCCCCCACCTAAAATTTTATTCCCAGGGCCCCCCACCTAAATTTTAGTCCCAGGGCCCCCCACCTAAATTTTATTCCCAGGGCGCCCCACCTAAAATTTTATTCCCAGGGCCCCCCACCTAAAATTTTATTCCCAGGGCCCCCCACCTAAAATTTTACTCCCAGGGCCCCCCACCTAAAATTTTATTCCCAGGGCCCCCCACCTAAAATTTTATTCCCAGGGCCCCCCACCTAAATTTTATTCCCAGGGCCCCCCACCTAAAATTTTATTCCCAGGGCCCCCCACCTAAATTTTATTCCCAGGGCCCCCCACCTAAAATTTTATTCCCAGGGCCCCCCACCTAAAATTTAATTCCCAGGGCCCCCCATCTAAAATTTTATTCCCAGGCCCCCCACCTAAAATTTTATTCCCAGGGCCCCCCACCTAAATTTTAGTCCCAGGGCCCCCCACCTAAATTTTATTCCCAGGGCCCCCTACCTAAAATTTTATTCCCAGGGCCCCCCACCTAAATTTTATTCCCAGGGCCCCCCACCTAAAATTTTATTCCCAGGGCCCCCCACCTAAAATTTTATTCCCAGGGCCCCCCACCTAAATTTTAGTCCCAGGGCCCCCCACCTAAAATTTTATTCCCAGGGCCCCCCACCTAAATTTTATTCCCAGGGCCCCCCACCTAAATTTTATTCCCAGGGCCCCCACCTAAAATTTTATTCCCAGGGCCCCCCACCTAAAATTTAATTCCCAGGGCCCCCCACCTAAAATTTTATTCCCAGGGCCCCCCACCTAAAATTTAATTCCCAGGGTCCCCCACCTAAAATTTTATTCCTAGGGCCCCCCACCTAAATTTTATTCCCAGGGCCCCCCACCTAAAATTTTATTCCCAGGGCCCCCCACCTAAAATTTAATTCCCAGGGCCCCCCACCTAAAATTTTATTCCCAGGGCCCCCCACCTAAATTTTATTCCCAGGGCCCCCTACCTAAAATTTTATTCCCAGGGCCCCCCACCTAAATTTTATTCCCAGGGCCCCCCACCTAAAATTTTATTCCCAGGGCCCCCACCTAAATTTTAGTCCCAGGGCCCCCCACCTAAATTTTATTCCCAGGGCGCCCCACCTAAAATTTTATTCCCAGGGCCCCCCACCTAAAATTTTATTTCCAGGGCCCCCCACCTAAAATTTTACTCCCAGGGCCCCCCACCTAAAATTTTATTCCCAGGGCCCCCCACCTAAAATTTTATTCCCAGGGCCCCCCACCTAAATTTTATTCCCAGGGCCCCCCACCTAAAATTTTATTCCCAGGGCCCCCCACCTAAATTTTATTCCCAGGGCCCCCACCTAAAATTTTATTCCCAGGGCCCCCCACCTAAAATTTAATTCCCAGGGCCCCCCATCTAAAATTTTATTCCCAGGCCCCCCACCTAAAATTTTATTCCCAGGGCCCCCCACCTAAATTTTAGTCCCAGGGCCCCCCACCTAAATTTTATTCCCAGGGCCCCCTACCTAAAATTTTATTCCCAGGGCCCCCCACCTAAATTTTATTCCCAGGGCCCCCCACCTAAAATTTTATTCCCAGGGCCCCCCACCTAAAATTTTATTCCCAGGGCCCCCCACCTAAATTTTAGTCCCAGGGCCCCCCACCTAAAATTTTATTCCCAGGGCCCCCCTCCTAAATTTTATTCCCAGGGCCCCCCACCTAAATTTTATTCCCAGGGCCCCCACCTAAAATTTTATTCCCAGGGCCCCCCACCTAAAATTTAATTCCCAGGGCCCCCCACCTAAAATTTTATTCCCAGGGCCCCCCACCTAAAATTTAATTCCCAGGGTCCCCCACCTAAAATTTTATTCCTAGGGCCCCCCACCTAAATTTTATTCCCAGGGCCCCCCACCTAAAATTTTATTCCCAGGGCCCCCCACCTAAAATTTAATTCCCAGGGCCCCCCACCTAAAATTTTATTCCCAGGGCCCCCCACCTAAATTTTATTCCCAGGGCCCCCTACCTAAAATTTTATTCCCAGGGCCCCCCACCTAAAATTTTATTCCCAGGGCCCCCACCTAAAATTTTATTCCCAGGGCCCCCCACCTAAATTTTATTCCCAGGGCCCCCCACCTAAAATTTTACTCCCAGGGCCCCCCACCTAAATTTTATTCCCAGGGCCCCCCACCTAAAATTTTATTCCCAGGGCCCCCCACCTAAAATTTAATTCCCAGGGCCCCCCACCTAAAATTTTATTCCCAGGGCCCCCCACCTAAAATTTTATTCCCAGGGCCCCCCACCTAAATTTTATTCCCAGGGCCTCCCACCTAAATTTTATTCCCAGGGCCCCCTACCTAAAATTTTATTCCCAGGGCCCCCCACCTAAATTTTATTCCCAGGGCCCCCCACCTAAATTTTATTCCCAGGGCCCCCCACCTAAAATTTTATTCCCAGGGCCCCCCACCTAAAATTTAATTCCCAGGGCCCCCCACCTAAATTTTATTCCCAGGGCCTCCCACCTAAATTTTATTCCCAGGGCCCCCTACCTAAAATTTTATTCCCAGGCCCCCCCACCTAAATTTTATTCCCAGGGCCCCCCACCTAAATTTTATTCCCAGGGCCCCCCCACCTAAAATTTTATTCCCAGGGCCCCCCACCTAAAATTTTATTCCCAGGGCCCCCCACCTAAAATTTTATTCCCAGGCCCCCCCACCTAAAATTTTATTCCCAGGGCCCCCCACCTAAATTTTATTCCCAGGGCCCCCCATCTAAAATTTTATTCCCAGGGCTCCTCACCTAAAATTTTATTCTCTGCTTGACCATACACAGAGGGGACTTTTAAAAGAAAGTCAACAGAAGCAACAAATCATAGTAGGAAGAACAAATGCTCCTTCTCTCCCTATTCTACTACCTGTCCTGACCATACCTTCTCATCTAATTAATCTTCAAGACTGAACTCTTCTTTTCACTTTTTTTTAAAAAGTCTGTAAATAGTTGTATGTTGTAAATTAATGTTATTTTTGTTTAAAGTGGAGTCCTTCTGTATCACATAGTTTCCCCAACTACCTTAGACTACGCTACTGTAAGAGGGGAGTCCAGGGAAGGGGGAAGGCATGCAGTTGGCAAGGGTGCCAATCCTCCAGGGGTCTCCCAAGGAAGGACTTTGGTCTCTGTGTTAACCAGGTGCTGGGTTGGCAGAAGACCTTGAGGCCAGACCTCAGAATTGACAAGGGGGATTGGGAGGCCTGTTGCTCTCAGTCAGGAATAGGGTGGCCAGACCGTCCCGGTCTCCCGGGACATTCCCGGATCTGGCCACCCAATCCCGGATCCCGGGCTGCCTATACCGGGACCATTAAAGGTCCCGGTTTAGGCAGCCCCGGAGCCGGTGGGCCGCGGGCGCGGGCGGGGAAGGCGGGGAGTGAGGGAGGGAGCGTCCCTGCGCCTGCGCAGGGCCCCTGCGCACGCGCAGGGACGCTCCCACCCTCACTCCCCGCCTTCCCCGCCCGCGCGCGGGGCCCGGCGGCAGTGGTGGAGGCCTCTCCGTGGCCTCCGCTGGTCGCTGGAAGCCCTCCAGAGACTCTGGAGGGCCTCCAGCGACCAGCGGAGGCCGCGGAGAGGCCGCGGGGCACCCGGCGCTGGTCCCGGAAGGCCTTCCAGAGCCTCTGGAAGGCCTTCGGGGACCAGCGCCGGCCAGCGAAGGCTTCCCCGCGGCCTCCGCTGGTCCCTGGAGGCCCTCCAGAGTCTCTGGAGGGCCTCCAGGGACCAGCGGAGGCCGCGGGGAAGCCGCGGGGCACCCGGCGCTGGTCCCTGGAGGCCTTCCAGAGCTTCTGGAAGGCCTTCGGGGACCAGCGCCGGCCAGCGAAGGCTTCCCCGCGGCCTCCGCTGGTCCCTGGAGGCCCTCCAGAGTCTCTGGAGGGCCTCCAGGGACCAGCGGAGGCCGCGGGGAAGCCG
Organism: Heteronotia binoei; assembly: GCF_032191835.1. Lineage (NCBI taxonomy): Eukaryota > Metazoa > Chordata > Lepidosauria > Squamata > Gekkonidae > Heteronotia > Heteronotia binoei. Next base: position 6,829,978 of record NC_083225.1, on the reverse strand, counting down.
CGGGGCACCCGGCGCTGGTCCCGGAAGGCCTTCCAGAGGCTCTGGAAGGCCTTCCGGGACCAGCGCCGGCCAGCGAAGGCTTCCCCGCGGCCTCCGCTGGTCCCTGGAGGCCCTCCAGAGTCTCTGGAGGGCCTCCAGGGACCAGCAGAGGCCGCGGGGAAGCCGCGGGGCACCCGGCGCTGGTCCCGGAAGGCCTTCCAGAGGCTCTGGAAGGCCTTCCGGGACCAGCGCCGGCCAGCGAAGGCTTCCCCGCGGCCTCCGCTGGTCCCTGGAGGCCCTCCAGAGTCTCTGGAGGGCCTCCAGGGACCAGCGGAGGCCGCGGGGAAGCCGCGGGGCACCCGGCGCTGGTCCCGGAAGGCCTTCCAGAGCCTCTGGAAGGCCTTCGGGGACCAGCGCCGGCCAGCGAAGGCTTCCCCGCGGCCTCCGCTGGTCCCTGGAGGCCCTCCAGAGTCTCTGGAGGGCCTCCAGGGACCAGCGGAGGCCGCGGGGAAGCCGCGGGGCACCCGGCGCTGGTCCCGGAAGGCCTTCCAGAGGCTCTGGAAGGCCTTCCGGGACCAGCGCCGGCCAGCGAAGGCTTCCCCGCGGCCTCCGCTGGTCCCTGGAGGCCCTCCAGAGTCTCTGGAGGGCCTCCAGGGACCAGCGGAGGCCGCGGGGAAGCCGCGGAGCAGCCGGCGCTGGTCCCTGGAGGCCTCCAGAGGCCAGCGCCGGTAGCGGAGAGGCCCGGCGCTGGTCCCTGGAGGCCTCCAGAGGCCAGCCCCGGCAGCTCCCTCCCTCCCTCGCCGCGAGGCCGCCGCCGGAGGACTCCCCGCCGCCGCTGGATCCGCCGCCCTGGAATAAAGCGGGGGGGGGGGCGGGGGGCGGCCTTCCTTTCTTCCCTCCCTCCTCCCTCCCTTCCTTCCTTCCTTTCTTCCTTCCTTCCTTCCTTCCTTCCTTCCTTCCTTCCCTCACTCCCTTCCCTTCCTTCCTTCCTTCCCTCCCTCCCTCCCTCCCTCCCTCCTCCCTTTCTTCCTTTCTTCCTTCCTTCCCTCCCTCCTCCCTCCCTTCCTTTCTTCCTTCCTTCCCTCCCTCCCAGCCTGTCGGTCACTTCCAGGTTCCTGTCCTGCATCTTGACCGGTGTTATTAGTGACAGGCTGCTTCGGCGTGCCGCTGCGCCGGCCCCCTTGGTCCCACAACGATGGGACCGATGCCACAGGGACGGGCTCGAAACACTCTATAACCCCTCAAAAGAACAGCAGTCTAGCTCGCTTCCCCCGAGCCCTGCCGCCATAAGCCTCAAGGGGGCTCATTTTGCGGCATCTCCCGGCGGGAGGGTGGCACCCGCACGGGACACATATCAAATGAAAGAGGGGGCGCAGGGCTATCAGAAACAGTCAGCGGAGGGAGTCAGGAGACCACCCCACTGGGGGATCCACACCCCGAAAGTGATGAAGGTGGCGCAGATAGAGCCAACAGAGCCAACAGGACAAAATAAATAGGCTGCATTATGCAGCACAGTTGAGAAAGTGCCTTATCCCATATACTGATGAAGTATATACAGGATTTGAGAACAAAATTGTTTCCGGCGGTGATATTTGGGGGATTTTTGGGGACGTCACAGGAAGTGCTGTGAAGTCACTTCCTGTTTCCGGCAGGTGACGCGGGGGAAATGATGTCACAGGAAGTGATGCCACTTCCTGTTTCCGGTGGTGGCATGACATCACCGGAAGTGACGTCACCGGAAGTGACGTCACTTCCTGTCCCCCCCCCCCCCCACCCCCAGTGTCCCTGGCTGGCCTTCAGACATTATGGTCACCCTAGTCAGGAACCCCTAAATTGAGCAGGTGGTGGCAGCATGCTCAAGTGGCAGGAAGATTAGCTCTCTCCAGGAGCTGGCAACCCAAAAGGGAGTTGACAGGACTGGGTCTGAAGGTCGAATCGGGCCAGTTCCGTCACATAGCCAATCCTCCAAGAGCTTAAAAGGCTCTTAGTTCAGGGCCTACTGTAAGTTCCAGGAGGATTGGCTACATCAGAGGTGTTTGGCCTAATATCAAGTGTGGAATTCTAGCAGAAGCTCCTTTGCATATTGAGCCACATACCCCTGATGTAGCCAGTCCTCCAAGAGCTTACAAAAGAAGAACCTTGTAAGCTCTTGGAGGATTGGCTATATCAAGGGATGTGTGGCCTAATATGCAAAGGAGCTCCTGCTAAAATTCCACCCCTGTCTAATATGCAAAGGAGTTCCTGCTACCCCCCCCCCCCAAAGAAAAACAACAACCAACAACAAAACCCTGCACAAGACTGGAGTGATACTTCAATTGCAAATGGAAGCTGCTCCATGGGTGGTAGGAGTCATTTCCATTAGGCATTTAAAAAAAAAAAAACTGATTTCCAACTTCGGTTTTATAATTAAACTAATGAGAGTGCTGTTAATAGAAATCCATTATTCTGATTGTGTTCTCAATAAGACACTTGATCTCATTTCTCCCATCAGCTTGCTGAGTGGCCAGACTGTCAATCACTTGGCAGGTTAAAGCAGGGCGGCCTGATCTTTGACCCATGCTTAGAACATCTGAATGAAAGGGTGGCTCCAAAAGACCCGCTGAGCTGGCAGTCAGTAGCTGGCGTGATGGAGGCAGAGGACATCACTGGGATTTCATATCATGTTTTTAAACATTTCCCTCAGCACTTATTTACCAGTTAATTTTTGTCGTGAGTAAACAGTCCCTGAGCCCTCAAAAAAAAAAGGGGGGGCGAGAAAAATACCTACAAAGGATAAATATGACTCTCTAGAACAGGGATGGGGAACCTTTTTTCTACCAAGGGCCACAGGGATATTTATAACATCATTCGTGGGCCATAAAAAATTATCAACTTAAAAAACAGTGCTCTGCTGAGGGAGAAGGGTTCAAGCCAGCAAAATTAATGCAAATAATTGTTTTTCTATTTGAAGTCATGTGGGGAGAGCCTAATCTGACACACACACACACACACAACCCATTGCCCTAGGCAAATGCATAGCTCCAGGGCTGTTGTGTAGAAAAAGCCCAGCATGAACTCAGTAGCATATCAGACCACATCCCCTAATATTAGCATATTAGGTCACACCCTCATTGGCATATTAGGCCACACCATCTGGGATAATCAATTTTATATATTTATTTGTATTTATTTGATTTGATTTATATTCCGTCCTACCCCACCGAAGCGGGCTCAGGGCGGCTTACAATACAGAGATTCTAACAATAGAATTCAAATTTTAAATATAATAGCAATTTACATAATTAAGAAATTAAAAACATTAAAAAACATTTAAAAATCAGTACATCAGTCCAACAATGTGCAATCTATACACTTCCTTCAGTATTTTGGTAGTTTGGTGGTTTGGTGCCGGTCAGTTATAGGCCAACCGGAAGAGGACTGTCTTACAGGCCCTGCGGAATTGTCCAATATCCCGCAGGACCCTGACCTCTTCCAGTAACTGGTTCCACCAGCAAGGGGCTGTTATTGAGAAGGCCCTGTCCCTGGTTGATTTCAACCGGGCCTACTTTGGCCCGGGGATTACGAGCAGATTTTGGGAGCCAGATCACAGTACTCTCTGGGGAACATATGGGAAGAGACGGTCCCTAAGGTAGGCAGGTCCTAGACCATATAGGGCTTTAAAGGTAATAACCAGCACCTTGTACCAGACTCGGTATATTATTGGCAGCCAGTGCAGTCCCCGAAGGCCTGGCTGAATGTGCTCCCGTCTAGGGAGTCCTAATAGCAGCCGAGCGGCGCCATTCTGCACTAGCTGCAACTTCCGGGTTCGGCACAGGGGCAGCCCCATGTAGAGGGCATTACAGTAATCCAACCTTGAGGTGACCGTTGCATGGATCACTGTTGCTAGATTGTCCTGCTCCAGGAAGGGAGCCAACTGCCTCGCCCGCCTAAGATGAAAAAATGTGGACTTAGCAGTGGCTGCTACCTGGGCCTCCATAGATAAGGCAGGCTCAAGTAGTACCCCCAAGCTCTTGACCCTGTGTGCCATTGTCAGTGGCACACCATCAAGGGCTGGAAGGGGAATTTCCCCCCCCCCCCAGACCACAGCAACCCAAGCAAAGGACCTCTGTCTTCGCTGGATTTAGTTTCAGCTTACTCAGCCTGAGCCATCTAGCCATGGCTTGTAATGCCCGGTCCAGGTTTTCTGGGACACAGTCGGGCCGGCCGTCCATGAGTAGATAGAGCTGGGTGTCATCAGCGTACTGGTGACAACCCAGCCCATGCCTCCGGGCAATCTGGGCAAGGGGGCGCATGTAAATATTAAATAACATTGGGGAAAGAACTGCCCCCTGAGGCACCCCACAATCCAGCGCGTGCCTCTGGGACAGCTCACCCCCAACTGCCACCCTTTGTCCCCGACCATCAAGGAATGAGGAGAGCCACTGTAAGGCCAACCCCTGAATCCCCACATCGGCGAGACGGCAAGTCAGCAGCCAGTGGTCGACCGTATCGAACGCCGCCGATAGGTCCAACAGCACCAGCACCGCTGAGCCGCCTCGATCCAGATGCTGCTGGAGATCATCCATCAGAGCGACCAGCACCGTCTCCGTCCCATGACCCGGACGGAAACCGGACTGATGGGGGTCGAGAATGGAAGCATCCTCCAGAAAACTCTGCAACGCCACTGCCCTCTCAATGAGTTTACCCAAAAAGGGTAAATTCGAAACTGGCCGATAGTGTGTCAATTCAGCCGGGTCTAAGGTTGGTTTCTTCAGTAGAGTGCAAACTGAACTGTGACAGTAACTTTTCCAGGCCCTGCAGCAATTCTGGCCGGCCAGCCCAGGGAGGTTGCCGCACAGAACATCTGGGCCCTGTGATCCCTGCCTGGCCCTTGGGAGGCTGCTGCACAGCGCGGCTAGGCCCCACGATCCTTTCTGCCAGCCAGGCCCCAGGGAGGCTGCCACATGGCTCGGTTCGGTTCAGAAATCCCCGAGGGCCACACCAAGTGACCTCGAGGGCCATATCCAGCCCTCGGGACAGAGGTTCCCCACTCCTGCTCTAGAAGTTTTGCAGAATGATAAAAGAAAAAGAGGGGAGAAAAGCTGACCCCCAAAAAACTGGAATTAAAAACCTGAAAAATTAATATCCAATAGGAGCCCCGTGGCACAGAGTGCTAAGCTGCAGTACTGCAGTCCAAGCTCTGCTCATGACTTGAGTTTGATCCCAGTGGAAGCTGGGTTCAGGTAGCCAGCTCAAGGTTGACTCAGCCTTCCATCCTTCCGAGGTCTGCAAAATGAGTATTCAGCTTGCTGGGGGGAAAGTGTAGATGGTTCGCAAACCATCCCATAATAAAGTCTGCCATGAAAACTTTGCGATGTGATATCACCGCAGAATCGGAAATGACTGATGCTTGCACAGGGGACTACCTTTACCTTTCAGGGCCAAAATTTAAAAGCGGTATCTAAAGTAAAATCATAACCAATAACCAAAAATTCATGTATTTATCATAGAAAGTTATAAGCATTTAGGGGCCCACCGTTAGTCCCCTAACCGCTTTGGGAAACCACTTGACCTGACACATTTTGACCTAAAATGGTCTTCTTTAAACAAATATACACACATAATGGTTTGTATTACAGAATACAAAACAAATCAATTAATCATTGCTGGACTAAAAAGAAAGTAGTGAAACACAGTGACAAAGGCTAAGAGATGTGATTGAAGCCTCTTATAATACCGCCATATGTCCTGGCCAAGGGCATACGTGTTGCGTCCTGGGTTTTACTGTAAGCCAAAATGGTCCAGAATTGATCAAAGACAGTGCCAGATCAGAGCGTAGTCATGATGATGTCATAGGTTTGGAATGATGTCATATGTATGGAGTGAGCTCGTCAGAGTCTGACCTGTACAATTCAGAAAGCAGCTGCAGTAATGTTGGATTTTTTTTTTGATTAAAAAAAAAAACTCTCCCACATAACAAATAAATGGTGATGTGAAGCTTTCCGCGTAGCCAGTTTGGTGTAGAGGTTACATGTGCGGACTCTTATCTGGGAGAGCCGGGTTTGATTCCCCACTCCTCCACTTGCACCTGCTGGAATGGCCTTGGGTCAGCCATAGCTCTCGCAGAGGTTGTCTTTGAAAGGGCAGCTGCTGGGAGAGCTCTCAACCCCACCCACCTCACAGGGTATTTGTTGTGGGGGAAGAAGATAAAGGAGATTGTGAGCCACTCTGAGACTCTGATTCAGAGAGAAGGGCAGGGTATGAATCTGCAGTCTTCCTCTTCTTCTCCTCCTACTTCTTTTTCTTCTTCCTTTGTGCCGTTCTGGTTTGCTGCAATGAAAGAGAGTTTGTTTGTTTGTTTAAATAATGTGCAGCTTAAAAACTTTTTTTTGGGGGGGGGGGGTGTCAAAAAAAAATCAAACCTCCCCGTGGGATTTGTCATGTAAAATCCTGCTGCTTCCTTCTTTTGTTAGAGAAGGGGGGGGGATGGGGAGGAGGGATGACATGGGAGCTGTACTTCTGAGAGGAAAGGAATCACAAATGTACCCCTCACAGAGAAAATAGTGAAAATAAAGTCATATGCACAGGATAGATGCGTATAGGTAATTTCTCTGTATTGACAGATAGGGGGGGGGGGAAGGAAGGAGGACGAAAACTCGGCCAAAATAAATCAGAACATTCTAAAAATAGGAGAAATTGAATGTTCACCAGCTGTGAAAGATGGGTGGAGGCAGGCGAGGAGGGACTCAGTTAAGTGCTTATAAAGGGTTACAAAATGTCTCCGGTCGCCCCCGAACACTGCCTGGTTTCTCATAAAGAGCTGTGACCTCTGTTCGCTCTCCGAATAGCCCATTTTGCCAGGTATAAATGGCTCCCAGTGCGTTTGCTGAGGCTACTGACAAATGCTGGGAATGGGAACGCAGAAGTTCATCCTCTGCCAAGCGTGAGTTATTGCTGCCTCGGTCTGCCCTAACTTGCCATGTGGGCCCCCCCCCCCGCCTCAGCCCGTAATAAGTTAAGCTGGTTTTACAGACCGTCATATGGAGCATTTATTGATTTTCCTGACCCGTCTCACCCCCTCACAAACCTGTCCTTCTCTTTGTTATTTTCCACTCAGTTGTGCATAGTAACAGGGTTCGGAAGAAACGACATCGTGTGGACCGCTGCTGGGCTGTGCAAATCTTTAGGAGGTTTTCACTCATGAGGTATTCAGAGCTCTGGAAGAGATAGAATCATAGAGTTGGAAGGTACCTCTATGGTCATCTAGTCCAACCCCCTGCACAATGCAGGAAACTCACAAGCACCTCCCCCTAAATTCACAGGATCCTCATTGCTGTCAAATGGCCCTCTAGCCTCTGTTTTAAAACCTCCAAGGAAGGAGAGCCCACCACCTCCCGAGGAAGCCTGTTCCACTGAGGAACCGCTCTAATGGTCAGGAAGTTCTTCCTAATGTTGAGCCGGAAACTCTTTTGATTGAATTTCAACCCATTGGTTCTGGTCCCAACTTCCGGAGCCACAGAAAAGAATTCCCACCATCTTCTATATCAGGGGTGGCCAACGGTAGCTCTCCAGATGTTTTTTTGCCTACAACTCCCATCAGCCCCAGCCATTGGCCATGCTGGCTGGGGCTGATGGGAGTTGTAGACAAAAAAATCTGGAGAGCTACTGTTGGCCAACAATGCTCTATATGACAGCCCTTCAAGTACTTGAAGATGGTGATCATATCACCTCTCAGCCGCCTCCTCTCCAGGCTAAACATGCCCAGCTCCTTCAATCTTTCTTCATAGGACTTGGTCTCCAGACCCCTCACCATCTTCGTCGCCCTCCTCTGGACCCATTCCGGCTTTTCTATATCCTTCTTAAAATGTGGTGCCCAGATCTGAACACAATGCTCCAAGTGAGGTCTCACCAGAGCAGAGTGAAGCAATACCATCACATCACGTGATCTGAACACTATACTTCTGTTGATACAGTCCAAAATTGCATTTGCCTTTTTAGCCACCGCATCGCACTGTCGACTCATGTTCACCATATGATCCACTAAACCCCGAGATCCTTTTTGCACATACTACTGCTAAGACAACTCCCCCATCCTATAACCATGCATTGGATTTTTCCTATCTAAATGAAGAACTTTACATTTATCCCTGTTAAAATTCATTTTATTGATTTTAGCCCAGTTTCCCAGATAGGTTTGAGTCTAGTAGCACATCTAAGACCAACACCATTTTGGGCAGGGCTGGATAAACAATTAATTCAAGTAGGCACTGGCCTATGGGCCCCCGCGCCTTTAGGGGCCCTGGGCTAGTTTTTCTTCCCTTGCTTTCAGCTGCATACGTGGCCAGCAACTGAGCCGCTCTTTGCCCAACTTGCCTGGTGTGGCTGCTGCTGGTGTCATCGCTTCTCTCTGCCTTTCCTCCACAGCTTTGTCCAAGGGGTTTTTGGGGAAGTGCCTGCACGGTGCAGGCAGCGGGGTGGGAGCTCTGACTCTGAGATACTTTGCAAGGGGGCCCCAAGATTTTGACTGCCTAGGGGCCTCCATGGGGTTTAATCCAGCACTGATTTGGGGTGTTTGTTCGGGTTTTGTGTGTGTGAATGTGCATGAGCAACTGGAAATTGTGGTGACCTCTGGTGACTGACCCCTACTGGGGGTCTGGAGTATGTTTTTTTTTTGTAGCAGGAAGTCCTTTGCATATTAGGCCACACACCCCTGATATAGCCAATCATCCTGGATCTTACAGTAGGCCTTGTAAGTAAGAACATAAGAGAACATAAGAGAAGCCATGTTGGATCAGGCCAACGGCCCATCAAGTCCAACACTCTGTGTCACACAGTGGCAAAAAATGTTATATACACACATACACTGTGGCTAATAGCCACTGGTGGACCTGTGCTCCATACACTGTGGCTAATAGCCACTGATGGACCTGTGCTCCATATTTTTATCTAAACCCCTCTTGAAGGTGGCTATACTTGTGGCCGCCACCACCTCCTGTGGCAGTGAATTCCACATGTTAATCACCCTTTGGGTGAAGAAGTACTTCCTTTTATCCGTCTTAACCTGTCTGCTCAGCAATTTCATCGAATGCCCATGAGTTCTTGTATTGTGAGAAAGGGAGAAAAGTACTTCTTTCTCTACTTTCTCCATTCCATGCATTATCTTGTAAACCTCTATCATGTCACCCCGCAGTCGACGTTTCTCCAAGCTAAAGAGTCCCAAGCGTTTCAACCTTTCTTCATAGGGAAAGTGCTCCAGCCCTTTAATCATTCTAGTTGCCCTTCTCTGCACCTTCTCTAAAGCTATAATATCCTTTTTGAGGTGCGGCGACCAGAACTGCACACAGTACTCCAAATGAGACCGCACCATCGATTTATACAGGGGCATTATGATACTGGCTGATTTGTTTTCAATTCCCTTCCTAATAATTCCCAGCATGGCATTGGCCTTTTTTATTGCAAACGCACACTGTCTTGACACTTTCAGTGAGTTATCTATCATGACCCCAAGATCTCTCTCTTGATCAGTCTCTGCCAGTTCACACCCCATCAACTTGTATTTGTAGCTGGGATTCTTAGCCCCAATGTGCATTACTTTGCACTTGGCCACATTGAACCGCATCTGCCACGTTGACGCCCACTCACCCAGCCTCAACAGATCCCTTTGGAGTTCCTCACAATCCTCTCTGGTTCTCACCAGAGAACCAGAGAGCCCTGTAAGCTCTTGGAGGATTGGCTACATGGGGGAGTGGCCTAATATGCTATAAAAACCGCCCCCTGACCTGGAGGATATTCCTAGAGGTGGCTGATTAAAGCCTGCCTCCGCCTCCTGACTGCTGATATTCCAAGGAGGTGTCCCATTCCAGTACCTGCTTCAGTTTTTTACAGTTAGTAACGTATCCGGAAAAAAGGGCCCTGTGGCACAGAGTGGTAAAGCTGCAATACTGCAGTCGGAGCCCTCTGCTCACAACCTGAGTTTGATCCCAGCAGAAGCTGGGTTCAGGTAGCCAGCTCAAGGTTGACTCAGCCTTCCATCCTTCCGAGATCGGTCAAATGAGTCCCCAGCTTGCTGGGGGGAAAGTGTAGATGACTGGGGAAGGCAATGGCAAACCACCCCGTAGAAAGTCTGCCGAGAAAACGTTGTGAAAGCGACATCACCCCTGAGTCGGAAATTGCTGGTGCTTGCCCAGAGGACTACCTTTACCTTTTAACCTATTTGGAACTGTGGATCAAGGCACTTCTCACTATGGATCTTAGTGAGAAATGCCTTATCATGATTGGAGCTTAGAGAAATCCTGGAAGTCGAAAACGGGTTCTGAATTGCCGCATACCACGTTTAGCTCTTATGCAGTAAAAATAAAGATTTTCTGCACGTCTAAGAATCAATCTTGACCAGCCGACATTCGCCATGGAGCCTCGCCACCCCGGCCACCCCCCGTGGTGCCTTCTCCACCCTTTGTTTTAATGATTTTAAGGCCAGGGAAGGGGCAGTTAAATTCTGCCTTCCCCAGCTCTTTAAAGGCTGACACACACCCCTGCCAATCACCAGGCACTTCACCATTTCTTTCCTGGCCTTAAAATCGTAAAAATGGAGGGTGGAGGAGCCGCCGTGGAGAGCAGGCAGGGCAGTGAGGCTGCGCAGCGCCACAGGGGGGCAGGGTGGTCAGGCTGTAGCCCAGTTGCTAACAGGCTATGGCCCTGTACCGGTCCGTGGCCTAGAGATTGGGGACTCCTGCCTTAGGGTACAATGGAGAATTGAACTGTGGGTATCTGAGGCTTTATGGGGGTTGTTTTTTGAGGTAGTGGCACCAAATATTTGGCATAGCATCTGGTGCCTCTTGTTAAAATTCTTTCCAAGTTTCTAAAAGATTGGGCCAGGGGGTCCAATTCTCTGAGCCCCAAAAGAAGGTGCTGCTATCCTTCATTATTTCCAATGGAGGGAAGGCATTTAAAAGTTGTACAGTCCCTTTATATGTGATGGCCGGAACTCCCTTTGCAGTTCAATTAGGCTTGTCACGATCTTGCTCCTGGCTCCGCCCCTAATGTCTCCTGTCTCCATCTCCAAAGTCTCCTCACTCCGCCCCCAAAGTTTACAGATATTTCTTGAATTGGACCTGGCAACCCTAGGCCCAAAGTCATCCAGCAAACTTTCATGGCAGAGTGGGAATTCTAGCCTCTCTCCTAGATTCTAGTCATGCACACTCTAGTTGCCACATCATACTGGCTATACTGATCTCCACCTGAAGTATTCGGCCGCAACGGAGAGTTAAATTTGTTCTCAGGTATGTACATCTGTTGAAGTTGGACCATAAGGACGGCCAAGCACAGAAGAATAGATCAATCCTGACTTTTCCTTGGAAGGTCAGATGCTGAAGCTGAGGGCTTTTTTGTAGCAGGAACTCCTTTGCATATTAGGCCACACCCACCTGATGTAGCCAATCCTCCAAGAGCTTACAGGGCTCTTCTTACACAGCCTACTGTAAACTCTTGGAGGATTGGCTACATCCGGAAGGTATGGCCTAATATGCAAAGGAGTTCCTGCTGCAAAAAAAAAAGCACTGCTGAAACTGAAGCTCAAATATTTTGGCCACCATATGAGAAGGAAGTACTTACTGGAGAAGATCCTGATGCTGGGAAGGACGGAAGGCCAAAGAAGAATGGGACAGTAAAAAAATGTGATTGCTGGACAGCATTACTGATAAAACCAATACAAATTTGAGTGGACTTTGGAGGATGGTGGAAGACAGGAGAACCTGGCGTGACTTGGTCCATTGGATTGCAAAGAGTCGGACTCGGCTGTGCGACTGAACAACAAAAATGTGTTTGTGTGTGAGAGAGTGAAATATGATAACAATATCATCTTCCCTCAAAAATATCTCTGGACTCTCAAAATTAGGCCTGCAGAACTGCATTACCATGTCCTCCACAGTAGCCCTCTGGGTCTAATAACTCCCGTAGAATATCTACAGTGTCCCAAACAAGCTCTCCAGAGAAGACAAGAAGCGGGGAGATAGCTAGCTGAGGAGATAATATTAGAAGAAAATCTTTAGAGGCCTCAACACTACGTTATAGTTAGACGTCCTAAAACTGAACCCCAAATAGAGTGCAGCTGTGTACTAAAAATAAACACTTGTCTTAGAATCAAGCATTTGGGTTGCTCTTGGGCTGCAATTTATATGGAGCCTGCTAATATTGTTTTCCTCAGTACAGAGCAAAGGAGATTCAACCCAACTCTGGGCAATACTTTGAAATGCCTTTCTCTCTGAAAATCAAACTGTTCTAGGCTGGTACCTACGGTAGTCTAGTTTATCTGCGTTCCAGAACTGAATACTTGGAAACATCTACTACATAGGCACATAAGTGCATGCACATAGATAAAAAATTGTCCATGCCATTTCCCCTGCCCCCCATAATTTTTTTTGAATGCACTCAAATTGCTAATTCTATTATCCAGGGCTTTTTTTGTAGCAGGAGCTGCTCTGGATATTAGGCTACACATTCCTGATGTAACCAATCTTCCTGGATCTTAAAGTAGACCCTGTACTAAGAGCCCTGTAAGCTTTTTGTGGCCTAATATGCAAAGGAATTCCTGCTACAAAAAAAAGCCTGCTATAAACACAGTAAGGTCCATTGTGAGACTGAATAAATTATGACTAGGGATGGGCGTGAACCAGATCACAAGCCAGAATTCGGCCCAAACTTTGGCTGGTTCAGAGTTTGCAAGCTGACGTTCGGGGAAAGTGGCTTCCTCGAACATTTACCGGACTTGTGGCTGGTTCAGCATGGCTGTCCAGGGCCAGCCATTTAAACCTGACAGCTGGGCACTGTGGTGTCCACCAGTCAGCTATTGTGTTTAAATGGCTGGCTAGCAGCCATCTAACCCTCTGGTTTTGCTTACTCCTTCAGAGTGGGTGGGAAATGAAACATGAAGGGTTAAATGACTGCCAGCCATTTAAACCAAAGAACTGGCTGCTGGACCTGGTTATCTGTTAAATTTAAATTGCCATCAGCATGTCACTATTATGTATAAACAGACAGCTTATAGCATGTGCTGCAAAACAGAAAGTAGATCTAGAGGCTTAGATGATCTACCTGACAGCTGGTGGCTGGCTGCCAGAAGGATTGCATCAGCCAGCAGAGTCAGCATGACACAGCAAGTTGCTGATTGGCTGTCCCATGTATAAATGTATAGAGCAACTGTGATGATTGTGGGTTAAAGGAGTTGGAGTGCAGCGGAGCATATTGTCAGTCAGGAGAATGAGTTGGTGTAAATAAATGTATATAGTGGTTTTACAGCTACTGTGTACAGCCTTCATTCTTGCGTCGCTAAGCATCACCCTCTGGGTCTCTCTACGTGCATCGACACAGCAGGGCTTTCTTTGCAACAGGAACTCATTTGCATATTAAGCCAAAAGCATCAGGTTGCTTTTGGCTGGGGGGGGGGTATGGTAATGAGCCAGTTTGGTGTAGTGGTTAAGTGTGCGGACTCTTATCTGGGAGAACCAGGTTTGATTCCCCACTCCTCCACTTGCACCTGCTAGCATGGCCTTGGGTCAGCCATAGCTCTGGCAGAGGTTGTCCTTGAAAGGGCAGCTGCTGTGAGAGCCCTCTCCAGCTCCACCCACCTCAAAGGGTGTCTGTTGTGGGGGAGGAAGGTAAAGGAGATTGTGAGCCACTCTGAAACTCTTCAGAGTGGAGGGTGGGATATAAATCCAATATCTTCTTCTTCATTATGCTAATGAGCTCTGTCACCTATTTTTCTACAAAATTACCCCTGGACATACAAATAATGGGGATTTTCTGCATTCTCCCTTTCCACACTTATAAGTTTCTGTTTCTTCACACATACACACACACACACAATTCCTCATGTGTTTTGCTCCTTCTAGTGGTCGATTTGATATTACACTGGTTTATGTCTAGCATATCTCCCTGAAGATTTAAATGGCAGGTTTTATGGCAGGCATAAACCAGTGTAATATTTAAAGGAAGAAAAACACCTGCATAACAGGTGGAGGAAAACTGAAGAAATGGGAACTTACAAATGAGGAAAATGAAAATATGGAAAAGTGCATGGTAATCTTTGCTTAAACATTTTTAACCAGCTCAACGCAACGCCAAGGAAAGTCGAATAAGGTAACCCAAGAGAAACCACACACTAAAAGTTTAACGCAGTTCTTGTAGTTTTGCAAGAAAACACATTTTCTGTCCCACAATAGTCACAAGTAGGTTTCCTAGATAGAGGGTGTGGTCACACGTACCATTAGTGGCAACACAGCTCCGTCTGGCTGACGGATTAAATGTGTTTGTTCAGACATCCACATCTGGCAATCGAGCATCATCCAGGGTCATCCAAGCTTGCTATGCCTGAATGGCACATTAATTTGACAGCACAGAAAGTCCGGCCCTTTTTCAAAACAGCGGCACAAGTTCGGCTTTTTGCTGTTTGGACAGCTGAACCGCAATACTGCCTCCCACCTTTAAAAAAAAAAAAGCCCCAGCAGACATGCGCATTGCCAGATCATCCGGGAATCTGAGGTGACGCTTCTGCTTCTCCAATCAACACAGGATCGGAGGGGGGGGGGGCGTTATCCCACTATTCAGAACAGGAAAAAAAATCTTTTTTTTCCAATGTGGAGGATTTCCAGATATCATTGTCACTGCCAATTTCTAGGAAAGTAATTCCTGGCAGTTCCTTGGTTTGAATTGGCAACGTTAATTCCGTAAACTTTCCCCCTTCCCCCCTGCCTCTGAAGCAATGTTTGATTTCCCAGCTCCAAACAGTTGGGCGCGTGTTCAATGGACCCCCCCCCCCATCCCAGAAATCACCTTCTGATTATGCATGCTCCAAGAAAAGAGCGTGATAATATTGGATGTCTGATCCCGCAACAACAGAATGAATCGCATTCTTGGATGCTCGTCTGAACTGCCCTGCATCAAATCAATATTCAGTGGTTCAGATTTGAGCGCTACACACCCGCTTTTAATGGTACGTGTGACCTCACCCAGATAGATTTTATCTAGATAGATTTTATTTCCTAGATAGATAGATTTTATTTATGGCAAAAGCCAACATCTTAAACAAAAGGGGTAACTATACATATCCATAAGAACTATCTGTAAAACATGATAAAAGCATTATAAGATTATTAAAACTGAAAAATATACAGAAATGGCTATTAAAACAAACGTTCTCTGGCATTTTAAGCTACTAGTAATTTTCTCATCCTAAAGGCAAACCAACCAAATTTAGCTATTTTAAGAGTAACTGCAGGATATCTGCCCTCCAGGAGTTCCTTAAATTGGCATATTTTTTGACTGCTAGTAGGGGGAGTAAGCATGGAAGGCAGGAGGGACTAAACTCAGAACAATTTTTTTTTTTAAAAAAAAAGTATTTTCCTAATATTCTGTGCGCTCTGTCTAAGGAATATGTCTATCGGTAGGGTAAAAATACCACAGATAGCCAGATAGTTCTTGCTTGGGTTATATTTCTCTTTCACATAAAATGCAGTTATCTTCATTCCCATTAGTTTTTCCTTCACACACCCCCCCCCCAATGGTGCATTTAGCTCTTTTTTCCTGTCTGAATTGATAAATATGTTGTTCTAACATTTGTATTTTATGAAATAAAAAAATTCGCTCCGTCTCTCGAGATTCCCTCCAATATTTCATTATGGTCATTTCTCTCCTACCTTCCCTTCTTGTGTTTCTATTTCCCAGAAGTATAACTTATATAGAAGGAATGGAAATGTATATATATACACATCCAGAGAGAGAAAGAAAGAGAGAGAGAGAAAGCTGGCAGAATGAAGGACATATCTAAAATAAATATCCTCTTGCTTTGCTCACGAGCAGAGAAGTAAAATGTCCCACTGGCAGCTAGATTTTGTTCTTTTATCTAAAATTGTTGGTAGTATGTCTTTTCCATTTTATTGGAAACAGATATATCATGTCCCCCCACCCCCCAACGGATATGTATAAGGTTTCGGCTTTGGTTTTAAGTATGTCTAGATTGGATACGGATGAGCTTGTTATTTATGAAGAGGAAATCTGTCCGCCATTAAAAAATAAAAAAGCAGAGTATACTCCTTACAAACAGTGTTGGTGTACTGTGGAAAGTTGCTTCCAGCAGACCCAGCAAGGGGATTGTTCACCATCAATTGTGATAAAAAACAATGTCAAATATAAATGCTGTATCTGACGCAGCCCATTGCCTTTCCATTGAGACCCAGAGTTCATTGCATAAACGTACGCAGACGCTTCCTCAAGGAGATATGACTATGCTTTCAGGCTGAAGCTCTGAATTACGAGCTCTCGTTCAAGTTTTTATGACTATCCCTTCATTTTCAGTAGCTCAACTCTATTCAGGCAGAGTAGACTTGAATTGGTGCTGGTCTGCTTTTGCATGATTTTATGGGTTGCCTTCTTGGAGTCACAAAGATCTTCAGTCTCATCATAGATCTCTGCCGGTGTAAATGATTTAGCACAGGTGTTTGAATATCTGCATCCTGAAGAAAGGCACCTGAACACTGGCTCTTGTAACTTAGTCCCTTCTAAATACACACTCTCTAAGCAACAGACCATACGGGAGCCTTTTGCAAGGTTCCAAGCCCTACACTGGCAGATGCCAGGAGGATTGGGAAGGGTGCGAGGGGAGGGGAGTGTGTAGGAGGAAGGGGCAACATTTCTGAATGATAGTCTAGGGACTTCCTCACATCTCCATGGTAAAGAATAAAAAGATGAAGGGGAATTCCTAGAACGTCATCATCGTCTTCTTTCTTTCTCTCTTCCTTCCTTCTTGCGACTCAAACACCTGACATTTATGAAGGGGACATTTAAGAAAGAAGGAAGGAAGAAATATGATTCCTTCCTTCCCTCCCTCCCTCCTTCCTTCCTTCCTCCCCTCCCTCCTCAAATTATCAACAGCAGGGAATTGAAGGCAGAGGATTGTCCATTGCTAGTGGGCAAATGAGAAACGCAGGTTTTTACACTAACAGCAACATAACTTAAGAACTTTAGCAGATGAACTGGAAATCAGGCACTGCCATTGTCTGTAAAATGCAAATCGCAGGTTTGTACAGCCCCAATTTGCTTTACAGCAAATCACTTCACATTAACTATTTCTCTGATTGACTATTGCTATAAACTTACCTTTGAATCATCTTCCCACCCTCTTTCTGTTCTTGTATAACTGCTATGGATGTACACTTCATGCGTCTGCTGAAGTGAGCTCTGACTCACAAAAGGTTACGCTGGAATAAATTCTGGTCGTCTCTACAACATCACTGAACTTCTGATCCTATCACAGTGCATCATACTCCATCACCTGCGGGCTCAGTTCACATAAAACTTTCTTGCTGTGGAGTGCTGATCGTTTGGTAAGATGTTAGAAGCATCAGAGCCAGTTTAATGCACCAATGTGCACAGCTACTCTAGTCTCTCACAGATCAGACTGGTTTTTCAAACTGCCATGCTCCCCAACAATCCATCTGTTGTTGCCACATCCTATTGTAAGAGATCTGTATTCAAAACAAACAAAAAAGATTTGAAGTTTTTAGTCTGAGACTTACTATTTAGATGCTTCTACATACTTCTTCTGTTTGCCTATGGTCGCAGCTGATATTGCAATCTCTTCATGAGCAAATGCTGCTGACTGCACAGGTGTAAAAAAGTTTAAAAGGTAAAGGTAGTCCCTGTGCAAGCCCCAGTCATTTCCAACTCTGGGGTGACGTCACATCACAATGTTTTCATGGCAGACCTTTTTTTTTTATGGGGTGGTTTGCCATTGCTTCCCCAATCATCTACACTTTCCCCCCAGCAAGCTGGGTACTCATTTTACCAACCTCGGAAAGATGGAAGGATGAGTCATCCTTGAGCCGGCTACCTGAACCCAGCTTCCGCTGGGATCAAACTCAGGTCATGAGCAGAGAGTTTGACTGCAGTACTGCAGCGTTACCACTCTGTGCCACTGTGCTCTCTCTTAAAAATGTAGGCAATACAATATATCCCGTGTCAGTCATTTAACAGATACATCTGGCTGTGAAGGCACAAAGAGAGGGCAAAATACAAGTGATTTTGTGGTTCACATTACAAGATGATCAACTGAAGAGCCCAGTTGTAACCGGGGGGAGGGGGTGGTAAACGAGATCACGTGGTACTTAGATTGAAACACAAGGTGACTTGGTGACGTTATCAGTGTAGGGGGGATGCCAGAAGCTAGCTTTGCCTAGGGCACCTGACAGTCTAGGGCCGGCCCTGCCTGTTGCAGCTTGCTTACACCCAGCATGTTGATTCCCTCAGTGGAGCTTTCATTAACCAGGGCTTTTTTTTTGGAGCAGGGTGTCCTTTGCATATTATGCCACACCTCCCGGATGTAGCCAATCATCCAAGAGCTTTCAAGGCTCTTAGTACAGGGCCTACTGTAAGCTCTAGGAGGATTGGCTACATCAGGGGTGTGTGGCTTAATATGCGAAGGAGTTCCTGCTACAAAAAATCGCTCTTGCCAAAGTAGACTTTAATAAACAATAACAAGAAAGGAGAATTCTTGTTACCTTCTTCCCAGTTCACACATTTGTCCCCATTTCCGTGATGTATTTATTAACAAACATTTAGTGATACATGAGCAAGATCTTGAGTCAGCCGGGGCTGAACCTTAGAGGACTTTATAATTAACTCTGAAGGGGAAAAAAAATATTGTCAAGGCAAATCTGAAATATTTACGTCCACAGGGGAATTTTCCCCCAGAGCCTTTATAAGATGGAATGACATTTTCAAAGGTGTCTATATAAACACAAAGTCTTCTGATTGTTCAAAATGTTCCAAACTTTAAACCCCCTGGAAAACCCTTCTAATGCGGATGTGCGTATAACACTATAATCCTCCGTGGGTTTTTTAATATTATTGTTTAAAGTGGCCACACCAGGAAAACAATATTCGAAAGGCTTTAACAGGTATAAACACAAATCCCTACAAAATGAATATATATTAAATGAGATTGAAATTAGCTGTTTCATTTGTGCCCAGTTTGTGCTGCTCCTCTGAGACTTTATTAAAGCTCTTAACATTAAAAAATAAAGTAAAATCTTTTTTAAAAAAAATGCAGTACTTAATGGCTATTGCTATTTATATACTTCCATTAAGAAGAAAATGAGTGGAAATGTTTTCAATTGAAATGCTAATAGAAAGGGGGGAACCCTTTAATTTTCCATGAGGAAGAAGTAATTTCTACTTCAATTAAGTATTTCTTTGAAACATTATTCTTCGCATCTTGAGAGGTCCCCCCTCTGCTTAAATGAATCCATATTTGTTTTTTCGGTCATGAGAACTAGGATGGTTTCCATAGGTAGATTCAGCTGTAAAGAATATTTGGAAATTTGTTTGAATTTCTTCCATAAAAACATGATCATGATATAAGTGGACCAGTATTCTAGTTAGAAATGACTTAAAGGCTGGTCACACTGTGTGGTTGCCTAGCAATAACCACTGAGAGCATTTGTTTCGTAAAGCTACAGTGGCTGCATTCTCTGTTGGCGGTTAACCGCAGTTTTTAAAGACTTCTTCTCCTTCTCCAACCTGGACTTTTCTCAGTTCTGTAGAAAGATCTGTCATGTCTGACCATGGAGGCAATCCCTGGATTAAAGTATCTCCAGATTTGGGAGGGGGGGTATGTTGAGAATTCGATAGGTTTAGCTGGCTAATATGATGGTCTTTGCAACAAAGAGTTGGGAGGGGGGGGATTTCATTATTCTAGTCTTCTGTTCAGTCAAACTTCCCAGCATCAGTGTTGGGGAAGTTATAATTTAGCTCTTCCTTTTCCCTGCCTGTGAATGTATGAACAGGCCATACACAGAGTCCATTTATTTATTACTCTACCCAGGGATGGAATTCTAGCAGAAACTCCTTTGCATATTAGGCCCACACCCCTGATGTAGCCAAACGTCCAAGAGCATACAAAAAAAGACCCTTGTAAGCTCTCAAAGGATCGGTTACATCAGAGTGTGTGTGGCCTAATATGCTAAGGAGCTCCTGCTAGAACCCCACTCCTGGCTCTACCTATACCAGCAGCATCTGCCCTTCCGGGCAGCAGACCTCCATGGGGTTAGTAATACATCTTTCCCAATCATGCTAGCTAAACTCCATTAAATGGGAGTTGTGAGGGACTGACTGTGGGGCTTTCAAGCATCATAGCTAATGATTGTAGAAGGGCTTAGGGGGAGCAAAACCATGGGGAGGAAAGCAGAAAGGTAGAGAGGCTGGGGGCCACCCCTCTTCCTCCCCCCTCCTGTATGATTTAAAGCAGGGGTGTCAAACTCATTTGTTATGAGGGCCAGATCTGGCATAAATGGTATCTTGTTGGGCCAGGCCATGTGTGTCATTTATAGATATATGTATATATATATAAAGGTAGTCCCCTGTGCAAGCACCATTCATTTTCGACTGCCTGTTTTCACGGCAGACTATTTACGGGGTGGTTAGCCATTGCCTTCCCCAGTCATCTACGCTCCCCCCTCAGCAAGCTGGGTACCCATTTGACCGACCTTGGAAGGATGGAAGGTTGAGTCAACTTGAGCCGGCTACCTGAAACCAGCTTCCATTGGGATCGAACTCAGGTCATGTGCAGAGGGCTCCGACTGCAGTACTGCATCTTTACCACTCTGCGCCACAGGGCACTCTCTAGATAGATAGATAGATAGATAGATAGATAGATAGATAGATAGATAGATAGATAGATAGATAGACAGACAGACAGACAGACAGACAGACAGACAGACAGACAGACAGAGAGAGATTTAAATAAAACCTTTTTATTTAATAGTCGCTGATAACTGAAGGAAGCAAGAGAGAAGAAGGAAGCAGATTTCCTCAAGGGCCTGATAGGAGCCCTCCAGGGGCCTGCTTTGGCCCCCAGGCCGCATGTTTTAGAGCCATATGATAAGATGATTGGCTGGCCCTTTAAATGGAGTTCCTCACAATCCTCTCTGGTTCTCACCACCCTGAACAATTTAGTGTCTTCTGCAAACTTGGCCACTTCACTGTTCACTCCCAACTCCAAATCATTTCTGAAATTCCCACAATGTCTATGTTTTCTCTCAACACTAAACATTCCAACTCACCAATTTTACTTCGAACGCTTCTTGCATTTGCATACAAATATCTATAATTTCCCAGGCAAGTTAGGCCTGCCACCTTCCTCCTGCCGCCTCGAGTCTTTGGCAGACAGTCCATACCATTTGTCACCATCTCAGTGGACAACTCTGATCCATTACCTGGTAGAAAAGTAACAGCTAACCCTTCATCTCTTTGAGATGAGTCTTCCCAAACCAGAGACATTTCATCTCCTGTCGGCTTTCCCCCAAGATTTAGTTTAAAAACTGCTCTGCCACCTTTTTGATTTTAAACGCCAGCAGCCTGGTTCTGGGGACAAGTGGAGACCATCTTTTTTGTACAGCTCCCACTTGTTCCAGAAAGCATCCCAGCGCCTAACAAACTTAAACCCTTCCTCCTTACACCATCGTCTCATCCACACATTGAGACTTCTAATTTGTGCCTTTCTCTCCAGCCCTGCAAGTGGAACAGGTAGCACTTCTGAGAAGGCTACCTTGGAGGTCCTGGCCTTAAGTCTCCCGCATAGCAGCCTAAACCTTTCCTCCAGGACCTCACGACTGCATTTCCCCACATTGTTGGTGCCAACATGCACCACGACCACCGGCTCCTCTCCAGCGCTGTCTATCAGCCTATCTACTACACGCGTAATGTCCACTACCTTCGCACCAGGCAGGCAAGTCACCATACGGTCAGTACGCAGTTTTGCCACCCAGCTGTCTACTTGCTTAAGGATCAAATCACCAACTACCAAGACCCCTCCTCTCTCTCTGCCCAGGAATGGTTCCTTGGCATGAAAGGATTCCCGCTCACCAACTGAAGAAGAGGTCCCTTCTGAGGGCGCATTCCTGTTATCTGCAGCACGGTGCCATTTCCTCTCGACCCTCATGCTCCCTGGCAGCAACGGGACTGCCACATTCAGAGCGGGGCTCATCTAACATGTCTCCGAGAGCCTAACTGACTGCCTCTGCTTCTCCAGGTCAGTCACCTCGGCCTCAAGGGTACAAACTTGTTCCCTGAGGACCAGGAGCGCCTTGCATCCAACACACACCCAAGGCTTCTGTCCTGTGGGCAGATAGTCATACATGTGAAACACTGGAAAGCCCCCACCCCCCTGCTGGCATTCTACCTTCATGATAGCTTTTTTCCAAAAATATACAGACCCCTTTAAATCCTGTTTGTTTATGTGGCTCCCCTTCTGGAGGGTCAACTTACCTTATTGGGAGCACAAGGAAATTAGGGATCTGGGTTCTTGGTCCTTACAGAGCCCCCAGGCTAAGAGCCACAGGCCAAGAGCCCTTTAGCTCTCGCCCTTCAGCTTATGCCAAAGGCTCGCGCAGTGGGGGACTGTTCTCTCTCACACGCTTTGTGCATGTGGTGTGATGACGTCACCCGGAAGTGATGTCATCACACCAGGGATGTTGCACCAGGAATGCTCTAGGACACAATAGAACTCAATGGTACCATAGAGTTTTACCACAAGTCCTAGAGCATCGCCAGTGTGATGTCCCTAGCATGATGAAGTGACTTCTGGGTGATGTCATTGCACTGGGGATATTGCATGGTGCATGGTGACCCTGGTGACCTGCTCCCTGCTGGTGCGTTGGGGCCCTCCAGACCAGGAATCCTCTGCCCCCAGCGAGAGCTTGGCAGCCCTACGGGACAAAGACACAAGATGGAGTAGATCAGAGCTAGAAGGATGAGTGAGTTAGGCTGTTGTTGTCTTCTTTCCATGAAAGCCTTTCCCTAATTTTGAAGTAAACATTTTCTTAGCAGTTAAACGCACACACCTGCCTGTGCCGCAACATTCCACTGTGCTTCATTTACTCTGCTAAATATCCAACACTTTCCAACTGAAGGCAGATTATGCCGTGTAAGATGTCAACACTGTCAATAGGATGGGATACCCAGCAAGCAGTGCAACGGGATTAGGCAGAGTTCCAATGGGTTAGAAGGTTGTAACCGCTTAGTGTTGCACGGCTAATCAAGTTACTGGTCAGCTTACACAAGCGAATAGTTACCTATTTACAGGGCTCAGGTTCAGCAGGAGCTGAATCTCCTCACCTCCTCTTCCTCCTCACCTACCTTGTCCATTGAATAGTAGGTGCAGCTGCATAATAACCCCTGGATTAGGAGAGCGGGCAGCCAGCTAGACACCAGGGGCTTTGCCATGCCCCCAGGAGCCTTCATTAACCCCTGGAGAAGCCTGTGCCACCCTTTCTCCACTTCTTGTGTGATTTTGGGTGGCGGGTGGCTTGCTGGCCTTTGACTGGATGGGGGGCAGCCCAGGAGAGCCCGAGGTGAGCAAGGTCTGGTTAGGCTGGCTGGATCTCTAGCCAGCCCAAGCAGGCCTTGCTCACCTGGGGCTCTCCTTTCTTGCATCGGGCTGCTTTTGGCTGGGGGGGGGGGGTGGCAACATATGCTAATGAGTTGTGCTAATGAGCTCTGCCACCTATTTTTTTTTCTTTTTTACAAAATGACCCCTGCCTATTCATGATGTTTCTGTTGGGTCTGGTTTAGGATGGCTGGACCAGTCAGGCAGCTGTCCCGATCTTCACTTCGCAGAGTGCTCTTTCTGAGCTTCAGGGCACCAGCATGGCCTAGTCTACCAGTTATTATGTTATCTCACAGATTGCACAGGGAGTCTTTGCTTTAAGTTAAGAAAACAATACTGGTAGATTTATTGAAAGAATCATAACATATAAGTGTAGTGGAGAGAAAGAGTGACTATCTATTCAAGCTAACTATGGATGGCTTTGGATTGATAGTAGGCCATCTGCTTAGTTCTGATGTTCCCCCTGATGCTTGCAGGGAAGAAGAAGGAAGAGGAGAAAAAGGTGGAAGGAAGTTCCCTGGGATTACATTCTTCTAGTTAAATCATGGCATCCGGCCCCATCACACCTTGGCAAATGGAAGGGGAAGACATGGAGGTAGTGACAGACTTCACATTTCTGGGATCCAAGATCACTGCAGATGGTGGCTGTAGCCATGAAATTTTTGCTCCTTGGGAAAACAGCTACGGTGAACCTAGGCAGTATAATAAAAAGTAGAGACATCACCCTGCCAACAAAAATCCATATAGTCAAAGTGATGGTATTCCCATTAGTAATGTATGGCTGTGAGAGTTGGACCATAAGGAAGGCTGAGCACAGAAGAATAGATGCTTTCGAGCTGTGGTGCTGGAGAAGAATCTCGAGAGTCCCTTGGACTGCAAGAAGATCAAATCAGTCAGTCCTGAGGGAAATCAACCCAGACTGTTCCCTGAAAGATCAGATGCTGAAGCTGAAGCTCAAATACTTTGGCCACCAAATGAGAAGGGAGCCCTCACTGGAGAAGACCCTGATGCTGGGAAAGACAGAAGGCAAAAGAAGAAAGGAATGGCAAAAGATGAGATGGCTGGACAGTGTGACTGATGTAACAAACACGAATTTGAGCAGACTCCCGAATTTGGGAGACAGGAGGGCCTGGTGTGACTTTGTCCATGGGGTCGCAAAGAGTCGGATTCAACTGCGCAACTGAACAGCAACGAAGTTAGAGAGGGTGAGTGAAAGCAGAGCAGACAGGAAGGCGACTGACATTGTCCTAGCTATCTAGCTTGCTCTGTGGTGTTTGTAGTCTTGGAGGACTGAGCCAGAGACATCACCAGTCTGCTCTTCTAACAATTTCTAGGCTGCCTCTTCAGAGGTTTACAAGTAAAATAATGCAAAACTATAGTTGCTTTGAAGCAAGTTCTTCAAAGCAGCCATTAGGACAAGCCAGTACAAAACTTGCTATTCCATTCACGTACTTTATTCTGTGTGTTTATATTTATTGAAAGCATTTCTAGCTTGCCTTCCCAGGATGCTTGAGGGGGGTCGATGTATATAAACTATTACAATATTTCTTACTAAACGTATATTGAAAACTTGCCATTAAAAATAATAAAGGGAATAAAATAGCAGTTGCTTAGCCATTTCTAATTATCATTAGCCAAATAATAGCACAGGGGAGGGAAGGCAGCATGGTATAGCCCAGGGGTGGCCAAATTTGGCTCAGGAGTCACATATGGCTCTTTCACACATATTGTGCAGCTCTCAAAGTTCCCACAGCCCTGTTTGCCAGCTTGGAGAAGACATTTGTTTCTTTAAATTTTTTATCCAAGCCAAGCCAGCCAGTGGTTTGGAGAATACATTTAAAGGTAAAGTTGCTTTCTTTCCACCTCTCTCTCCTTCCATCTTTTTGTCGTCCTTCCTTCCTTCCTTCCTTCCTTCCTTCCTTCCTTCCTTCCTTCCTTCCTTCCTTCCTTCCTTCCTTCCTTCCTTCCTTCCTTCCTTCCTACATAAAGAAAGTGGCCCTTAGTTTACCCAAACCCTCGTGTCCGTCTTTCTTCCGTCTGTGGGTGCAAAAATCTAAGGTAAATAAATCAAATAAATAAATTGTGTGAAAGCACCCTTGGTCTCAAGCACTTTGATGGAAGCAGCAGCAAGCCAAACAGAAGATTTGGTGCTGGGCTTTATAATTTATATACTAAGTTGGACAGAGAAACAGATACTTCAGGTGTGGCAGCTATGGGGTGTAAGGGGGAAGACTCTGAGGAGGTGCCTTAAAAATATCCAGTCTCCCATTCTGGCCTTTCTTATGCATTCTGTATACCCCATCCACTCACAATAACATAAAAAGGGGGACACGAACTTTAAATAAAAGATTAGTAGCATGTAAGCTATATACATCTTGAAGGTCTCTTAGAATCATAGAAGCATAGAGTTTGAAGGGACCTCAAGGGTCATCAAGTCCAACCTCCTGCACAATGCAGGAAACTCACAAATACCTATCCCAAATTCACAGGATCCTCATCGCTGTCAGATGGCCATCTAGCCTCTGTTTAAAAACCTCCAAAGAATGAGAGCCCACCATCTCCCGAGGAAACCTGTTCCACTGAGGAACCGCTCTAACGGTCAGGAAGTTCTTCCTAATGTTGAGCCAGAAACTGTTTTAATTTCAACCCATTGGTTCTGGTCCTACCTTCTGGGGCCACAGAAAACAATTCCACACCATCCTCTATATGACAGCTCTTCAAGTACTTGAAGATGGAGATCATATCACCTCTCAGCCACCTGCTCTCCAGGCTAAACATCCCCAGCTCCTTCAACCTTTCTTCATAGGACTTGGTCTCCAGACCCTTCACCATCTTCATTGTTCTCCTCTGGACCCATTCCAGCTTGTCTATATCCTTCTTAAAATGTGGTACCCAAAATTGAACACAATACTCCTGGTGAGGTCTTACCAGAGCAGAGTAAAGCGATACTATCACATCACATGATGTGGACACTATACTTCTGTTGATACAGCCCAAAATTGCATTTGCTTTTTTAGCCACTGCATCACAATGTTGACTCATGTCCAGCGTATGATCCACTAAGACCCCAAGATCCTTTTTGCACATACTACTGCTAAGACAGGTCTCCTCCATCCTATAGCTATGAATGGGATTTTTCCTACCGAAATGCGGAACTTTACATTTCTCCCTGTTAAAATTCATTTTATTGGTTTTAGCCCAGTTTTCCAGCCTGTCAAGGTCATCCTGTATCCTGTTTCTGTCTTCTACTGTATTTGCAACCCCTTCCAATTTAGTATCATTGGCAAACTTAATAAGCATTCCCACCTCACAGGGTGCCTGTTGTGGGGGGAAAAGACATAGAAGATTGTATGCCGCTCTGAGTCTCTAATTCAGGGAGCAGGGTGGGGTATAAATCTGCAATTCTTCTTCTTTTCCTTCATCCAAATAGTTGATAAAGATGTTGAATAAAACAGGGGCCAGGACAGATCCTTGAGGCCCTCCACATTTCACTCCTCCCAAAGAGGATGAGGCACTCTTGTTTGGAAACCAGCTAGACCAAGGCTATAGTTATTTGCCCCCATAGACAGACGGAAGAAATGGACACAAGGATTTGGGTAACTAAGGACCACTTTCTTTATTATTTATTATTATTAAATTAACAACGAGGGCTATAAACATAACAGGCAGCCCGGCAGGGCCAGGGGACGAAATACCCCTCTGGACATTAACAATTGGTGAAGCTGACAGAGGTGACAATTATAAGGTAAATACTATTGGACATTATCGCTGATAATTATTTTAGAAGCCTTTTGAAGGAAATTTTTTTAAAGGAAAGCAGAAAGTCACGACCGCCATTTGGGAAGAAATAAAAACTTCAAAAATTAATATCTGAGCCCAGGAGGCTCTGAGGATGGCGAAATTAGGCTTATTGAAAAGGGCAAGCCTTACCCTATCAAACCTGATAGTCTGAGGCAGTCCTTGCATGGGTTAACTTATGCTCTGACATTTAAAAAAACACCAAAAATTTTGACCTCTCCAAATTAAATTTAAAAAATATATAGAATTTCAGACGGTCTGGGATGATTATAAAGCAGTAATGAGAGGAATATTGATTACATTGAATACATTGATTACATTGAATAACAAAGATAAGAGGACAAAAGAAAAACAGATGTTGGACATTCAAAATGAAATAAAGAAAAAAATGGCCTTTTTCTCAGTTCCCCTTCTTTTTTCTTTATTTCATTTTGAATGAAAATTCAAAATGACATTTCAAAATGAAAATTATAAAGGAAGATTACAATATTACAAAAGCAATTAAGGCATTTGTTAAATAAAGAACTGGAATGGAATCTGAAAAGATTACAGCATAAATCTTTCGAGGGAGCAAACAAACCCAGGAAATATTTGGCCTGGCAACTGAAGAAAAAGAGAGAAAGTAAAATTATTAATAAAATTGTGGTGGATGGAAGAGAGGTGGTAGATCAAGAAGGAATAAAAAGAGAATTCTTTAAGTATTATGCCAAGTTATTTAAAGGTGTTAAAATAAGGAAAGAAAAGATAAAAATAGCACCCTTAGCAGAAAATATGCAAAAAGTTTTGAATGATCCAATTGAAAAAAATAGAAACTGAAGCAGCAATTAATGCAATGGAAAATGGAAAAGCACCTGGGCCAGATGGATATACAGCTAAATTTTTTAAAACCCTCAAAGAGGAGTTAATCCCAAAACTTCAGAAATTGATGAATATGATAAGAATAAAAGGGAAAATTCCAAATACGTGGAAGGAAACTGTTATTTCATTGATTCCAAAGGAAGATAGAGATATTACAAATGTAAAAGATTATAGACCAATTTCATTATTAAATAATGACTATAAAATATATACAAGAATCTTGGCAGAATGGTTTAAACAATATTTGATAAATTTTATAAAGGAAGATCAAGCGGGGTTTCTTCCCAAAAGGCAACTAAGAGACAATATCAGAACTGTTGTAAATATTGTAGAATATTATGAAAGACATCCAGAAAAGGAAGTAGCATTATTCTTTGTGGACGCAGAGAAAGCATTTGACAATTTAAATTGTGATTTTATGTTTGCAGTAATGGAGAAAATGGAGCTGGGAAAAAGCTTTATAAGAATGATAAAAGCAATTAACTGAACAACGTGCAAGGCTATGTATAAATGTTGATCTTACAGAAGATATGATAATTAGTAAAGGTACAAGACAAGGTTGTCCACTTTCCCCACTGTTGTTTATAATGACTCTTGAAATATTACTGATGCAAATTCAAGAAGATAAAGAAATAGAAGGATTAAAAGTAAAAAGGATTTACTTACAAATACAGAGCATTTGCAGATGATATAATGTTTATAAATGAAAACCCCATACAAGTCACACCTTTGTTGTTAGCCAAAATACAAGAATATGGGGAGTTGGCGGGACTTTGTATAATTAAAGAAAAATCAAAACTTCTAAGTGCAGAGACTAACGGGCTGTGAAGTTACCTCCAAGGTAAAATATTTGGGTGTGGAGATAGCAATGAAGAATATTGATTTGTTCAAAAATAATTATGAGAAGCTATGGCATAAAATGGATGAAGATATGTTAAAGTGGAATAAACTTAATTTGTCACTGTTGGGTAGAATAGCCGCAATTAAAATGAATATTCTAACAAGAATAATGTATTTGTTTCAAACTATTCTGACTGTGAAAGACAGTAAACAATTTAATAGATGGCAAAGAAAAATTTCAGAGTTTGTGTGGGCAGGGAAGAAACCAAGAATTAAAATGAAAATTTTAACAGATGCAAAAGAGAGAGGCAGATTTCAATTACCAGACTTAAAATTATATCATGAAGCAGTTTGCTTAGTATGGATAAAGGAATGGATAATGTTGTTAAACAAAAAACTCTTAGCAGAAGGTCATGGAAATAAATTTGGCTGGCACGTTTATATGTATTATGGGGAAAAAAAGATACATGACTTTTTCTCTCACCATTATATAAGAAACAGCTTGCTAAATACATGGATGAAATATAAGAAATATGGAGATGAGAGAAAACCATTATGGATAGTGCCAGCCGAAGTGATAAAAATAACTGCTGAGACGGGTGAAGAAAAGTGGTTGTCATATAATCAACTATTAAAACTACAAAGTGGCAAAATAGAATTGAAAACTGCTGAAGAGCTGAATAATAAATATGATTGGTTTCAAATGCAACAAATAAAGAGCTTGGTAGAGAATTACATTCAAACTGAAGGAATAAGAAAAGAGCAAACAGAAATGGAAAAAGTTCTGCTTGGAGACAATGAAAAATTAATTTCAAAATTATATAAATTACTTTTAAAATGGTCTACGGAAGATGAAGTAGTGAAATCTCAAATGATTAAGTGGGCAATTAATGTAAATAAAGAAATACAGATAGAAACTTGGGAATATTTGTGGAAGAACTCTATGAAGCTTTTGACGTGTCATAGTATTAAAGAGAACTGTTTTAAAATGATGTATAGATGGTATATAACTCCTAAGAAATTGGCAAAGATGAATAATAAGATGCCAGACAGATGGTGGAAATGTAAAAAACCATGAAGATTTTTTCGAAAATATGTGGTGGACTTGTGAAAGAGCAAAAAAGTATTGGCAGATGATTCAACAAGAAATTTCTAGGATCTTGGGATATGAATTTAAGAAACTTGCAGAGACTTTTCTGTTGGGATTACAAATGGAAAAATTTCCAAAAGAAGATAGAAGTATAATTTGGTACTTGCTTTCAGCTGCTAGGACATTATATGGAAGCAAGAAAAAATACCAGATAAATGGGATTGGATTGTAAAAGTTATGACATGGAGTGAAATGGACAGATTAACAAGAATTTTAAGAGACTATGATTTAGAAGTTTTTAAGATGGAGTGGAAAAAGTTTAGAAGATATGTAGAAAAAGAGTGGAAAATAAAAGGACATTAGACGATTTTTGATAATGATTAAGTCTTAGAAAAAAGAAGAATATTAATTTTTGGTTTTATTAGTTAAGGGTACCTTTAAACATTAGTACTTTAAGTAAATAACACTGGCAGGGGTCAAGTAACAGGAGAAGGGGTGGGTAGAAAGTCATTTATGGCATAGATAAAAGAAGTTATTAATGATGCAAGAAATATAATTTGTTACCATATGTTACCAAATAAAATTGTTTTAACCCAAAAAGTCCACCCAGCACCTACCCATTCCATAGGCCAATCCTCTGCGCACCAGTGTCCGCAAAAATAGACACCAAATCCCAAGGATCCTGCAGCATCGGATGTAATTTGAAGCTTGGCTTCCAACCTCAAATCCTCCCTCCAAAAGGAGACACCTTAAATAAGGTCAAAAACTCCTGCCACAAGAACAGGTCCTCCCGTATGCATCCGAAAATCCTAATTCTGTGATGCGGCTGGTGTAACCTTTCTTGCCTCCTCAAGAAAGGAAGACCAGGAATGACCACCTTACAAGCAAAGTTTAGGTGGTCCCACTAACTACTGCAACTCTTTAAAGGTTGCCTTCTGATTCAACAAAAACTGGGCAACCAGCCCCTGGAGCCTCATTTTTTTTTCCTCTGGGAGGCGAGAGGTTTGCTGCAAGGAATCTAGTTCAACACCTAAGAATGTCAATTGCTGGGTAGGGCCCTCTGTCTTTTCATGGGCTTGGGGGACGCCCAACTCCTCAGACTGCGCTGTAAAGGCCGTAAAGCAAGTGGGCACAATGGCTGGAACCCAAGGGGCCGGCAAATAAAAAGTCATCAAGGTAATGCACCACATTGCTTAAACCAGCCCTACAGCACAAACCCCATTCTAAAAAAAGAGCTAAAGTGCTCGAACGCAGCACAAGAAACAGAGCACCCCATGGGCAAGGCCCTATCCATGTAAAACTGCCCATCAAATTGGAAACCCAGCAATTTCCCATCCAAAGGATGAACAGGAAGAAGGCGAAAGGCAGACTTTATATCACATTTCGCCAACTCAGCACCCACCCCACAGCGCCCTCACCATGTGAACCGCTGTATCAAAAGATGTGTACCGCATGGTACACAATACCTCGGG
Source organism: Heteronotia binoei (assembly GCF_032191835.1). Classification (NCBI taxonomy): domain Eukaryota; kingdom Metazoa; phylum Chordata; class Lepidosauria; order Squamata; family Gekkonidae; genus Heteronotia; species Heteronotia binoei. Next base: position 6,798,528 of record NC_083225.1, on the reverse strand, counting down.
TATGGTATCGTTCACCGATTTCCCACAAGGGTAAGATAAATGGTGGATCAATCTAAACCCCCCTGGGGTCTTTTTAGGCACAATGCCCAAAGGAGAGACCTGCAGAGAACACACAGGAGGTGCAGGAAATGGACCAATCACCCTGTCCTCAGCCAATTCTTTCCATATTTTTTGTCGAACTATATGCTCCATACCTGTAATTGACTTCAGGTTATTGGCCATAAACGGCCTTCCGGGTCCCTGACAAGGAATTCTGAAACCGAACTTAAAACCGTTGAACAAGTAAACTCTATCCTCAACCTTAGGATAATTACAGAGGGGGAACAAGGATAATTACAGAGGGGAGAGCCAGTTTGGTGTAGTGGTTAAGTGTGAGGACTCTTATCTGGGAGAACCGGGTTTGATTCCCCACTCCTCCACTTGCACCTGCTGGAATGGCCTTGGGTCAGCCATAGCTCTGGCAGAGGTTGTCCTTGAAAGGGCAGCTGCTGTGAGAGCCCTCTCCAGCCCCACCTACCTCACAGGGTGTCTGTTGTGGGGGAGGAAGGTAAAGGAGATTGTGAGCCGCTCTGAGACTCTTCGGAGTGGAGGGCGGGATATAAATCCAATATCATCATCATCATCATCAACAACAACCCCCAGGAAAAGGCAGAGAAAAACACTGTCACCCTTTTTGGGCTCGGGCCCTTTTCCAAAAAGCTTATTTGTCCCACCAGAACCCTGTCTGCACAGCCCCCTCCTGGGTTTACCCGGGGAACAATTCGTAAAGGAATGAGACCCTCTGCACAGAGGGCTTAAATGGTCAGTTTTTCCTTCCACACACCCCTATGACCCAAACTCCCAGCAGAGCAAACGGGGTTGAACTGCCTGCCCTGCATTACTGTGGGAACCAGAAGCAGTGGCTGTGCACTGCACAACATGGCCACTGTCTGACCTATCTCTGAGATTAGGTCTCGCTGGAGACATAGCCTGCAGCCACAACTGTGGCTGAATTTGATCCCATTGAAGGGATGGGTTCAAGGCAGCCCTCATCTTGAATTCCTCGTCGTACTGAAGCCATGCAGGGCCACTAAAGGTGGTGTAGCTCTTGTATATGATATCAAAATACTGGAAAAGGGAAGTGGACCTCCATGGATGAGACCTGGAAATTATTCCAGCGTAAATAATGAAACTGGGCACCCAATTTGCCCAGGTCCTATCAACTTTACACCATTTGATTGTCTCCTTTTCCCTATCATCAAGTTCCTCCTTATCCTTTTTCTCTGTAGAGCAGAGAAAAAAGGTCCACAAATTCACCCTTTAATATTTTATTCTTGGTGGCTGGCAACAAGTGATCCCCTAAGGGAAGAGCCAGATCACCAAAAGGTAAGGCCTTAGCAGGCACCAGAGAGTAAGATGGGCCCCAGGGATAAGGGAAACCCCGGCCACCGCAAGGGGCCAAGGATAGTCCAGGAAACTGGCCAGGCAGGCCACCCTAAGACACTAGAGGGTTAGCCGAATTAAAACCCCAAGCCCAAGCTGAGAATTAGTAAAATTGCAGACTGGCTATTGGCCACAGGACCAAATGTATCTGACTGCCCCCACGACTCCCAAGCCCAACCTACATTAGAGCGTTGTACAGACTCACCCCTACCAAACTGCATACCTTGCTGGGCGTCCACATCAGGAACTTCCACTAAGACAGGTGACTCTCCATCCGTCTCAACAGGGCCGGACCTGCTCTCAAGTGAAGACAAGCGGTTAAGAATCTCTTCTTGCAACCATATCCTATCAGCAGCCTTGACAGCTTTGGCTGAAACACCCTTCTTACCCCCAACCTCTGTGATATGGGGCTTGCCACTAGAACCCTCCAAAGCAGCCAACCTAGCTAATACAGACTGCTCAAAGGAGTCATTGTCGTCCTCAGATGACATAGGCTGAGGCGCTGGGCGCTTATAAGAAACTGGCCAGCAAGGCTGGGATTTTGGTGCAGGGCTCTTGCCCTTTGATTTTCCTTGCCCCTTAGGCAAGCGAGCCCAATATCAAGCCTGTAAAAGCGGAGGGGGTGTATGTGGTGGCTCTAAGCAGAAACTAACAAAAATGGCAGCTTGCCTAGCAACAGGGAAGTAATAAGCAGAGAAAATGGCCACCGCCCTGCCGAGCAACAGGGAAGTAATAAGCAGAAAAAATGGCCACCGCCTTGCCCAGCAACAGGGAAGTAATAAGCAGAAAAAATGGCCACCGCCTTGCCCAGCAACAGTGCGGACCACCCCAACAATAGGATGGGGAAAATGAAGAGGGCCCCAAATCTAGACCCCCTAAATGGCCCACCCAGCAACAGTGCAGACCACCCCAACAATAGGGTGGGGGGACTGAAGAAGGCCCCAAAGCTAGACCCGATATTCCCAGCTACAGAGGGGGAACAACCCCCAGGAAAAGGCAGAGAAAAAATGCTGGCTGAGCTAAAGAACCCAGCCAGCAGCAAACTGCCACGCCAAAAAGCGCTTCCGCCACCTCCACGCAGCCAAAAACCAGGTGCCCTCCGTCCCTGACTTGACAGACAAAACACATATGGAAATAAACAACAAAGGTTTGTTTAACAGGAAATAAAATATTTAATAAGGGAAAGCTTATTTGTGGATTACTTAAATTTATAAAGTAAAACTGGCTCTCCAATAAACCCTGAAGGGAGACTTGAATCTTCTGTCTCCAGACAGGATACCCCAGCAAGTTCGAGGCTGCTCTTTGCCCATACACAGAGTATCTTACCATATGCAGGTGCTTAAGACAAAGAAGTCCGTAAGAACATAAGAGAAACCATGTTGGATCAGGCTAATAACCCATCCAGTCTAGCACTCAGAATCACAGTGGCCAAAACCCAGGGACCATCATGAGGAACTCAGAGATACCCCTACTGTGTTTGCATCCTCAAATGTCACCCTGCTTCCTGTTGAACTGATGGAACCTATAGGACATAGCACTTTTTCAGAAGAGACACTAGTTTACTGGTAGACCAACATATTTTGTATTCTGAAGGTCCCAGATTCAGTCCTTGGCATCCCCAATTAAAAGTATTTCAGGTAACACAAATGGGAAAGTATCCTAGCCTTGTTACCCGAAATTTATTTTGGAAGGGCTGCTGCCACTCAGAAAGCCGAGTATTGTGGTTCGTGACATTTTCACAAAATGTCATCGAGTCTGAGGGAGACTCTGAACCAAATATTGCGTAGATCTTTAGTGAACTGTGCTATGAGAAAATTAGGATAGGCATGAGGCAATGTTCCCTTTTGGCTTTACAGAAACAATCCACCATGATTCTCTGGTGGATTAAAAACTTATCTGGAGGACGGCAAAGTAATCCTATAAATCTCAATCGCATGCAGTGTTGTTCTAAAGGATTTGGCAGGGACTAAAAAAGTGTTATATTGTAAGGTCTGTAAAGCTTCCTCAAGGAACAATAAGAAGTACGAATCTGTCCCTGTAGAAATTTATTTTGGCTGTAGTAATAGGAGTTTTGATAAAGTGTGTGTGCTTGTGTGTGCCCTAGTTTAATGTGAATTAGTCCTTTACACAGCACACAAGCTAAAGGCAGCAACAGTATTCTGCAAGAAAGAGCAGATTTTCATCCATTTATCTAGCACGTTTTTAATCCTTTCTTCCTCTGAGGAGCTCATGGAGGCATGTGTGATTCTCCTGTCCAACCAAAAGGTCACCCAATAAACTTCCTGACTGTGTCAGGATTTGATAGTGGGTTTCTGTATTGAAATTCAGCAGACTCAGGGCTTTTTTTTTAGCAGGAACTCCTTTGCATATTAGAGTACACCCCTCTGATGGAGCCAATCCTCCTGGAGCTCACAGTAGGCCCTGTACTAAGAGTCCTGTAAGATCTTGGAGGATTGGTTACATCAGGGGGTATGGCCTAATGCACGAAGGAGTTCCTGCTACAAAAAAAAAGCCCTGACTAATCACTACGCCATGCTAGCGCCTCCTCTTGTGACACTTGTTTGCTTGAAAATGACGATCTATGATAATTTGGTATAGAGAGCCTGTTTGGTGTAGTGGTTATGTGTGCGGACTCTTATCTGGGAGAACCAGGTTTCATCCCCCACTCCTCCACTTACAGTTGCTGGAATGGCCTTGGGTCAGCCATAGTTATTGCAAGAGTTGTCCTTGAAAAGGCAGCTGCTGTGAGAGCCCTCTCAGCCCCACCCACCTCACAGGGTGTCTGTTGTGGGGGGAGAAGATATAGGAGATTGTAAGCCACTCCGAGTCTCTGATTCAGAGAGAAGGGCGTGGTATAAACCCCCAGCCTTCTTCTTCTATGTCACTTTCCAGTTCTCCTTAATCCCACACGGACTATAGACATTTCTAAATCTGAGTTTATTTTATATTCTAATAGTGAAGTTGGGATATCTTTGGATTCTTAAATTCAATGACAGGAGCTGTAAACAGGCAAGACAGATCATTCTACAAACATGAAAAGGGCCCTAGGTTTGCAGAAAAATGTGATTAAAAAAATACACCGGGCAGCTTTTAAAAAGCTGGAAATGATAAAAAGACTGCCTGTAGCTTAAAAAAAAAACAGATTTCCTCAGTGGCTGTTGCTAGGTAACCCTAGTATTCCAATCATAGTATCCCCCTCTCCCCTGCTCTAAGCTGAGTTAGTGTGAGCTAACTCACAGTTTTTTAGCCTCCAACTCACCCATTTTTGTCTTGGCTCAGAAAAAATGGCCCCAGAGCAAGCTAATTTATGCAGTAGCTCACACTGTTAATGCCAGTAGCTCACAAAGTTGCATTTTTGCTCGCAAGACTCCACAGCTTATGGGGAGTATTGGTCCTTGCTTATTTGCCTCCATTTCCCCTTTTATGTTAACCAATACACATGCGTGCATTGATAAAACAAAGCAAAAAAGAAATCTTGTTGTAATTGAATGCCTTATGTCAGGGGTGTTGAATTCATTTGTTATGGGGGCCGGATCTGACATAAATGAGGGTTGGGCTGGGCCTTGTGTGTACCTATTTATGATTAGGTAGCAGAGATATAAATTTTATAAAGAACACAAACACAAATATATCTTTTTAAAAAACTTAAAATGCTAGCACTCAGTCTTAAAGGTGCTTTCTTTGTATTTCTCCCATGGGATCCAGGGAACTGAGCAAAGGAAGCTCTGGCTCTTTCCTTCCTTCCCCAGGGGACCAGGAGAGGGAGGAACCTCAGCCAATACAAGGAAGAAAGGTTTGGCTCAGTAGCTCTGCTGTGCGATTGAGAGAGCCTGGCAAAGCAAGCTATTCCTCCCCCCCTTCCTCCCCAAGGGAGGAGCCTCAGCCAATGAAGAAAATAGAGGTTTTGCTCTGTAGCTCCTGTGCAGTTGAGCAAGCCTGGCAAAGAAAGCTGTGATGAAGAAGGAAGCAAGAGAGAGGGAGAAGGAAGCAGATGACAGCCAGTTGCCCGGGAGCCTGATAGGAGCCCTCCGGGGGGCTGATTTGGCCCCTGAACTGCATGTTTGACACCACTGCCTTGTGGTATCAAGGCTATTTTGTTGTGAGGCATCACACCAAAAGAATCTTGGTACAACTGCCCATATAATCCCATCAAGATTGTTCTGATGTCGTGCTTTGTCAGTGTACACAAGTGCAGTGATGAGCTAGCACATCTGACTTTGGAGGCAGTCATACCTCCAGAGTCATTAAAGTAGCTTGTGGGTACTAATGTAGAACTAGTTTAGGCAGGGCTTTTTTGGTAGCAGGAACTCCTTTTCATATCAGGCCACACACCCCTGTTGTAGCCAATCCTCCTGGAGCTTACAGTAAACCCTGGAATAAGAGCCCTGTAAAAGTCTTGGAGGATTGGCTACATAAGAGGGGTGTGGCCTTATATACAAAGGAGTTTTTGCTACAAAGAACGCTTTGAATTTAGGACTGCATTTGACAGGTTTAGTTATTATTTATTGGCAGTTCTCATGGAAGTTTTTTACATTCCGACCTTTTGTGGGTTTTTATGGTCGTTGCTTTTAGCCAGTTCGGTGTAGTGGTTAAGTGTGCGGACTCTTATCTGGGAGAACTGGGTTTGATTCCCCACTCCTCCACTTGCGCCTGCTAGAATGGCCTTGGGTCAGCCAGAGCTCTGGCAGAGGTTGTCCTTGAAAGGGCAGCTGCTGTGAGAGCCCTCTCCAGCCCCACCCACCTCACAGGGTGTCTGTTGTGGGGGGGGGAAGGTAAAGGAGATTGTGAGCCACTCTGAGACTCTTCGGAGTGGAGGGCGGGATATAAATCCAATATCATCATCATCATCATCATCATCATCATCATCATCATCATCTTCTTCTTCTTCTTCTTCTTCTTCTTCTTCTTCTTCTTCTTCTTCATATTTTTAAAGAATTCTTTATTTTTATTGCTAAGCTGCCTTGACATGGCTAGCCTAGTCTTTACGGATCACAGAAGCTAAGCAGGGTCCATGTGGGCTAGCATTTGGAAGGAAGACCTCCAAGGAATACAAGGGTCATGACGCAGTGGCAATCAATGGCAAGCCACCACAGAACTTGCCTCGAAAACCCTATGGGGTTGCTGTAAATCAGCTATGACTTGACAGCAAGATCCAGAACAAAGCTGCCTTGAGTTCTGCAAGGTAGAAAGATGGTTAATACACAGGCGGGGGTGGGGTTGTAGCAAAACTCCTTTGCATATGCAAAGGTAAATGCAATTTTGGGCTATACCAACAGAAATATAATGTCCACATCACATGAAGTGATGGTATCACTTTACTCTGCTCTGGTAAGACCTCATCTGGAGTATTGTGTTCAGTTTTGGCCACCACATTTTAAGAAGGATATAGACAAGCTAGAACGGATCCAGAGGGAGGCAACAAAGATGGTGATGGAGATGGAGACCAAGTCTTATGAGGAAAGGTTGAAGGAGCTGGGCGTGTTTAGCCTGGAGAGGAGGTGGCTGAGAGGTGATATGATCACCATCTTCAAGTACTTGAAGGGCTGTCATCTAAAGGATGGGGTGGAATTGTTTTCTGTGGCCCGGGAAGGTAGAACCAGAACCAATGAGTTGACATTAAATCAAAAGAGTTTACGGCTCAACATTAGGAAGAACTTCCTGACCGTTAGAGCGATTCCTCAGTGGAACAGTCTTCCTCGGGAGGTGGTGGGCTCTCCTTACTTGGAGGTTTTTAAGCAGAAGCTAGATGGCCATCTGACAGTGATGAAGATCCTGTGAATTTGGGGTAGGTATTTCTGCATTGTGCAGGGGGTTGGACTAGATGACCCTGGAGGTCCCTTCCAACTCTATGATTCTATATTAGGCCACACACCCCTGATGTAGCCAATCCTCCTGGAGCTTACAGTAGGCCCTGTGCTAAGAGCCCTGTAAGCTCTTGGAGGATTGGCTACATCAGGGGGCATGGCCTAACATGCAAAGGTGTTCCTGCTACAAAAAAAAAAAAGTCCTGCTAATACATGTTCTAAAATAATTAATTGATTAGTTTGTCAATGGATACATAAGAGAAGGGAGAAAGACTGAATTGAAGGGACTGCAATTGGCTGCAAACTGCAGGTACATGCTTTTGCACAAATTCTGGAAATCAAGAAGAAATGACAAAGCATTGCTCTTACCTTGGTCTTATTTTGGAAATAGAAATTGGCACTCCAAAGTCCAGAGAGAAACTCCAGGATCATCCTTCTCCCCACCTCTCCTTCTGGTAGAATTTTCCATCAGCACTGTCGTGAACTGCATTTACTTGAGTGAAAGGCTGTATTGACACTTCAAAATTATATTAGTGTTTTGCCGGTTGAATCATTATGGTGTTCCCCGAAGAATCTTGTAAACTGTAGCCTGGAGAAGGCACTAAGCGTTCTTTGTTAGTGATTGCTCACCTTTCCCCTAACAGTGCTACAATTCCAAAGGATCCCCAAGGTGAGGGAATGGCTATTATACCAGTTTAAGTCTGTCGTGTAGGTAACTCAGAGGCAATTACAGCCGAGAACCATACGGTGAGCGGAGCTGGGAAGCAGTTGTGACAGCACAGAAAAAAGCAAATCTGCCTTCAGTTTAGAGCTCATCTCCATGTTACTGTAATGTTGTTTGCATTGTTTTGGAAGTGAACGGGAGATGCAGTTAGAGTCCCCACAATGGTAATGCAAAGAGAAGACATAGACCGATTTCCCACTAGTCTTATGCCGCTCTCACACTCCTCTTCTCAGCGGGACTTCGGTTGGATTTCATACTATCTGCCCCGGGGCAGTTTAGAGCTCATCTCCATGTTACTGTAATGTTGTTTGCATTGTTTTGGAAGTGAACGGGAGATGCAGTTAGAGTCCCCACAATGGGAATGCAAAGAGAAGACATAGACTGATTTCCCACTATCCTTATACCACTCTCACGCTCCTCTTCTCAGCGGGACTTCTGTTGGATTTCATACTATCTGCCCTGGGGCTGCAACTCACTCCGCCTCTTTTGCGCAACAAACAAGATCCTCTAAAAACCAGTTAGTGGGTGTTTTTACATTCAGTTTGATCCAGAGTTTTAGAGTCTTCAAATCGCCTGCCACCGTTCAGCTTTAATTATTTTCCTTTTACATTGGTGGACTTACTCTGCTCATTTTGCATAGCCAAACTCTTATATTGCCTGCTGAAAGCATTTCATTTTTTTTTTTTGGGGGGGGGGGTTGGGTGGTCTCTGATCAGAGGGCAGATGGAATACCAGTGCTTAGTTAAATGTATATGATTGCTTGGAAATCGTGTCAACACTGCAAAAACAATACAAATTTAAATTACAAGATGAGGCAAGCAATGATATGTAAAAATTTCAAGTGCTGTCAGTTCTCATGAAAATTATTGCACCTTGTGTCTTTTGGAGGAGTCTTTTAAAATGCATGAAAACTTCCACAATACAATGTTGAAATGCCTGTAAAGAAAAGACCAGATCAAAACTAGTTTCAAGAATAAAGTTGCAGCAGCAGCGCCAGAACCCATCTCACCAAAACAAATGTAGATGCTTCGGGCAGCAACGGTGCAAAACAGTCGTGAGAACGTTCGGTAATGTAAAAGGTGAGTTTCCAATGTGGTGATAGAGAGTCACAAACTGTCAGGGTAAAAACACCCTCTGTTTGCTGTGTAAAAAAGGTGAAATTAGTTGCAGCCCTGGGGCAGATAGTGTGAAACCCGCTGAAGCCCTGCTGAGATGAAGAGCGTGAGAGCGGCATAAGGCTAGAGGGAAATTGGTCATAGAGAGAGAAGAAGAAGAAGAAGAAGATATTGGATTTATATCCCGCCCTCCACTCCGAAGAGTCTCAGAGCGGCTCACAATCTCCTTTCCCTTCCTCCCCCACAACAGACACCCTGTGAGGTGGGTGGGGCTGGAGAGGGCTCTCACAGCAGCTGCCCTTTCAAGGACAACCTCTGCCAGAGCTATGGCTGACCCAAGGCCATTCCAGCAGGTGCAAGTGGAGGAGTGGGGAATCAAACCCGGTTCTCCCAGATAAGAGTCCGCACACTTAACCACTACACCCAACTGGCTCTCCATTTGCACCTGCTAGGTTGTGTGCTATCAAGTCACAGCCAATTTATGGCAACCCTGAAGAGTTTTCAAGGTAAGAAACAGAGGAGGTTTGCATTTGGTAATAGGAACTCATTGCATATTAGACTACAGATGCCTGATGTAGCCAATCCTGCACAGAGACCTTAGATCTCCTTGATGTGCTGTGTGCAGAGAGATTTCCTCTATGTGCTAACCGGGGCTGACCCTGCTTAGCTCCTGAGAATCTGACAAAATCAGTCTAGCCAGGTCAAGGCTAGATAGGGTTAATCAGGTTTTATTTAAAATACTGTTTTCAGGACTGCATTGCTTCTATTGATTATCCTATTTTCTCAACTCCCTCTCCACAGTGTGGGTCATTGCTATGAAGTGGTCTCTTCAGGATGATTCTGTATGGACAGCCCTGCCCTGGCTCAGATCTCAGCACAGAGAATGCAGCTTGCCTTTTGTTAGAGTTCCCATTCCCCAGTTGAGGGCAGGGATCCCCCACTTTGGGGAGCTTCTGCCCACCACGGGCTAGCTGGCCATGGGGAAATCCCCACCTTCATACAGCAACATCAAACAACAGCATTACTTTCCTCTCCCCCTTTCTGAGAATTGTTGGAGAACAGGAGAGGTGCCGGAAGATTGGAGGCGGGCGAATGTTGTCCCCATCTTCAAGAAGGGGAAAAAGGAGGATCCGGGTAACTACCGACCCGTCAGCTTGACATCTATACCTGGAAAAGTTTTAGAACAAATCATCAAACAGTCGGTCCTGGAACATTTAGAAAGAATGAATGTGGTTACTAAGAGCCAACATGGTTTTTTCAAGAACAAGTCATGTCAGACTAACCTGATCTCTTTTTTTGAGAAAGTGACTACCTTGCTGGATCGGGGGAATGCTGTAGACATTGATCATCTTAATTTCAGTAAGGTTTTTGATAAGGTTCCACATACTGTCCTTGTTGACAAGTTGGTAAAATATGGTTTGGATCCTGTTACTGTTAGGTGGATCTGTAACTGGTTGACAGATTGCACCCAAAGAGTGCTTGTGAATGGGTCCTCATCCTCTTGGAGATAAGTGACAAGTGAAGTGGCTCAGGGATCTGTCCTGGGACCTGTTTTGTTCAACATCTTTATCAATGATTTGGATGAAGGAATAGAGGGAATGCTTATTAAATCTGCAGATGAAACGAAATGGGGGGGGGGGTGCAAACACAGAAGAAGACAGAAAGAGGATACAGGATGACCTTGACAGGCCGGAAAACTGGGCTAAAATCAATAAAATGAATTTTAACAGGGAGAAATGTAAAGTTCTGCATTTAGGTGGGAAAAATCCAATGTATGGTTATAGAATGGGGGAGACTTGTCTTAGCAGTAGTATGTGTGAAAAGGATCTAGGGGTCTTAGTGGATCATACTCTGAACATGAGTCAACAGTGTGATGCAGTGGCTAAAAAGGCAAATGCAATTTTGGGCTGTATCAACAGAAGTATAGTGTCCAGATCACATGATGTGATGGTATCGCTTTACTCTGCTCTGGTAAGACCTCAACAGGAGTATTGTGTTCAGTTTTGGGCACCACAATTTAAGAAGGATATAGACAAGCTGGAATGGGTCCAGAGGAGGGCGATGAAGATGGTGAGGGTTCTGGAGACCAAGTCCTATGAGGAAAGGTTGAAGGAGCTGGGGGTGTTTAGCCTGAAGAGGAGGTGGCTGAGAGGTGATATGATCACCATCTTCAAGTACTTGAAGGGCTTCGTATAGAGGATGGTGTGGAATTGTTTTCTGTGGCCCCGGAAGGTAGGACCAGAACCAATGGGTTGAAATTAAATCAAAAGAGTTTCCGACTCAACATTAGGAAGAACTTCCTGACCATTAGAGCGATTCCTCAGTGGAACAGGCTTTCTCGGGAGGTGGTGGGCTGTCCTTCCTTGGAGATTTTTAAACAGAGGCTAGATGGTCAACTGACAGCAAGGAAGATCCTGTGAATTTCAGGGGAGGTGTTTGTGAGTTTCCCTCATTGTGCAAGGGGTACCACTAGATGACCCTAGAGGTCCCTTTCAACTCTATGATTCTATGATTCAGGCCCTGATTCTTGGGAGGTTCATGTTTTCCACATTGACCATACAATAAGGTCTCAGTTGAGGACAAATAGGGAGATGAATAAGGACACAAACATTGTAGCCTTTGATATCAACCTTTGCTCTGACTTTGAAATTTGAAAGTTCATCTGTAAAGGTCAGATAAGTCATTTTTGTCAGTCCAGATCTAAATCACTGTTGCAAAATGTATTTGCATTATCATCATTGTGCACGGTATTCCCATTTTAAAAAGAGACAGCCACACTTTAATGCCTTCCCATTGTTTGTTGTCCGACGGGGCTCCAACAGCTTACATATCTGGTCCACTGTTCTCCCCCCCACCCCACAAACCACTGATTGGATAGCATTCCCAAATCCCTAAAATGCTATACTGCGCCTACTGTGCCTAAATCCAGTTCATGCAGCAATGTTTAGCAGCATAGCAAGGGCTTTTTTTTAATAGCAGGAGCTCCTTTGCATATTAGTCTCCACACCCGATGTAGCCAATCCTCCAAGAGCTTACAGTAAACCCTGTATGAAGAGCCCAATAAGCTCTTGGAGGATTGGCTACATCAGGGCTGTGGGGCCTAATATGCAAAGGAGTTCCTGCTACAAAAAAAAACAACAACCCTGAGCATAACCACCAAAATGCCCATTTAAGCAGCATTTGAATATTGTTTTTTATGATTTTCTTATATTGTCATGTATGGTTTTAATCCGTATTAGTTGTTGTTCAACCCATGTGGTTTTCTTCCCTGAGCCTGCTTGTGGGAAAGGGTGGAATAGAAGCCAACTAAAATAAATAAATAAATAACATGTGATAATTGTTATGATATTATGATCCAGGCAGATACAGAAGGCGTGGTTGCAGCAGTTAGGGTAGGGTTGTTGAACTCATTTGTTATGACGGACGGATCTGCCATAAATGAAACCTTGCTGGGCCGGGCCATGTGTGTACCTATTTAAGATTAGGTAGCAGAGATATAAACTTTATAAAGGACACAAACCAGGGCTTTTATTGTAGCAGGAACTCCTTTGCGTATTAGGCCACACCCCCTGATGTAGCCAGTCCTCCTGGAGCTTCCAGCAGGCCCTGTACGAAGAGCCCTGTAAGGAATTCTAGCAGGACCTCCTTTGCATTTTAGGCCACACACCCCTGATGTAGCCAATCCTCCTGGAGCTTACAGTAGGCCCTGTACAAAGAACCCTGTCAGGAATTCTAGCAGGACCTCCTTTGCCTATTAGTCCACACACCCCTGATGTAGCCAATCCTCCTGGAGCTTCCAGTAGGCCCTGTACGAAGAGCCCTGTCAGGAATTCTAGCAGGACCTCCTTTGCCTATTAGTCCACACACCCCTGATGTAGCCAATCCTCCTGGAGCTTCCAGTAGGCCCTGTACAAAGAACCCTGTCAGGAACTCTAGCAGGACCTCCTTTGCCTATTAGTCCAAACACCCCTGATGTAGCCAATCCTCCTGGAGCTTCCAGCAGGCCCTGTACGAAGAGCCCTGTAAGGAATTCTAGCAGGACCTCCTTTGCCTATTAGGCCACACACCCCTGATGTAGCCAATCCTCCTGGAGCTTACAGCAGGCCCTGTACGAAGAGCCCTGTAAGGAATTCTAGCAGGACCTCCTTTGCATATTAGGCCACACCCCCTGTTGCAGCCAATCCTCCTGGAGCTTACAGTAGGCCCTGTACGAAGAGCCCTGAAAGGGATTCTAGCAGGACCTCCTTTGCCTATTAGGCCACACACCCCTGATGTAGCCAATCCTCCTGGAGCTTACAGCAGGCCCTGTACGAAGAGCCCTGAAAGGGATTCTAGCAGGACCTCCTTTGCCTATTAGGCCACACACCCCTGATGTAGCCAATCCTCCTGGAGCTTACAGTAAGCCCTGTAAGAAAAAGAGCCTTGTAAACTCTTGGAAGATTGGCTACATCAGGGGTGTGTGGCCTAATATGCAAAGGAGTTCCTGCTACAAAAAAGCCCTGACACAAACAAACACAATTAAAGATTTTTTTTTAAAAAAAAAACCCCTAAAAATAAAAGATGATTAAAACATTAACACTCTTTGGTCTTAAAGGTGCTTTCTTTGTATTTCTCCCATGGGATTCAGGGAACTGGGCAAAGGAAGCTCTAGATCTTTCCCTCCCTCCCCAGGGGATCAGGAGGGAAAGGAGCCTCAACCAATGGAGAAAACAGAGGCTTTGTTTTGTAGCTCCTGTGCAATTGAGAAGCCTTGCAAAGTAAGCTGAGATGCAGAAGGAAGCAAGAGAGAAGGAGAAGGAAGCAGACAAGAACCTTGAGCGACCTTGAACCAGTCAAACACTCTCAGTTTAACATACTTCACCGGGTGGCAGCTGCTGGAATTAAGGTGACTCATCATGCTTAGGCATTCAATTCATCCTTTAAAAAGCAAAAAACAACCCCCCCCCCCAAAAAAAAACACCTGGAAGCAGATGGTGTATATGTGTGATGCCTCTTTTTGACCTTTTCTACGTTTTGATTTTCCTTCCTTGTGTGTTCCTGTTGCTTTGGGGAGAGCCAGTTTTGGTGTAGTGGTTAAGTGCATGGACTCTTATCTGGGAGAACTGAGTTTGATTCCCCACTCCTCCACTTCCAGCTGCTGGAATGGCCTTGGATCAGCCATAGCTCTCGTGGGAGTTGTCCTTGAAAGTGCAGCTTCTGGGAGAGCTCTCTCAGCCTCACCCACCTCACAGGGTGTCTGTTGTTGGGGAAGGACATAAAGGTGATTGTAAGCCACTCTGAGACTGATTCAGAGAGAAGAATGGGGTACAAATCTATGGTCTTCTTCTTCTGTTCCATGCATATTTTGCTCCCTCTTGTGCTTGATTCGATATTACATTGCTTTATGTCTGGCGTGAAAACCTGCAATTTAAATCTGCAGGGAGATATGCCAGACATAGGCCCTGGTCACACGAGCAATTCCGCCCATTACCAAGCCGCCGTATTTTTTATTCGGTATAATTTGGAGCACAGTTGTCAGATCAGACATTCCATTCACAGCTCAGTTTATCGCGTGCCTGTATTGTGATTGCTCAATCAGACGACCAGTCCAGACCTTTTAAATAAAAACTGCTCTCGTTGCGCATGCGCATAATCACTGGCTTGAGCGCCCCAGCGGAGAAAAAAACACAAGGGGGAAAAATGTTTCATATGCACACGCTTCATTGGCAAAGCGTTTGTGTTGGATTCGCCATGTATTCATGATCCTTCCACATAGTGATTCAATCCGATCGGCTGGCGAAGTTCAGGTTCAGCTTTCCCGCAGAAATTCAAACACCAAATAGCGATATAGGTAAACATGGAGGAGAAAATATTGGGCCCAATTGCAGGTCTATTGTCACAGGGAGTGGGGATCATCTCCCTGCTTCTGTCAGTTTTGCGGAAACATCACCTGTCGGAGAAGGCAATTTGTTCTAAGGCAGCATTACATCGCTAGCTGTAGAGGAAGGAACCACCGTTTTTATATCCTCTGCACTGTCAATTCCTCCTATTTTGTTGGTCTTGTGGAGGTGTCCTCTTCACGCCGCAGGTGGGTCTTCCCAAGGTCCTCACAGTGGTGGAGGGTTTTTGTCTAGTGAATCTGGGAAGATGAACACTGGATCAAGAACTTTAGAATGTCCAGGTTGGTATCGAACAGAACCAACTTTTCATATTCACCTTTGGATCATGTTTCTTTCTTCTAGTAGCATACATTGTCACCATGACAAAGAATTGCATGTAGTTTAAAGTTACCGTTTTCAGCCACAGGAGAGAATTGTTTCCCTGACAGTGGATCATTAAAAGTGAGGGGTTTGGAGGAAAGGATTTGTAACATGAGTGATTGGAACATATGTAGCTGCTGTTTCTATGGAACATGTCATTTGGCTTTAAGCCACTGGCTAGCAATTAGCATGGGAGAGTACAACTTGGAGGCTAGATCAGCACCTCTCAATTGTATTTTAATATTCCTATGATCCCATATTGATCTGGTTTACTGGTGGAATTCTACTTCTATCCTCATAGCACATGTGCCAACCTTCATACTTGTACAATAACAGAAGCAAGCAGGAAATTCAGGTGGTTGTTAGCCTGAATCAACGGAACAAGATTTGATCCCAGTGGCACCTTTAAGACCAACGAAGTTTAATTCTGGGAAGAAGCTTTCTTGTACATGCAGCTTATACCTGGAATAAAAGTTGCAGCTGGGTTCAAATGTTCTTCAAAAGCAAACACAGTAGGAAGAGCACAGCAGATAGTATATAACAGGACCACTATGTGAGAACTGGGTGGTACAGCTATCCATTAGGAAAGTTAATTCACTAACACAGACATATTGACTGACCTCAGACAGGCATCACTGTTGATGCTGACAGGACTGCAGAAAAGCCACTCTGTTACTGACCTCTGAAAAAGCCTCAAGTCTGCCCAGGCAAGCATGACTCCCTTGGCTTTTGGAATCTAAGCAGGGTCAAATGTGATTAGTGCTTTGATGGGAGACTTCCTTTAAATACCCAGTCAAGATGACAGGGGCAGGGTCCATTCAGCCAGCTTTATTTGGCATTATTTGGTTGTGACATTCAGATCCCTTTCTTCCTCAAAGTTGCCCAGATCAACATTTTAACCTCACCATGTGAGAGGCTCGGTGGCTGCAAATTTGGATGAAATCTCACAGAGAACCCACATGTACGGAGTGGCATGTAGATGCACCCTTCAGGAGTAAAAAGAGATTTTCCTTTCGAGTCTCTGCCTTACACGCAGGTGATTGGCATCAGTGAGCTTGTTCTCCTCCATATGTGGCACTGTTCTTGCTCTTTCCAAGAACAGCTGGCATGCCAGCAATCTGAAAGAGAACAAGTTTGTGGATGCTTGAAATGATGTGTTCTATTGCTTTAAACTATATTTATAGTCAACCATTCTCATTGGCACTCGAAGACGTAATGTCTAATAGTGTACCTGATCGGTCACCCCATTGGTGAATAACCCAGCACATAAATATACCAACTTTGGCTTTTGCAATATGGCTTCCACTAAAGAGACAATGCCCTTCTCTCACTTGCGCGACCATTACAGTTTGATTACCCCAAATGTGTGGACACACGTTATACTGCGATTACCACCTCTGTGTGAGGGCTATTCATCCTTTATTGGTTTCTCAGATTGAGGATGACTCGCAACAATTTGCTCTCCCTCCAATTGCTTTTTCTGAAAATGACATAAGCACATGCCTCCATTGGGCACATTGATGGCCGAAGTGCAGGGATTGCTGATGGTCTTCCACTGTGAAGAATGTTGAACATGTACTGTGGTGTTTAATGCCCCGCTAGCTCACATCACTATACACTCTACTGGGTCTGGTTTGTTCTCCTTCACAGGTCCACTTTTGAGTGGTTGGTGAATGCACCACGAGAAAGGTTGACACGTAATGACACCGAAATGAGAGAGGCTGTAACTGCTGAGGAGTGTATTGTCTTGGCACTTTGGTGGTTCGCGAACACCACCAACTACAGACTGGTTGGAAACCAGTTTGGTTTGGCCAGGTCCACGGTGGCAGGTATTGTGGTGGAGGTCGCCTTGGCCATGGAACATAAACTTCTAAAGCGAACGGTGTTCCGGGGGCCTTATGAGAGGATGAGTCCTCAAGGTGACCACGTGCTGCCATGTTATCATAGTTTTGAGATGCCATGGTGGATGTGCGACATTGCAACATGGTCTTATATTCGTTGATGATAGCTGTTGGATATCTTTGTGCATGGATGGAGAAGTTTACAAGATTATGCATGGGATGGAGAAAGTAGAGAAGTATTTTTCTTCCTTTCTCACAATACAAGAACTCGTGGGCATTCTTTTACAGGTTGAAAGTCATCTTCGTACTTCAGTGACATGACAAATGAATATGGACTATTTTTCTAACAATTATTATTAGAAGCGGGATTTACTTCTTAAATAACATCTCTTTGAAGATCTCTCATCCAAACACAGGCCAGGGCTAACCCTACTTTGCTTCCAACATCTGAGGAGATCATGCTAGCTTAGGCTATTCAAGTCAAGATAAGGTTGGAAAATAGATGTTTTCAATAATAAAAAAAAGGTTTTGGATATGAGCTGGGTTCCCTCCTAAAACATGGAATTCAGTGGCTTATGAAGTGGCAGCAGAATAAGGATCTGCACAGTGTTGAGGAGCAGGAGAGGATAGACAGCCTTGATCGATCGAGCCCATGGGGAGCCAATCGCCCCCTGTGGGTCCGGCTCCGTGCTGCCTTCTTCTGCTGCATGGTAAAAACCGAGTAGGGTAGTGCAGTCAGGATTGCCTGTGCCCACAGGGACCCAATTGCCCCCCGCCGGTGCAGCTTTGCACTTTCTTATGCTTCAACCTGGTTTAAACAAGGCTGCAAGAGAAGCCAATCAGGCCCAGGATTGAGCTGATGAGTTTTAGTGTCACTTTCCAGTTTGGGTGTATTGGACCAAAAAAAATCTGGGATTAGAGAAAATTATTGATTCAGGCTCGTTTATAGTGGATCCTTCTCACTTGGAATTGAGACATATTAGACAACTGTGATTGCTGCAATCAGTAAAACGATGCAATAAGCGATGTAATGGGACTTGGATTACATAAACCTAAATCAAATGCACCTGACATTATAAAAGGTATTCCACAGAATCCCAAATTCATGTCCCCTAACTCAATCACTGAACACTTTACCTCAAAACCTGATCCCAAAGTTCTTCCAGAATGCATCCAAATGTAGGCTAAAAATTTCCTTTTTATCGCCAGAACATTATAAATTTTGCATCATTAGAAAACATGAAGAGCCCTTCTGGATCAGACCGAAGGTCTATCTAGCACAACATCCTGTCTCACAAAACGGCCAACCAATTTCTCTGAGGGGCCAAGAACATGGCAAAGAGGCTGAGGTCTTCCCCTGATGTTGCCTCCTCACTCCAGGATTCTGAAGTTTATTACCTCTGATTGTGATGGTGTCCTTCATTCATCCTATATGGTGGCCATCAATAGACTTAGATGCCACCAGCCCAAAAGATCTACGTTTGGTCTCGATCTTTTAAATTGAGCAGTAACAATTCAAGAAATTTTACTCTTTTTTCCTCTAAGAAGAGGTTTTTTAAAAAATAAAATTAAAAATTAAAAGAGTTCGGAAACAAGAGAGCTCATATGCTGGACTCACACTATCTCTAAAAGCCTGAGGATGATCAGAAGTTACAATGGACTAATCTGCTGCTTCCTATACGCCACCAGCTTAAACCATATAATTCTCCTCCTCGGACCATGGCCACATTACCAACCCTGCACACCTCGCGTGACATTTACAAAGAGGCATGGCTGGCCACACAATATTATTGGTTGAAAAAGGGCTCAGGCTGGAGGTTAGTTATACCCTAACCCTTTCTGATCCAGACAAACATCCTTTAAACCAAATATCTATGTGCTCTAACTGCCAAACAAAGCTAAGCAGGATCCAGCTGCATTAAAATCGGGATGGGAGACCTCGGTTGTCTTTGTGGGAAGAGGCCACTTGGAGTTAGTAATTTTTGTTGTGGGGGGGGGTTGTTTTAGAAATGAGTACTGCCCATGATCTTGTGAGGTAGAGTGGAAGAGACTTTCTCCCCACCAACCCAGGGTTTACTTGGGAGTACCGGTAATATTTCTAAAGCTTCTTGGGTCAGTTGATGTTAATGCTTGACGCCCAGGTTTAGGGGGGCCAGACCACATCCACACAATCCTTCCCCGCACACTGTTCAGTCTCGCCCTAACACCTCGCGCTTTGTCGATGGTTACATTTGATGTGCATGCGTAACTTGAAGACTGCAGCGCAGGAAGCAGTGATGGCAACGCCCAGAAAGGGAGTTCGATGGAGAGAAAGAGAGGTGGAGAGAATGCTATGGGCACTACATCGATTGCGTGCTGGTGGAAGAGTGATGCCATCCGCTCGCGTGGAGTCCATATCAGTGTTCCAGAGACTGGTGGACATCCTGACCACCAAGGACCATCCACACACTTCTGGTCAATGCAGAGTGAAATTTAAAGTTGTCAAAGCTGCCTTTTTCAATGCCATGGAAAATTGGCATGGAATCCTCCCACTGCCAGAACGTCCACCGCACTTTGACACCCTCCTGTGCGTGTGGGAGCAGTCTGGAAATCCTAGATGGAAGCACTGACGTCCAACAAGTAAGTGGGGAGAAGATGAGTGGGAACGTGTTGGAGCTGTCCAGCTCTCCTACAGAAACCCACCCTTGTTCTATCTGGATGTCTAGATGGAAGTAATGATTTGGGGGGAGCTGTCCAACGACACAATGTGCACACACTTAAAAAAAAAAATCCCGCTTGTCACTGCTCCCTAGAACTGATTCTTTAACATACACAAACATGTCGCCACGATCACACACACTAAATAATGCACTTTCAATCCGCATTCAATGCAGTTTCCAACTGGATTTTGCCAGTTCACACAGGAAAATCCAGTCACAAAGTGCACTGAACGAGGATTTAACGTGTATTCTTTAATGTGTCTGATCACAGGAGATCCATTTGGAAAGGGCATTGGAGATAGTGAAGGTGATTTTGTGCGCAATCAGCGGGCCAACTAATAGGACAGATTGTCAAATGGTGGTAGGGTTGCTGTTGCATAAAGTTCACCAGTGTACTCCCAGCCTGCATGGGCAGTGCTCCCTGTCACTGCTGCATGATGGGGTTGGGGGAGGCATGAAAAGCAACGAGGTCCTGGCCACAATGGTGGAAGTTGTTATGGCCCCAATGATTTTTTTTATTTTTCCTTTTGATAAATTATTGGCGTAATGCATTGTGCCTTCCCCCATGCCCCGATTCTTATGTAACGTTGACCCCTGAACATCAGGAGGAGCCTCCTATTGAAGTGATTCCAAATTGGAATAGGGTTCCAGATAGGGTGCTGAGCTCCATTTCCTTGGAGGTTTCCAAAAAGAGGTTTGAAGGCCATCTGACAGCTATGATGACTCTGCCACTGCAGGGGGAGGTATTAATGAGGATCCCACATTTAAAGGAGGGTTGGACTAGATGACCCTCAAGGTCCCTTCCAAATTCATGACCCTCTTATTCCACGTGCCCTTACCTGTTTCTGAAACCAGCGGTGTGACCCCATGTTTAAGTTTTCCAATGTAATATTCAAATATAATCAAATCTTGTGACTGTTAAATAATTTTGATGGAAATTGTTAAGCATATGGTTCCTTTCTTTGTATAACTGTATTTTCAACTGTTATTCTTATGTACTGCACATCAAAGCCATATAACCTATTCTTTAGTTCTCACTAGTAGCAAATGCAGGAATGTCCGCTTTGAAGATAAGGTCTTCTGGGATACTTTCCCAGGGTTAAACCTGGACCCAGGATGTTGCTAAACCGCAAGAGCAGATAAAGTAGCCAGAGTGTTAGTTTCACACGCCTGTGTTAGAATTCCTAAAATACCTTTGATGTGCCTCCTTAAAATTAGTATTCTTCAGTTACATTGTATCACTTCCAATCTGGTGCCTACCCGAGCACAATGGATTATCAAGACTTTGTTTCAAAATCAATGTTTGGTTATTTTGAGATCTGATGCTTGATGCCTGCTGTTCACTTCTCAGGGTGCAGGAGACTCGAGCAAAGTAGAACTGTGGTAGTTATTGCTAGCAATCCAGATGACTCTGCCTCAAAGGAGGAGACAACAACCCAAGGTAAGTTTTCCTTTGAGGCGCCATGAGATGAGCTCATACCATGGCTGGAACTGCCCCTAAGGATTGTAGCCTAAAGGATTTAGAGTCTTGGTTTTGTGCCAGGATATGTGGATCATTAGTGTCAAGCATTAGATTTCAAAATAACCGGTCCTTGGTTTTTGATACAAAGTTTGGTTTATTGAAAATCCATGTGGCTCAGCCGAGCTGGGTATTGGAACTGATACAGTATAACAGTGAGATACATACTTAAAGATGGCACATCAAAGAGTTCTATAAACTATTCTACATTCTCTAAACCATTCTACATTCACGTGTGAAACTTCACACTGTAACTTCCTTATCTCTGTTATGGCTGGCGCTTCCTGGGTCCAAGCCTGGCTGGCCTGGGAATTGGTCCCAGGAGGTTTTATCTTCAAAGAGTGCATTCCTGCATTTGTTAGTAAAAGCAAAAGAGTTCTCTACTTTGATGTGCTTAGATTTTATTCATGGTTAGTAACATTTCTATGTTTTGATAGCTACCATCAAAAAGGAATAAACAATGCTTGGCAATTAGGATACGTTATCAGGCTGTGCTCAGTTAACTTTTTCCAGAACACTTTGTGCCAGATAAAGTGAGCATCAGGGCCATGGTTATAGGGAGGTGGCTAATAAGAGCTTGCACTGCTGAACCTGGTTCCACATTTTTCCAGCAACTATT
Source organism: Heteronotia binoei (assembly GCF_032191835.1). NCBI lineage: Eukaryota > Metazoa > Chordata > Lepidosauria > Squamata > Gekkonidae > Heteronotia > Heteronotia binoei. Next base: position 6,776,546 of record NC_083225.1, on the reverse strand, counting down.
CCTTCCACCCACCCACCCGCAGCTGACAGGTTAATAATTAGCACTGAATCCTCAGAGAGCACCCCATTGACCGAGGTGCCAGGTAAGACCAAAAGTACAGCATCAAATCATGCCACAAACAAATGATCACCTATAGGATACCTCTTCCATGATGGCTTTTTAGTCAGTAATACTTACCCAAATTGTCTCACTCCATCATCAGAACAAGAAGAACAGGACACAGATTCCAGGCCAGCAGTGGAAGGGCCAGTGCTGATCAGCTCTGTTCCAGAGTCAGATGATGGTAAGTTTGCACAAGGACCACCTCCTAATATACAGAGGCATGATTGACATGTGCCCATGCGGGAATTGTGGGAGAGGTTCATATAGGCATAATTGGGGATCTCTTGTCTGAGAAGTTGTGTCTGTTAAATTCCCATTACAGGATCGCCTCCAGCAGGTCCGTCCAGAAAAGGGCAGTTCCAAGTTACAGCCCCAACCTCGATGACCTACTTGAGCATCAAGCCAGAATGGAAACAGAGATGGAGCAAATGAGGAGGAGAAGTAGGTGAACTATGAACAAGGCTTCCTATTACCGAGGGGGGCGGGCGACAATGATGTGGTGCAAGACCCACAGGTGCCTGCCTTGCATAACCTTCCTTGTCTCTCTATGGAAGTACTGGTCTGGTGGCTGGCATGGGGAATGTGCTTGGCTCGCAAGAGAACGTCGGGGAGCCGTAACACAAGGTGGCCGTGATAATGCTGTGGCTAGCTACCAGTTGCTTTGTTGAGATGGCACAAACACCTGTTTTTATTTGGACAGTGGCACGGTACGAGCACCACCTGAACACACATATGGTGATGGAAGGCCTACGTAGAGACATGTGAAACCTCGGACTGCATTCCTGTGGAGGGTTGACACAAGAAGAAGACGTAGCCGGGCAGGTGGAAGAGACAGAGACTGCGGAGAATATGGAGGATGAGAGCAGATGGAGAGACCAGTGATGTAGAGGAGATCTGTGCTGAATCTTAAGGGCCCAATTGAGTCTGAAAGGCAAACACAAAGCAAAGAGTGAGAGTCACAGCTTTGCCTGTTTGATGGCTTCGGCACACCAGCATTCCTGCCCAGAAATACATGGGCAAGGACGATGCTTGCCATATGTAGTGATGCAAAGACACTCTTTAATGATGTGCCTCATTGAAAAGCCTTTTGTGTGTGTGTGTGTGGTTGAGGCTGTTGAGGAATGAAGTACGGCTGGGAGTGAGTGAGGGAGGAAGGTCTATGAAGGTGGATGATGTTGAGGGGGGGTTCTGGATGAGGTGGAGCTGTGGAGACAACGAAGGCCCTTTCCAGGCTACGTTTAGGTTCAGATGTAGTATATGGTTTAAAGAGAGAAAGGGATTCGCTAAAATGGAAAGGAGCAATCACTGTTATTTTAAGACCACGATAAACGTGTGAAAGCGCCATACTCCCAAAGTGAGGCTCTGCTTCATCATTCCCGGACAAGGAAAAGATCAAGCAGACATTGCTGCGGAATGACAAACAAGCACTTGGAATCTCAACGAAGACCTCTGTGATCAATCCAGAGTTGGATGGAGTGATCTGGAACTGCAGTGACATAAAAGAGCGGCCGCACATGCCTTGTGCTGGCCTAAGGAGAATGAGCAACAAATTCCACCCGCAATGAATCTTCCCATCTTGGAGTTATGCGCAACGACGCGCTTGTACTCCAAATGAAGGGATTTCATTTTTGTTCTGCACTCTTGTGCAGTTCTCTTATGCCCCCGAGCATCGAGACACATCGCGACCTCCTCGTACACATCAATATTTTGGTGTGACTCATGTAATGCTCTCTGAATTCTATGCTTGCCCCAAACTACCAATAAGTCAAGAGTCTCTTTTCTTTGCCAAGAGAGACCGTGAACACCAGCCATCTCCTTTCTTTCCCGCTCCATTTCGACCGTTTGGAAGGGCGAGAAGAGAGTGAGAGGCGGGATTGCTGAAACAGTCACCGATTGGCTCATGGACTAGGGACAATTTTTTTTGCTGATGACCATGTGCCTGACAGCTCAAGATCCCACAATTTAAAAAAAGGAGGCTCCACATAACTCAAAATTGGTTATTATGTAGCCAAAGGTCCAATCGATCAGTTATTTTTGGCAGTTGATTGCTTCATGCGATTAACTTCGGGTAAATGGCTCGGCGTGCAGCGATATTTTAATTATGATGAAGGTGGCAAATGGAGGTGATTGACAGGGAAGGAGTTTGATGTGACCTGATAATGCAGGAACTATCACACAGGAAATATCCGCTCCTGTCCCGCCGGCAGTCGCTATTATCTGGATTTTATTTGGTGTCAAAAAAGCGCGCGCCTGAGTCAGGCTGATGCGGTCTGCCCACGATTCCCCAACTATTGCCAGATGTTGGTGTCTGAATGCACACTAAAAATCCAACCTGCATTCGTTGCTATGTCAGATGTTGATGTACATCTGACTGCGCCCATAAAGTAGCAAAATAAAAATAAAAATGCGGAATAAAATAATGCAAAATAAAAATGCAGAAAAGCTCCCTCCTATGCTAGAAGTGTATCTCTAACGTCTCTTCCTGGACCTTTGCTCTCTCTCACTATGCAAGCAAACCAGGACCGCACTCAGGGGTGGAATTCTAGCAGGAGCTCCTTTGCATATTAGGCCACACATACCTGATGCAGCCAATCCTCCAAGAACTTACAAGGCTCTTTTTTGTAAGCTCTTGGAGGACTGGCTACATCAGGGGTGTGTGGCCTAATATGCAAAGTAGCTCCTGCTAGAATTCCACCCCTGCGAACACATGAAGCTACACTAGCTGGCCATTTGCAATAGGCAATAGTAGTATTTAGACTGGGCTTCTATCTCTTCTTCTACTAACAAATGCATGCAAATATGCACAACTTCAATAAAAGTACGTTCTTTTTCTCAGTTGCAATATTCTGGCTTGAAGAGTGTTTCCATATGATTCCATGCTTTCCTAACTGCAATTTTGCTGATATATATTTACAATTACAAATCAACCCAGTAGCTGTAAGAATAAAATGAAGGGGAAAACCGCATCCGCTGCATTGAGTTGTACTGAAGGAAGAAGAGATAAAAAAACAACAAGATGCTGAACAAAATACATTGAAGCTAACATTCCGGAATGCGTATGGTTAAAATAAAAGTTCACCACATCTGCTATCTTGGCACCTCTCCCAAGAATCAGGTTCCTGACCTCCAAAAAGTTTCTTTTTTAAGGCTCTGGAATTCTAAATTAATGACTAAATAATGATAGATCAAACAAAAGGAAGCCGAAGTGGTGTCTTATGTAAGCCGCCAGTGTTAATTGCAAAGAAAGGAATGACAAAAAAGGGTTCATCGGGGACACCACTTGTCCTTTAAAATGATGGAAGCCTTTTAAATTGTTATTATCCATTTGCTTACTGGCGACACTGTGCGACTTGCGGCTCGCCGCAGAAGGGGAGGCACTTTCGCCTCCAGGCATTTCCTATCAATTGTGAGACCTTAATTTACATTTTGAATGCATATGGGAGCGGCAACATATCGGCCGAAGAGGAGGGGAAACAGAACAATCAACCGGTTTTTAAGCCCTCCTGCTTCAAACTGCCTTCAGTGGAATCGGAGAAACAAACAATAATTTGTGTTTTCAGGCCGCCGGAGCATGAAGATTATCGGAAGAAGGGGTATCTCCAGGCCCCAACTGAAAAGTGCCGAATTGTCCAGATTATTTAACAAATGATAAAACAAAGTGAATTGCCTTGGGGGGAAAAAACCAGTTTTATCTTTTTGCCCTACTTCCGAACATTTTCTTAGGGAGTGGTGATACAGCGCTGGAATTTTAAGTAAAACTCACCCTGAGGTTGTTTTTTTCATGCAAAAAAAAGTTTCTTTATCCCTTTACAATTTGAGTGCAAAACATTGCCACAAGAGCTCTTGAGGATAGCCGCATTGCTTGCATGGATCCTCTTTGCTGGCAAGGATCCAACAGAATGTGGATTGGAGATGGGGAAAGGGTTGTACATCCAGGACTTTTTTTGTTACCAGGAACTCCTTTGCATATAAGGCCACACCCCCTGATGTAGCCAATCCTCCTGGAGCTTGCAGTAGGCCCTGTTACGCTACAGTAGGCCCTGTTACGCTACCCACTTTACGATGAGCCCTGTAAGCTCTTGGGGGATTGGCTACATCAGAGAGGTGTGGCCTAATATGCAAAGGAGTTCCTGCTACAAAATAAGCTCTGTGTACATCCCCTAACTACAGTCCACTTGGCATCTCAGGAAGCTGAGTGTCCAGTGGAGTGCCACAGGGCTCAGTTTTGGTCCCTGTACTTCCCAATATTTTTATCAATGATCTGGATGAGGATGTGGAGGGGCTACTTATTAAATTTGCAGATGACACCAAATTGGGAGGAGCAGCAACAGAGCCAGAGCATGGGAGCAGACTGTATAGGCAGTCACCTAGGGTGCCACCTGGCCTACAGAGGCACTGCTGGCCACATCCTTCCCCTGCCCTGTGGCTCTCGGCTTCCTTAGTCTGGGCAGTAGGACCAAACTCCTTGGTTCTACTTTCTGGATGATCTTTGGCAGGGCTTCTAGTTCTGCTTTCGCTGACCTGGATGGTCCAGGCTAGCTTGATCTTGTAAGATCTCAGAAGCTAAGCACGATCAGCCATGGTTAGTATTTGGATGGGAGACCACCAAGGAAGTCCAGGGTTCTTACACAGAGGCAGGCGATGGCACACTAGCTTTGCTCTTCTCTTGCCTTGAAAACCCTATGGGGTCACCAGATGTTGGCTGAGACTTGATGAAGCTTCCCTCCACCACCACAGTTCTGCTCCAGTGCCCCTCCTGTCAAGTCTGCTTCAGCTCTGGTCAAGCCTGTGTAACATCTTTGGTTCAGGGGAAAGCATTCTGGGTAAAAGCCATACTGTATGCCAATGCTGCTAGCTCTCCTCTTCCCCCTCCCCCCTTCCTGTCTTTTGTTATGTAGTTTTGCTCTGCAATGGAAGCATGTGAAAGAGATAATGGTGCCTTCTCAGACTGGGCAATGGGGGAGAGGCGCCTTGCCCAAGGCCGGCCGGCCTGAGAACGATTTGTAACATCAATGTGTGAATGTGCTCTGCATAGTACCCCCTCCCTAAAGAATTCCTTTGAAGAATACCTTATATGATTATCCTTACTGTATGTTCTTCAGTCTCGCAATCTCTTAGTTGTTGGATACAATGATTTCAATAAACTAGAAACTTTTTGTCAAAAGGTCTCGTTATTGAATCAGCCGACTTGACACCTCCCTTAAAAATATCAACAGTACAGTACAGGAGAGCCAGTGGTTAAGTGCACGGACTCTTATCTGGGAAAACCGGGTTTGATTCCCCACTCCTCCACTTGCAGCTGCTGGAATGGCCTTGGGACAGCCATAGCTATCACAGAGCTGTCCTTGAAAGGACTGCTTCTGTGAGAGCTCTGAGCCCCACCTACCTCACAGGGTGTCTGTTGTGGTGAGGAAGATAAAGGAGATTGTAAGCCACTCTGAGATTCAGAGTGGAGGGCGGAATATGAATCCAATGTCTTAATAATATCAGCCTGCCCTTGAGGGTTGTTGTCAAGACTACAGAGAAAATCAATGTAATATGAAGTACTTCCTTCACTTAGGAGAAGTTCCATACAAACTCTTATTATTCCAAATAAACACCGACTTATTCTGGTGTTTCCTCTGCATTAAAACTGATAATTTCTTCACAAATGTCAGTCAAAACGCAGAGACAGACTTGGTTCTGGCCTCAGATTCACTTGATTGGCTTTGTGTTGCACCACTGTTACGCTACTCACTTTACAGACAGGCATGGAGACAGTGGATCAGACACTTCAGTGACCCCCAAGCCCCTGCCCCAAAGAGTGACAATCCAGCAACAACATGCAAATGAAGGACAGGATACAGAATAGAATGAAACAATCAATGAAGCAGGAAGCACAGTTAGCAATGTTTGTATAGTTTTGGTTGAAACTCTGTTGACGTTCCTTTTGTCTGAGGATTTAACTCTATGTTGAAAAAACAGAACTATGTTGAAAAAAACTCTATGTTGAAAAAACTACTGGAAATAAGAACATAAGAACATAAGAGAAGCCATGTTGGATCAGGCCAACGGCCTATCAAGTCCAACACTCTGTGTCACACAGTGGCAAAAAATTTTATATACACACATACACTGTGGCTAATAGCCACTGATAGACCTGTGCTCCATATTTTTATCTAAACCCTTCTTGAAGGTGGCTATACTTGTGGCCGCCACCACCTCCTGTGGCAGTGAATTCCACATGTTAATCACCCTTTGGGTGAAGAAGTACTTCCTTTTATCCGTTTTAACCTGTCTGCTCAGCAATTTCATCGAATGCCCACGAGTTCTTGTATTGTGAGAAAGGGGGAAAAGTACTTCTTTCTCTACTTTCTCCATCCCATGCATTATCTTGTAAACCTCTATCATGTCACCCCGCAGTCGACGTTTCTCCAAGCTAAAGAGTCCCAAGCGTTTCAACCTTTCTTCATAGGGAAAGTGCTCCAGCCCTTTAATCATTCTAGTTGCCCTTCTCTGGACTTTCTCCAATGCTATAATATCCTTTTTGAGGTGCGGCAACCAGAACTGCACACAGTACTCCAAATGAGACCGCACCATCGATTTATACAGGGGCATTATGATACTGGCTGATTTGTTTTCAATTCTCTTCCTAATAATTCCCAGCATGGCGTTGGCCTTTTTTTATTGTCTTGACATTTTCAGTGAGTTATCTACCATGACCCCAAGATCTCTCTCTTGGTCAGTCTCTGCCAGTTCACACCCCATCAACTTGTATTTGTAGCTGGGATTCTTGGCCCCAATGTGCATTACTTTGCACTTGGCCACATTGAACCGCATCTGCCACGTTGACGCCCACTCACCCAGCCTCAACAGATCCCTTTGGAGTTCCTCACAATCCTCTCTGGTTCTCACCACCCTGAACAATTTAGTGTCATCCGCAAACTTGACTACTTCACTGCTCACTCCCAACTCTAAATCATTTATGAACAAGTTAAAGAGCATGGGACCCAGTACCGAGCCCTGCGGCACCCCACTGCTTACCGTCCTCCACTGCGAAGACTGCCCATTTATACTCACTCTCTGCTTCCTATTACTCAGCCAGTTTTTGATCCACAAGAGGACCTGTCCTTTTACTCCATGACTCTCAAGCTTTCTATGGAGCCTTTGATAATGACACCTCATTAACAGAATTCCCTTTTTAAAGAAGCCTGAATTGGGTTGGTTGTTTCCTTCGAGTTGAATGACCTCGTGGTGAGAGGCCACAATCACCATTGCTGCTGTGTCACCCAGGAAATATCACAAAGTTCAGCCCTTTTCTGAGATTTCATTTTTGGCTCACCAGAGAAGAAGGAGGAGGAGGAGAGTAATTGTAATTCCCCACTTTTCTCTGCCCTAAAGAGTCTCAAAACAGCTTACAAGCACCTTTCCTTTCTTCTCCCTATAACAGCTACCTCGTGAGGCAGGTGGGGCTGAGAGAGCACTGACAGAACCTGTGACTTGCCCCAGGTCACCCGGAAGGCTTCATGTGGTGGAGAGAGGAAATTGGTGCCATGTATTTATTTAAAGAATGTCTAAGCTTTCTCTCTAGAAACCTGCTTGAGGCAGTTTACAAAGAAAAAAAAATACAATAAAATGATGATGATGATAAACAGATTAAAATAATCTGCATCAAGCATTTCTGTGTTTCTCTATCATTGTTGTGTGCTCATAGCCTTGAACATATTTTGTACATGATGCTCATACCAATAATAGAGTTCCAGTTGGTGGAACTGTTGACCGGTGGACATGAGGCAGGGACCAACGGCCCTATATTTTCTCTGTGGAATTGTTCTATAGCTTTGAGGTCAGAATTTGGCCATTTCCACCCCTGTTTTCTAGTTTGCTTCTTGTTATTGATCCCTGGCAAAACTTTACCTTCTGGCCCTTAGCTATTTAAGATTTTTCCCCTCTTAGCAAGCAACCTCTCGCAAACGACCTTGCCAAAGGCTTCTTTCAAAATTTAAATGCATCTTAATCAGCACTCTTCGCCACATCCAGTACTTTCTCAATACATTTAACCTATACTAGGGAGGCTATTTTTATTTTCCGTCCCATTATGATGGTAATTTCAAAATACTGACTCTGTTGTATCTTTGTGTTTCCTCCAAGCCCATCCACTCAAGCTTCAAATGTGTTTAATTCACTCTCTTTCTTCTCAGAGCTTTCCAATACGGTTGTGTTTTCTACACAGCTGCTGATAAGTAAGCAAGCTTCTAAAAGTGCAGTTCTAAGCGGAATTGCACCCTTCTAAATTCACTGTAGCCAAAGAAGCCTAAAAGGGTGTAACTCTGTTTAGGATTGCACTGCAAATTAGCCAACCCCACACATTTCTCATAATGAATCCTGCTTAGAAACAGGTAAATCCAGGGGTGGAATTCTAGCAGGAGCTCCTTTGCATATTAGGCCACACCGCTTTGATGTAGCCAGTCCTCCTAAAGCTTAAAAAAAGGTAGTCCCCTGTGCAAGCTCCAGTCATTTCTGACTCTGGGGTGACGTTGCTTTCACAGTGTTTTCACATCAGACTTTTGACAGGGTGGTTTGCCATTGCTTTCCCCAGTCATCTACACTTTCCCCCCAGCAAGCTGGGTTCTCATTTTACCGACCTTGGAAGGATGGAAGGCTGAGTCAACCTGGAGCCGGCTACCTGAACCAAGCTTTCATCAGGATCAAACTCAAGTCGTGAGCAGGGAGCTCAGACTGCAGTACAGCAGCTGTACCACTCTGCGCCACGGAGCTCTTTCCAAGAGCTTACAAGGCTCTTTTTTGAAAGCTTTTGGAGGATTGGTTACATCAGGGAGGTGTGGTCTAATATGCAAAGGAGCTTCTGCTAGAATCCCACCCCTGGGGAAATCACTAATGCTACTTCTTCCATCTGTTGAAAGAAAAGCTTGTAGAGATTTCAAAAAAAAAATGATACATCAAACCAATGTAAAAAGCTGATCACGGGAGTGGTCTACTTGTGTCAGCAGCGCACCTGGTGTTTTTTTTAAATTACGTTACACAAATGCTGTCAAGTCACAACTGATTCATGGTAACCCGAGAAAGGGACTTTCAAGGCAAGAGAGAAGCGGAGGTGGTTTAACGTTGCCTTCTTCTGCAAAGCCTTTCTTGGTGGTCTCCAGGCCTTGAATTCAGCAAAACTCACAAGAGTGCAGCCTCTGAACCTTTCTGATGCCCCCCCTCCTCACCTACCTTGTCCATTGAATAGTAGGTGCAGCTGCATAACAATCCCTGGATTAGGAGATTGGGCAGCCAGCCAGCCACCAGGAGCTTTGCCACGCCCCCAACAGCCCTCATTAGCCCCTGGAGAAGCCCGCACCACCCTTTCTCCACTTCTTATGTGATTTGAGGGGTGGGTGGCTTGCTGACCTTTTGATTGGTGGGGGCCAAAGAGAGCTCCAGGTAAGTGAGGCCTGCTTGGGCTGGCTGGTTTTCTAGCCAGCCCAAGCAGGCCTCGCTTACCTGGGGCTCTCTTGCATTGGGTTGGTTTTGGCTGGGGGGAGGTGCAGCATATGCTAATGAGTTCCACCACCTATTTTTCTACAAAATGACCCCTGGTCGCTGTCCATTACAAAAGTCACTAAAACGATTGCAGTGGAGTTCAGTTTCAACAGCAGCAATCCGTATATTATATATATAATTTCCCCATTTAGTTTGACCGTTAACTGAGGCATCAGGGCTACTGAAGACCTTCTCTTCAAAGTTCTCCATTCCACATTCTCCCTTCTGCTGGCCAGAAAATAAATGTTATCCTCCTTTGAAGCAAAACCTCATTCCTTGATTCAATTTCTTCTTCAGCAGCCTTTACTGAACTTCATCTGCAGTGAACTTTGCTGGCAAAGTACAGACATTTTAATATGCAAATACAACCACACATTCTGGGGGGGGGGGGGGGGAAGGATCACAGTCGGGCATGGATGTGAGATTTTTTCAAAGCCTCATACTTCTTAAACTGCAATTGATGTTTTTCATGTTCGCTTACAGGGCTCTCAGTGCAGGCCTACTATAAATTCCAGGATTGGCTACATCAGGGGGTGTGGACTATGGTTGCCAATCCCCAGGTGGGGGCAGGGGATCCCCTGGATTAGAGGCCCTCCCTCTGCTTCAGGGTCATCAGAAAGCGGGAGGAGGGGAGGGAAATATCTACTGGAAACTCTATTGTTCCATATGGAGATTTATTCCCATAGGAAATAATGGAGAATTGATCCATGGGTATCTGGGGCTCTGGGGGGAGGGCTGATTTTTGAGGTAGAGGCACCAGATTTTCAGCATAGCATCCTGTGCCTCTCCCCAAAATACCCCCCAAGTTTCAAAAACATTGGACCAGAAGGTCCAATTCTATGAGCCCCAAAAGAAGGTGCCCTTATCCTTCATTATTTCCTATGGAAGGAAACATTTAAAAAGGTGTGCAGTCCCTTGAAATGTGATGGCCAGAACTCCCTTTGGAGCTCAGTTTTGCTTGTCACACCCTTGTTCCTGGCTCCACCCCAATGTCTCCTGGCTCCACCTCCAAAGTCTCCTGGCTCCACCCTCAAATTGGACTTGGCAACCCTAGTGTGGACGAAGGAGTTCCTTTTACAAAAAAGCCCTTTGAACTACCTTTGGATCCACCCCTCTATGCTGCTGGCTTCAGTTGTGCCTCTACTGATGAACCAGGCCTCACCTCCCCACAGTAAGTGTGCTTAAGATTGCACCCTTAAGTAAACCTACTTGGAACTTAAAACCCATGAAAGCAGCAGGATTTACTTCTAGTATACATGTCTAGACTCCGGCTGTTAGACTGATGTAGCACGGCTGTGTGTTAGCGAGGCAGTGCATGGTAATAAAATTAGAAAATTATTATAGTGATACTGAAACAGTGTTCATAAAATTAATGCAAATGCTCATTGGTTTAGTTTAATTGTTGTCAAATATTTGACTTAATCATACCTCTCCCTATCGGGGCTCTTAAACAACAGAGATGTTCCTATCTCGAAGAAATCACATTGCTTCTTTGGGCGGAAGGGGGAATAATTTGGCAGTCAAACAATTAAATGTTATTGACAGTAGGACTCAGAAAATGTCAATAGTGGGGGGGGGGGGATCGCCTGCTAGTGACTGCTTCCCTGTTCCCGATTTTGTCCTAATGAAAATATCTATGTTCATCTCCGACTGTATTCCCCTTGCTTTTTGTGTGTGAATAAAGCAGGCATTAATATTCATTATCCAACACAGACTAATAAGGGTGCTGATATATGAATATTTATAAACATTGCTTGTGCGGAACAATTAAAAGGCATTAGTCAACCATGTGGTTTTTGATGGGGAGATGGAGATCCTTCAGTATCAAGGCATACATAATAAATTAAGCCCCCCTTCTTATTTTGACTCAGTGAAACGTGAAGTTCTTGCTTAGATTTTTTTTAAAAAAGCAGAAACCAGCCCGCTAAATATGAAAATCTGTTTGCTAAAATAGTCTAGTCATCTGCTTCTCACCTGGGGTGAGTAATTGCTGTGACTATGTGAGCAACAAGTGGAAAGTTGTATTCAACAAATACATACAGCCAGTTTTTCTCCCTGCAGAGAAAACATGTAGCAGTCGGAACCCTCATTTTTCTTAAAGAGTAAAATTACACCAATCAGTCACGGGGCAGGGAAAAAAGAATGAAGTCAGTAATCCACTTCTCCTTACAGACAGTCAGGGGTTTTTTTGTAGCAGAAGCTCCTTTGCATATTAGGCCACACCCCCTGATGTGGCCAATCTTCCAAGAGCTTACAGGGCTCTTTGTACAGGGCCTACTGTAAGCTCTTGGAGGATTGGCTACATCAGGGGTAGGGTTGCTAAGTTCTCCGCAGCCTCCAGTGGGGGACTTTTTTGCATGTGCAAAGTGTGCATGCTGCGATGACATAACTTGCAAGTGATGTTATTGAGCCGGCAACATCACGCATTGGCCGCTCTAGGTGTTTGAGGGAAATCTAGCATTTTGGGAGGGAAAACCTGTGGTATCTATTGTACCATAGATTTTTCCCTCCCAAATTGCTTGAGTGTCTGGGACAACCATCGAGTTTTCCCAGAAACACCTAGAGCAGCTGGCGTGCAACGTTGCTGGCGCAATGACATCATTGCAAGTGACGTCGTTGCACCAGCGATGTCAAGGGACGTTCCCCCTGCCAACTCAATGTGCTACAAAAAGAAACCCTGCACACAGCTGATTTCTGGGAATTATAGCTTTTAAAACAGAACACTGGAAGCACAGTGTTGCTGAAGAAGCAGATAATATATACAGGATTTATTTTTGAACAAAGTTTCCCATTCCATTTTCCACATGTATATGAAAACCTGCTCCCATGCGTATGGGCCCCCCAGCTGGATCAAGGCAATGTACTAATTCAAAATCGTTCCCTTTCCCCAGAGTTTCTCAAATTGGTTCAGGAATGTCACAATGACTGCATTTCGAACTAGTGCTAGAGTATCGGTTTTTAACATGACCCTTCTCTGTCTGTCTGCCTATCTGTTGGTCTGCCTCTCTCTTTCTCGCTCTGGATCCATACATTGCGGAGATGGTGCTATCGCTGCCCTATAGGATGCATTCACAACTGGATTGTTTTCTCCACGGGCAAGATTATTTAGAGAATTTTTAGGTTGCATCTCCAAGGAACCAGCCCAACGCTGCGTACAAAATAGAACCTAATACAAAACATAAAACATTTAAAAAACTTTCTTAATGAAAAGGCAACGCAAAACAACTAACTGGGCCATAAAAGCATAGATAATTACGCAGCTTAAAATGAATCCGGGCTTCCAAATTAAAGTACACTATTAAAAAGGGTTGCCGCTTAATTAAAAGCTTGGGTAAAAAGACACGCTTTGGCCTGGAAGCTAAAAGAGAGTCACGTTGGTACTGGTCAAGCCTCAGGGAGTAGTGTCTTCCATAAATGTGTCAAGTCTGTCTGTAACTCTGGCTCAGTCAGAGAGCATTCTGGGTAGAACCAAAGTGTATTCAATTGCTGCTAGCTTGTACCTTCCCTACCCCTCCCTGCCTGTAGTGAGTGTCCTTGCTTTGAAATGGAAAGATGTGAAAGTCTTATCTGCGCCTTCTCAGGCTTGGCTCACAGAAGGGAGTTGGGAGTCTACTACGATCAAGGCCACTCAAGCCTGAGAACGAATTGGTAACATCAATGTGTGAATGTGCCCTGCATAATCCTCTCCCCCTTAGAAATTCCTTTGAAGTGTCCCATATATGCCATGCATTTACAGGTTATTCTTTAGTCTTTCAATGTTGGCCTAGCCTCAAGTACCAATATCAATAAAGTAGTTTCTTTGTATCAACAACGACTCATTGAATCTGCCAACTTGACAAAATGAGGTGCCAGTGCTGAAAAAGCCTTGTCTCTGGTTGCCACCTGCCTCACCTCAGAAGGTGGGGACATGGAGAGTAGGATTTAGTTGCAAATTATACTGCAACCATCAGGGCTTTTTCTGTAGCCGGAACACCTTTGCATATTAGGCTACACCCCCTTGATGTAGCCAATCCTCCAATAGACCCTGTAAGAAGAGCCCTGTAAGCTCTTGGAGGATTGGCTACATCAGGGGGGTGTAGCCTAATATGCAAAGGAGCTCCTGCTACAAAAAAAAGCCCTGGTAACTATAGTGCAGCACCCAGTAATCTGTGGCTGCAGGTTTTTCCTCACATATATATACACTCATGCCAAAGAACTACTTCTATGTGTATCTAATATGCAAATAATCACAAAGGCAAGCAATGGCAACCCAACTTTGAACACCTCTTGCCTTGAAAACTGTAATGCAGGGGGGTCAAACATGTGGCCCAGGGGCCGAATCAGGCCCACGAAAGCTCCTATCAGGCCCCCAAGCAAATGGCTGTTATCTGCTTCCTTCTCTCCTGCTCTCTTCTGCATCACAGCTTGTTTTGCCAAGCTTGCTCAATCACACAGGAACTACAGAACAAAGCCTCCATTTCTCCATTGGCTGAGGCTCCTCCCTTGGGGAGAAAGGGGGGAGGGAGGGCTTGCTTTGCCAGGCCCTCTCAATTGCACAGCAGAGTTACTGAACCAAGCCTCACTTTCTTCTGTTGACTGAAGCTCCTCCCCCTTCTGGTTCCCTGAGGAAGGAAGGAAAGTAGGGTTGCTAAGTCTAATTCAGAAAATATCTGGGGACTTTGGGGGTGGAGCCAGGAGACTTTGGGGTGGAGCCAGGAGACTTTGGGGCGGAGCTAGACTTTCCCATTTCCAAAATAAATGCATAAAAATACAGCAGTGCAGTTCTCCTGAACAGTCATCATTTCCTCATCCCCAATAGCTGCAATTCTAGTAAATGAAAGTGTAAACACACAAAAAGCAGCCAAAATGCACAGAGTTTGCAAGCTCACATTTTTGTGATCTCACTGGGGCTTTACTCACAGGAACTGCTGTTCTTCAGCCTAACACAGGCAAACAAAAGAGAGAGAAGTGGAGTTTTCCTCTATCTTATATACAGGCTCCCATACAGACACTCTGAAAACAATGCAAAACAAGCACAGAGACAGACACACACTATTACTTTGCGTCTACACACAGACACAAAGAGGCATTTTTAAACGGGACCTGTTTGCAGGTTTCTTAACCTGCGGAAGATAGAGATTTGTGGGGCTGGCTGGGGGAGGGGGGAAGCCTGTAAAACCAAGGGATCCCCCACTGGGTCCTGGGGATTGGGAAGCCAAAAGGAAAGAGCCAGAGCTTCCTTTGTCCGTTTCACTGGATTGCATGGGAGAGACACAAAGAAAGCACCTTTAAGACCAATGAGTGCTAATGTTTTAAGCATGTTTTATTTTAAGCTTTTAAAAAGTCCTTGTGTTTATCCATCTCCTTTATAAAGTTTATATCTCTGCTGCCTGGCATTCCATTTTATGACACACACGGCCCGGCCCAACAAGGTCTCATTTCTGTCAGATCTGGCCCTCATAACATATGAGTTTGACGCCCCTTCCCTAAGGGTCACCATAAGTTGGCTGCCACTTGACAGGTGCATCTGCCTGTCCATCTTGCCATCAAATTGTAGCCAACGTCTGGCAACCCCATAGGGTTTCCATAGGTTCACCGGGTCCATCTGCCCCTGGTGGGGGTAGGGTTGCCAACTCCAGGTTTGGGAAAGTCCTGGAGATTGGAAGCGAGCCTGGGGAGGACAATGTCATAGAGTCCAACGTCAAGGCATCCATCTTCTCCAGAGGAACTAATCACTGGAGATGAGCTGTAATTCTGGGGGAATCTCAGGTCCCACCTGGAGGTTGGGCATTCCTAGGTTTTCAAGGCAAGAGACAAGCAGAAATGCTTGCTGTTGTCTGCCCTTGCATTGTCTGTCCTTGTTCTTGTAGACAGCTTCAAGAGGGGATTAGATAAATATATGGAGCAAAAGTCCATCAGTGGCTATTAGCCACAAGGTATAGATGGAACTCTCTGTCTGGGGCATGTGATGCTCCTTATTCTTGGTGCTTGGGAGGCAGCAGTGGGAGGGCTTCTAGTGTCCTGGCCCCACTGGTGAGCCTCCTGATGGCACCTGTTGTTTTTTTGGCCACTGTGTGACAGAGTGTTGGATTGGATGGGCCACTGGCCTGATCCAACATAGCTACTCTTGTGTTCTTATAACAACCCTGGTATTACTTGATGGTCTCCCATCTAAATACTGACCAGTGCAGTGCAGGCCCTGCTTAGCTTCCAAGATTTGACAAGATTGGTCTAGCCTGGCCTATCCAGGGTGAGACAAACCGCGCACTTACATGGTTAGATTTGGAAAGTGAGAAGTGGCCCTCAGGCTGGGATCTTTTCATGCAAACAGGGGCACAGCAACTGTTCAAAAGCATTAGCCTATACCAGGGCATTCTTTTTTTGTAGCAGGAACTCCTTTGCATATTAGGCCACACACCCCTGATGTGGCCAATCCTCCTGGAGCTTACAGTAGGCCCTGTAAGGTGTGTGGCCTAACATGCAAAGAAGTCCCCGCTACAAAACAAGCTCTGGCCTTTATATTTACAAGGCCGAGAACAAACAAAATCCAACGTGTGCTTGCGCAGCCTTGAGCAGCTTGTGAGTTAAATCCATGCTTAAAGTTTTTCTCTCTCAAACTGGGGCCTAAACTGAAGAACTTCATCAAATTACTTGGCTTGATAGGATGGCGCCGAAGGAAGGGGTGATAAAATCAAAAAGGCATCATTACCGGAACACCTGCTCCTGCTGCAGCGAAGTTAATACCACTTGTTCCAAGTAAACAGCTCCATATATATTTGTTAAGTGGTATTGCAAGAGCCACGATGTAATACTAGTTATGATTTGTGTCTTTCTGGAATGAACCTTAAAGTGCCATGTTTTACTTACTACTAAAACAAGTAATTTCTTCCTGCTTCGACCTTGCTGTATTATAGTGACTTCTGGAATAAACCTTGGAAGGAGGGAAGGCTGAGTCAATCTTGAGCCAGCTAACTGATCCCAGCTTCCACCAGGATCGAACTCAGGTCGTGAGCAGAGGGCTCCGACTGCAGTACTGCAGCTTTACCACTCTGAGCCATGGGGCTCTTCCACAAAACTACATAAATGCAATAGTAAAGGAGCGTCACTGCTTTTAGAAAAAATATCAGATTATGGTAAAATTTGCTTTTTGGCAAAATGTCAAGGTCAGAGAGGTATGCAACAGTGGCTCATAAATCACCAGAGGCGGGTTGCTGACCACATCACAGGCGCATGCAGACATGCTTGGGACCGACACATGGAAATGGTTTAAAATGGTCTCTGCAACTGGATTCAAAATGAAACTACATAAGCCATTTTAAATCCAGTTGCATTGAAAGGGAATGACAGTGTATCATTCAGCATGCGTGAAAACATTTAAAGACCAGGGTTCCCTCTAAGCTGAGTTAATGAGTTAATAAAGAAGCTCACAGTTTTTTAGCCTCTGGCTCAGACATTTTTGTCTTAGCTGAGTAAAAATAGCCCCAGAGCAAACTAATGTACGCAGTAGCTCACAACTTCTATGCCAGCAGCTCGCAAAGCAGAATTTTTGCTCACAAGACTCCACAGCTTAGAGGGAGTATTCCTAAAGACTACCACATTTGTCTCTTCCCACACGTCCCCCAGAGGGTACTTAGATTCGGTACGCAAAATCTATTAACGATCCCCGGGCTGGGGGAGGCTAGACTGAAATCCGCTAGACAAAGAGCCTTTTCAGTCATCGCCCCCTTTTGGTGGAACCAACTGCTGGAGAAGGCTACAGCCTTGTGGGACCTTGCCCAGTACGGCAAGGCCTGCAAGAGTATACTTTTCTGGCTTGCCTTTAATTGATCCTAACATGCCAATCATCCATCATCCAACTGAACTGAAAGGATATCCTGTTATTAGCACCATATTGTTTTGATTAATGGCTGACCTGAACCCGTTTAAATGCAAGCTCAGATTCAGCAGGAGCTCAGAGGAGCACAGCTCCTGAACCTTTGTGAGAGTTCCACCTCCTCCTTCCCACCTCGTCCATCAAATAGCAGGTGCAGCTGCATAACAATCCCTGGATGAGCTCCACCACCTATTTTTCTAATTGTTAGCTATTGTTATTGTGATTTTATAGGTTGTGAGCAGTGTCCCCTCTAAGCTGAGTTAGCGTGAGCTAGCTCACAGATTTTTAGCCTCCAGCTCACACATTTTTGTCTTAGCTCAAGAAGGATGACCCCAAAGCACAATAATTTATGCAGTAGCTCACAACTTTAATACCAATAGCTCACAGCTTTAATGCCAATAGCACACAAAGTAGAATTTTTGCTCACAACACTGCAGCTTAGAGGGAACACTGGTTGTGAGCCATCCTGAGCCTGCCCTGGTGGGGAGGGTGGGATATAAATCTAATAATAAATAAATAAATAAATATGAGATTTTGCCTCACAAGGCCTAAAGGAGAAATTGTGCAAGCTCCTCACACCAAATCACTGGAACTTTTGTTGTCCCAAACCAGGCAGAATTGAACAGTTTGAAAAGCTCATGACTGGAAAGCTTGCAGACATCTGGGGATCAAAACTTAGCCTCCAACACAACACAAAAAACACTGAAAATAGTTTTATACCTACCAGCATAAAGGAAGTCGTTTGGAAAGAACAGACAGGCTTTAGAGCTCTCACCCTGCAGACGAGTCAATAAATCAATCTGTTCTGTCCTCTGAGTATTAAATTAATATCTTTGCTAATTATCTCTCACTAGGGAATCTTTTTTCTCTTCTCTGGGCCAAGCTTAAGTTATGAAGGGTCACGGAAGCAAACAATTTCTCTTAAGAGATGAGAAAAAGCCCTCTGAGTCATTGGAAAATTAGATTTTCCCCTGTGCCAACTGGACCGCTTTCCTTTTCTCACCAGGTAAGCTTCTCTCTCATTTCTTTCTTTGTTTTCCTTTTGAACATCCATTTCTGAAGCCTACAAAATGAGATCCTGTCAGACTGTCTCAAGATATTATATTCTCCCCCCTTGTTGTAACAAGGAATGCGGTGCTCAGGCTATTTGATAAATGGGATTTGTGTTTGCAGAAGCCTCACCATTTGTTTAATACAAAAATACAAGCAAAAAAACCTTAACTGCTGTGAGGCACTGGAGTCTTTTTTCACCTCATGTAAGCTACCTTGGAGGTACATGGTATTTAAAAGCAAACACTGGCCATAATAGGCAAACCTCAACAAATATGTGGAGAAATTTCGCCCACCTAGAAAAGATACACACCTTTGTGTATTCATTTTTTGATGTTCTGTCACTTACACTTCTCTTTTACGCTAATGCCATAGAGGTGAATACAAATGCAGGTGATTGACAGACGGATACACACTGGAGTGGGCTGAAGGTAGGGTTGCCAATCTCTGGGTGGTGATCACCCGCTATTACAACTGATCTCCAGGCGACAGAGATCAGTTTACCTGGAGAAAATGTCCACTTTGGAAGGTGAACTCTATGACATTGTGACATGATGAAGTCCCTTCTGTCTCCAAGCCCTACCCTCCACAGCCTCCACCCCCCCCCCAAAAAAAATATACAGGTATTTCCCAACCTGAATCTAGCAACTCTTGTTGGAGGGACCATATCACTGGCTTCTATCTTCACTGGCAACCAGTTTGGTGTAGTGGTTGAGAGATGTGGACTCTCATCTGAAGAACCAGGCTTGATGCCCCATTCCTCCTCATGCAGCCAACTTGGTGACCTTGGGTCAGTCACAGTTCTTTCAGCGCTTTCTTGCAAAGCGCTGGGTTTGCGGAGGGGGGGGGGTGCTTCCTCTGTGCCTGTCTGCCTGGCTTCAGCTGCTGCTTATAGCAAGGGCTGGGATTGGAGGCAGCCAAGCCTCCGATCCCAGCACTTGCTATAAGCAGCAGCTGAAGCCAGACACAGAGGAAGCACCCCCCTCTCCGCAAACCCAGCGCTTCCTGAAGCGCTGGGTTTGTGGAGGGGGGGAGGGGTGCTTTCTCTGTGCCTGTCTGCCTGGCTTCAGCTGCTGCTTATAGCAAGGGCTAGGATCGGAGGCAGCCAAGCCTCCGATCCCAGCCCTTGCTATAAGCAGCAGCTGAAGCCAGGCACAGAGGAAGCACCCCCCCTCCGCAAACCCAGCGCTTCGCGAAGCGCTGCGTTTGCGGAGGGGGCGGCATGCTTTTTCCGTGCCTGCGTGCCTGGCTGGGAGACAAGCGGCGAGATCGCTCCCTGCGAAGTGCTGGGTTTGCAGTGGGGGCGGAGGGAGCGATCTCGCCCTTGTCTGCCAGCCAGGCACCTGCGTCTTATGGTCCGGAGCGTCCAATGGACCGAAAAATACGGTACTTCTCCAAGCCAAATCAGCCAGTGGCTTGAAGAATGCATTTAAAGTGCTCTCTTTCCATCTCTCCTTCCCCCCCTCTCTACCTCCCTCCCTCCCTTTTGTCTTGTGGCTCTCAAACATCTGACATTTGTTCTATGAGGCTCTTACATTAAGCAAGTTTGGCACTCTAGTATCTAAGTATTCAGTCAATCATCAATATTGCCTCTTACGGAGGGCAAATTTCATTGTGACTGAAATTTTCCTTGATTATACAGTCCAAACTTGCTGAATGGAAATGGCGGACACCCCTATATCTACCAACACAGAGTTGCAATATTTGTGGAACTCCTTATGGTCCCCATGCACAACTTCTGCTTCCCTGTTATGAATCAGGGGGGCGAAAAACACGAATGAGCATTGACCCAGCTACAAAAATATTTTTGGGAAGGGACTGGAGAAACAAATGGTTTTATATATCTGACTGTGTGAGCCACATTTTTGTTCTTTCAAAGAAAAATAGAGTGGTAAAAAATAAGATTTATTATATCATTTTTCCTCCACTGACAATGCCTCATATGTGGTTAAAATACAGAAGAGACCACAATGTGTGCCAATGGAAAGTCAAGTCTAATAAAAAAAGCAAAAGCTCCACCAAGAGTATGCATGCAGCAGTCGTTTAAACTGTTAAGTGGGGGGGGGGGGAGAAACATATTAAGAAAAAGCAAGTTGGTCAAGGTTTTGTAAAGTGCTATCATGCAATGAGAAGTCACAGAGACATAAAGGGCAACCGAAGTACATCGATGTTGTTAAGAGAAATTTGTCTTTACTCAATTTTTTTACTCTCCAGGAGGGGGAGGAGCCTCAGCCAATGGAGAAAATTGAGGTTTTGCTCTGCAGTTCCTGTGCGATTGAGCAAGCCTTGCAAAGCAAGCTGAGATACAGAAGGAAGCAAAAGAGAGGGAGAAGGAAGCAGATAACAGCCAGTTGTTCTGGGGCTTGATATGAGCCCTCCAGGGGCCTGATTCGGCCCCCAGGCTGCATGTTCGACACCCCTGTTCTTAAGATTGCACTGATAATAACTTAAAGGTAAACTCTATCACTTGTAATGTGAGGGGTAATGGGCAGGGCACCAGTACAGATACCTCAGCATACCATCCTGTATCACATCCATAACAGCAAATTGGCTGTTCCATTTTGAACCAGCTGAATTTTCTGGACAGTCTTCAGTGGCAGACCCATGTAAAGCCCATTGCAGTAGTCTAGTCTAAAGGTGTTTGCAGCATGGATAATAATGGCTGGATCAAGCCTTTCAAGGAAGGCTGTCACTGTAACCAAAGCTGATGAAATGTGCTATGTGTCCCCAACCTTTTGGGCACCAGGGACAGTTTTTGTGAAAGACATTTTTTTCACGAACCGGGGGTGGGGGCAGGCAATGGTTTTGGGATGATACAATTGTGCACTTTATTTCCATTAGCTTGGTGTGGTGGTTAAGTGTGCAGAATCTTATCTGGAAGAACCGGGTTTGATTCCTCACTCCTTCACTTGCATCTGCTGGAATGGCCTTGGGCCAGCCATAGCTCTTGCAGAGGTTGTCCTTGAAATGGCAGCTTCTGCAAGAGCTCTCTCAGCCCCACCCACCTCACAGGGTGTCTGTGGTGTGGGAGGAAGATAAAGGAGATTGTGAGGCACTTTGAGACTCTGAGATTTGGAGTGGAGTGCAGGATATAAATCCTGTGTCTGCTTCCAACTACAGGTCATGGTTTAGAATTGCCCCTGGGCTATAAAGCGTGTTCTTCAGGAGGCGAACAGTCCCCAGCAGAGCAGTCTAATATGTACAACTGACGAGTGCAGTCAGATCTTGGTATACCAGAGCTAGGGATGATTCCCAAATTATTCTCATTTGAATGTCTTGAGGTATTTGGTAGTTTCAGATTCCTGTTTCTGCAATAGAGCCAACGTACTACGAATTTCTTTTCGTTCCAGTTCTTACATCCAGTTTTAAAACGTTTGGCTGTGAATGTCTCCGCTTTCATGCCATTTGCATCTTTCCCACCCTTCTGTGCATTCCCCTCATTGACAAAACTCTGCAAAAAGGCCAGCTGATTGTGATGGTATTTACAAGGAATGTACAGAAAGATGCAAACGTAAGGAACAAACTGGAAAAAAAAATGCAAAGAGGTTCAAGTTTCAATTCCCAGGGCCAGATCTACATATTTTTTGAGTGGGGGCAAAACTGAAAAGCTCAAATACTTTGGCCACCAAATGAGAAGGAAGCACTCAATGGAGAAGATCCTGATGCTGGGAAAGACAGAAGGCAAAAGAAGAAGGGGACAGCAAAAGATGAGATGGCTGGACAGTGTTACTGATGTAACAACCACGAATTTGAGCAGAGTTCGAAGGATGGTGGAAGACAGGAAGGCCTGTCTTGACTTGGTTCAATGGGTCGCAAAGAGTCAGACTCGACTGTGCGACTGAACAACAACAAAACTGAAAAATGACAACCCCAGGGCTCTTTTTCTAGCAGGAGATCCTCTGCACATTAGGCCATGCCCCCCCCCCCCCCCAATGTAGCCAATCCTCCTGGAGCTTACAGTACTAAGTGTCCTCTAAACTCTTGGAGGATTGGCTACATCACGGGGGATGGCCTAATAGGCAGAGGAGCTCCTGCTAGAAAAAGAGCCTTGGTGCCCCTACTCAAAAAATGGGGGGAGCCAAAGGCAATCTGATTTTCCCCACTTAAACACCCTGTCAGGGTGCTTAAATGAGGGGGGGGGGAGCTGTGCGGCTGCCTTTGCTGCCTCTCCACCTTGCAGAGAGGTGGAAAAGGCAGGCAATCTAATGCCCGCCATATAAAGACCCCACCGGCCAGCTCTGAAGCAGAGAAATGTGGCAAAAGTAGCTGATCTTTCTCTCCCCTTCTGCCTTGGGGGGGGGGGGGGGAGTCCATTTCAGTGCCCCACAGCGGCACCCAGAGCAAGCACCCCCTCTGCCCCTCCCCCAAATCTGCCCCTGCCAATTCCAGAATTAATTTTAGATATTATTTTAGTTAATTAAAAATGTCTGAATAGTGGTGCCCAGCAAAACTTCTAAACAATAAAGGAATTGATAAGGAAAATCTACTCATCCCTAGTCAGAGCATATTGTGAAATGCTGGTCTTCTTAAGGGTCTCTTGAGGCCGTCACTGAAGACCATGTATCTCTAACCAAAGATTTTTGATCACATTATTTCCTGCTGTCTTGGAGTTGAATCTAAAGCACCACCAGGAGACACCCCCCCCCCAATTGGCTTATCCAGGATAAGGATTAACTAGGGTTGCCAAGTCCTCTTCATCCCCCAGTGGGGGACATTTGCACGTGCACGACGAAATGACATCACCCGGAAGTGACATCATCAAAATGGTGGCACCTGTGTGGGGCCACTCTAGGGGTTTCCAGGAAAACTCTATGGTTTTCCTGAGCACGCTAGCCATTTGGGAGGTTAAAACTCTATTGCAGGGATATCAAACACCTGGCCAGCAGGCCAAATCCAGCTTGCCCAAGGCCTTGATCAGGACCATGGGGCTCTTTTCTCCCCCCTCCTGTCCTTACCCTTTGAAGCTCCCAGGCTCTTATAGCTCCCAGGCTCTTCGAGGCTTCCAGGCTGAGTCTCTTTCAGTTTCAGCCTGGGAGCTTCAAAGGCTCTTTAAATCACCCTTTGAAGCTTGCAGGTTGAGTCCCAGGTTCTTCCTGCCTTTCTTTGCTGGCTGCTGCAAGGAAAACGTGGGCTGAATTTTAAGATCCATTCCACATTTTCCTTACAGCTTTGTCTGTGCTTTGCAATGGTTTCAAATGGAGTGGAGATGGTTATAGCTAGCTGAAACTCATGCTTCCTGGAATTGTGTCCTTGCAAACAAGGGTTGATGCTTTCAGCCAGCTTATCTCTCCTGAATGGATTCTAACCTAGTGAGTACTCTAATGTGGGAACCCACAGCCAAAGGGGGATATTATACTGGAAAGGCTTTGCCAATCTGAGTAGACTGGTGGGGAGAAGTTAACAATGCCATTCCATTGTTTCCACAGAGTCAGAGCCTTGTGCTTTTTCTTGATGTTTTATTTTAAATATTGCATTGTCAAATGCCACTAGTCCCCCACCTTTTCAATTTAAACCATTGGAAGAGTTTTAAGCATGTTTGTATTTTAAGTTTTTAAAAATATCTTTAATTGGGTTTGTCTGTGTCCGTTATAAAGTTTATATCTCTACTCAGGACCGAATCTACATTTTTTTGAGGGGTGTGTGTGTGCAAAATTAAAAAATGGTGCCCCCTTATGGGCCATTATATCTTATGGTCCCATAGAATACAATGGACTCCATACTCAATTTGGCGCCTTCCATCGGCGCCCAGGGCAAGCACCCCCCTCCCAGATCCCGCCCTGTCTCTACTACCTGACATATTTTATGACATTCATGGTCCGGCCCCACAAAGTCCCATTTGTGTCAGAGCCGGCCCTCCTAACAAATGAGTTTGTTACCGCTGCTCTATGGTACCTATTGTACCATAAAGTTTTACCTCCCAAATGGCTAGAGCGTCCGGGGAAACCATAGAGTTTTCACAGAAACACCTAGAGCGGTCCTGCACGGGCACCACCATTTTGATGAAGTCACTTCTGGGTGACATCATCATGCCAGCGACGCAGGGGGAGGTTCCCCCCGCTGGGTCAGTGTGGGCCGGTGGGTTGAGAACCTCCCGGATGGGAGATTCCCTGCTCGGAGCGGGGGCTTGGCACTCCTCGGATTAACCAGCTCACAACCCCAACTCTCTGCCCTTGAGAAATCAAGAAGCTTAAGAAAAATGGCCTCCACATGCTGACACTCTAGGAATTCCCCTTTGTCTCCATGTTTAAGGCCACAGAGACTAGGAGAAGCAATCTAGAGCATCACCTGCAAGTGACGTCACATCCTCCCCAAACTCTACATTCTCCAGGCATCCCTCCCCCAGAGGACTTCTGCCCCCTTTCAGAAGTGCAGTTAATTATGGTTCTCAGAAGATCTGTACCTTATGCAACATTGTCACACACACCCTGGGCCTAGTCCGGGGCTAGGGTTGCCAATCCCAGGTGGGCAAACAATAGAAATAAACCACTGCGTTTTTATGTTCACAAATAAATGTTTGAACAATTTCTTTCATAATGATGCAATTATATTATTATCATCACAAACCAAAATTGATTAAATGTCTATAGAAAAATCAAAAAGTTATTTCACACCACTCTTGTAAGGTAGTACTTCACAGTCCACTGTCTCAGTTCTCTTTTACTTGAAAGACGTAGACAGTACCACGCTTGTATATGATGCCTCCTATGGGTAGCAGAGCAAGCGTGGTACTGTCTACGTCTTTCAAGTAAAGGAGAACTGTGGACTGTGAAGTACTACCTTACAAGAGTGATGTGAAATAACATTCTGATTTTGAAAGTACTACCTTACAAGAGTGGTGTGAAATAACTTTTTGATTTTTCTATGGACATTTAATCAATTTTGGTTTGCGATGATAATAATATAATTGCATCATTATCAAAGAAATTGCTTAAGCATTAATTTGCAACATAAAAACGCAGTGGTTTATTTCTAGTGTTTGCTAATCAGTACACTGCCGTTTCCAGTTTGCCCAATCCCCAGGTGGGGGCAGGGGATCCCCTGGTTTGAGCCCCCCCCCCGCTTCAGGGTCATCAGAAAGCAGGAGGGGGTGGGAAATGTCTGCTGTGCACTCCATTGTTCCCTATGGAGACCGATTCCCAGAAGATATAATGGAGAATTGATCTACAGGTATCTGGGGCTCTGTGTGTGTGGGGTCGTTTTTTGAGAGAGAGGCACCAAATTTTCAGTATAGCATTCTCTCCCCAAAATACCGTTCAAGTTTCAAAAAGATTGGGTCAGGGGATCCAATTCTATGAACCCCAAAAGACATACCCCTATCTTTCATTATTTCCAATGGAGGGAAGGCATTTAAATAGCGTGCGGTCCCTTGAAATGTGATGACCAGAATCCATTTTGAAGTTCAACTATGCTTGTCACACCTTGCTCCTGGCTCCACCCCCAAAGTTTCCTTGTTCCGCCCCCAAAGTTCCCAGATATTTCTTGAATTCGACTTGGCAGCCCTATCCTTGGCAACCAACATATCTGCAGGACTGTGTCTCCCAATAGGCCCCCCATAGAGCTTTATGCTTAGCTGAACAACATCTTCTGGTAATCCCCAGCCCAAAAGACATCCGCTTAGCCTCAAACAGGGCCGGGGCCTTCTCAGTTCTGGCTCCAGCCTGGTGGAACACTCTCTCTATTAAGATCAGACCCCACTGGACTTATTACAGTTCCGCAGGGCCTGTAAGATGGAGTTGTTCTGCCAGTCCTTTGGTTGAGGCCACAGGTGTCTAATTACATCTCCCTGGCCCAAAATCTGCCTTAGTCTTCTTTACACCGTGTGCTCTGTGCCCCAATGGCAGACGTGTCACCCACCTCCCAGTGAAGTGGCACTTGGGTATATTTACAGCTTACCCCAGGGAGTTTTTGTTCTTCTTAGTTAGTCATCATGTTTTATACCATTGGATTTATACAGGGCTCTTTTTTTTGAGCAGGAACACACAGGAATGAAGTTCTGGCTGTCTTGGTGTCAGGGGGTGTGGCCTAATATGCAAATGAGTTCCTGCTGGGCTTTTCCCACAAAACCCTGTGTGAAACAATAGTGACATCGGGGGGTGTGTGTGTGCCAGGTAATATGCAAATAAGTTCCTGCTGGGCCTTTTCTACAAAAAAGCCTTGTGCAAAACAATGGTGATGCCAGGGGATGTGGCCTAATATGCAAATGATTTCCTTTTAGGTAAAACAATTTTATTTGGTAAGATATGGTAACAAATTATATTTCTTGCATCATTAATAACTTCTTTTATCTATCCCAGATATTACTTTCTACCCTCCCCTCCCCCCGTTACTTGACCCCCGCCGGTGTTATTTACTTAAAATACTAATATTTAAAGGTACCCTTAACTAATAAAAACAAAAAATAATATTCTTCTTTTTTCTAAAACTTAATCATTATCAAAAATTGTCCAATGTCCTTTTATTTTCCACTCTTTTTCTACATATCTTCTGAACTTTTCCCACTCCATCTTAAAAACTTCTAAATCATAGTCTCTTAAAATTCTTGTTAATTTGCCCATTTCACTCCATGTCATAACTTTTACAATCCAATATGCAAATGATGTCCTGCTGGGCTTTTTCTACCAAAAAAACCCAGGTGCCTGCCAACGCCAAGTGTTTTTAGGAAGTGGGTGGAGTCTTGTCCAGTAAGGCTTTCGACTGGCTGATGGAGATTTGATTGGCTGTTTTCCTTTTTTTTAAAAAAAATGTTGATTTGGCAGCAGCTGTCACCACAGCATAAAGATCTTCATGGATGGTAAGCTGAGTCAACCATTTTGTAGCTGGCTCCGCCTCCTGCGGCAGCCATTTTATGGTTGTGGCACATGTCAGATTTCCAAAGGTGTTTGGAGCTTCATAAAGGTTCCATTTGAACAAGATGCTGGGTAGGTGTAAAAGTGCGCAGAAAGGCCATGATCACATTCAAATCCAGTTTGGTGTAGTGGTTAAGTGTGCGGACTCTTATCTGGGAGAACCGGGTTTGATTCCCCACTCCTCCACTTGCAGCTGCTGGAATGGCCTTGGGTCAGCCATAGCTCTGACAGAGGTTGTCCTTGAAAGGGCAGCTGCTGTGGGAGCCCTCTCCAGCCCCACCCACCTCACAGGGTGTCTGTTGTGGGGGGAGAAGACATAGAAGATTGTAAGCCGCTCTGAGACTCTTCGGAGTGGAGGGCAGGATATAAATCCAATATCTTCATCTACCTCACAGGGTGTCTGTTGTGGGGGAGGAAGATAAAGGAGATTGTGAGCCGCTCTGAGACTCTTCGGAGTGGAGGGTGGGATATAAATCCAATATCTTCATCTACCTCAGAGGGTGTCTGTTGTGGGGGAGGAAGGTAAAGGAGATTGTGAGCCGCTCTGAGACTCTTCGGAGTGGAGGGTGGGATATAAATCCAGTATCTTCATCTACCTCACAGGGTGTCTGTTGTGGGGGAGGAAGGGAAAGGAGATTGTGAGCCGCTCTGAGACTCTTCGGAGTGGAGGGCGGGATATAAATCCAGTATCTTCATCTACCTCACAGGGTGTCTGTTGTGGGGGAGGGAGGGAAAGGAGATTGTGAGCCACTCTGAGACTCTTCGGAGTGGAGGGCGGGATATAAATCCAATATCTTCATCTACCTCACAGGGTGTCTGTTGTGGGGGAGGAAGGTAAAGGAGATTGTGAGCCGCTCTGAGACTCTTCGGAGTGGAGGGTGGGATATAAATCCAATATCTTCATCTACCTCGCAGGGTGTCTGTTGTGGGGGAGGGAGGGAAAGGAGATTGTGAGCCGCTCTGAGACTCTTCGGAGTGGAGGGCGGGATATAAATCCAATATCTTCATCTACCTCGCAGGGTGTCTGTTGTGGGGGAGGAAGGGAAAGGAGATTGTGAGCCGCTCTGAGACTCTTCGGAGTGGAGGGCGGGATATAAATCCAATATCTTCATCTACCTCGCAGGGTGTCTGTTGTGGGGGAGGGAGGGAAAGGAGATTGTGAGCCGCTCTGAGACTCTTCGGAGTGGAGGGCGGGATATAAATCCAATATCTTCATCTACCTCGCAGGGTGTCTGTTGTGGGGGAGGAAGGGAAAGGAGATTGTGAGCCGCTCTGAGACTCTTCGGAGTGGAGGGCGGGATATAAATCCAATATCTTCATCTACCTCGCAGGGTGTCTGTTGTGGGGGAGGGAGGGAAAGGAGATTGTGAGCCGCTCTGAGACTCTTCGGAGTGGAGGGCGGGATATAAATCCAATATCTTCTTCTTCTTCAGGCCCCATGAGCATCCGGAAGGGAAGAAAGGAGTGGAGAGAAAGGAGCTCTTCCGAAGCTACAACGCTGCAGTATGGGAAAGTTTAGCTTTGTTCACAGTGCTTGACACTAGTGACATCTATCCTCTTTATAATAAACTGAATCTCTCCCGAAATTGTGCTGGGTTGCATTGTGCTTAATTGTGCAAGATTAAGGAGTGTTACATTTGGCTACGCACCATCTAAAGCTACTTAATTTGCCGGCTACAGACTTCTCAGTGACTTACTAGGGATGGTATTTTAATAACTGCAGAAAAGGGAAGTAATTGGATGTGGATCCGTGGGTGTGTGTGTGTGTGTGAAGACACACCCCGAGGAAAGAGCAAGAAGCATTTTAACAAATGGGTGGACATCTTGTGGACATCGGTCAGCTTTCCACTCCCTGTGTGTTTTCTGCCTGGCAGAAATCAGCCATAGTTACCATGTTCTTAGACAATATGAATGCAGTTTATCCAAATGCACCACCCTGTACCATTTCAGCTTCTCATAATACTCCACCACCACCACCCAAAAGTAAAAAAATTCATAAATGCTACACATGCCTCAGATTCAGCAGGAGCTCACAGGAGCACAGCTCCTGAACCATTCTGAAGGTTCCCCCTCTTCCTTCCCACCTACCTTGCCCATTGAACAGTAGGTGCAGCTGCATAACAATCCCTGGATTAGGAGAGTGGGCAGCCAGCCAGCCACCAGGGGCTTTGCCACACCCCCAGCAGCCCTCATTAACCCCTGGAGAAGCCCCCACCACCCTTTCTCCGCTTCTGATGTGATTTTGGGCGGGTGGTGGCTTGCTGGCCTTTTGACTGGGGAGGAGGGAGTGGCCAGGGAGAGCCCCAGGTGAGTGAGACCTGCTTGGACTGACTGGATCTCTAGCCATCCCAAGCAGGCCTCTCTCGCCTGGGGCTCTCCTTCCTTGCGTCGGGTTGCTGTTGGCTGGTGTGAGGGGGCAGTGTATGTTAATGAGTTATGCAAATGAGCTCCACCATCTATTTTTTCTACAAGACCCCTGGCTACATAACATTCTACATGCGCATCCCCTGATATTCAGAAGACGGCTCCCCAAGCGTTTAAATGGAGCTAGTGTTTCTGCAGTCAAATCTCCAACGGGTTTGCTCATATCATATTAACAATACACATATTCCTGAGAGGAGAATCGTACATGGATTTCTCTCCAGGTTTACCCTGATTCCATTCATCCCTGACTCCCTTGCCATCCGGTGAGGTCACTGACAACAATTTCTGTCATCTCTTGAATGCATTCAGAGAAGTCAACAGCCTACTGAGAGAGAAAGACAGAAGCACTCGATGTTTGAATGGGAAGAACAAACAGAGATGTGCAACAATATTTACTCATCGAGCCAAAGGTCTCCTCGTGGTCACAATCCTAATTGGGCAAAGGGCATGTTGAAGAGCATTCCGTGTCTCTTCATATGGAAATCATGTAATGAATGGTGTACAAATAAATAAGAAAAAAAAATCTTCCCTGTCTGTCCTAATAGTACAATTTAGGTCTAGATTATAAAACTGACAGGCAATGGATTCAGTTGGCGCTGCCAGCCAAATACGGGCAACTGGTGGCAGGTTACTGGCAGGGACTAGAGAAATGGGATCATTTCATGATGTTGCAACATGCCGTCTGGCTGCCTAACAGGAAATATTGTTGCGACATCACTCTAGAGCAGGGGTGGGGTACCTCCATCTCGTGGGGCCGTATGTGGCCCTCGAGGTCACTTGGTGTGGCCCTCGGGGATTGCTGGACTGAACTGAGCCATGTGACAGCCTCTCTGGGGCCTGGCTGGCCAGCGAGGATCATGGGGCCCAGCCGTGCTGTGCAGCAGCCTCCCCAGGGCCAGGCAGGGATCACAGGGCCCAGATGTACTATGCAGCAGCCTCCCTGGGGCCTGGCTGGCTGGCCAGAATTGCTGCAGGGCCTGGAAAAGTTACTGTCACAGTTCAGTTTGCACTTGATTATCCCAGATGGTGTGGCCTAATATGCTAATGAGTGTGTGACCTAATATGCTAATATCAGGGGATGTGGTCTAGTATGCCACTGAGTTCCTGCTGGGCTTTTTCTACAAAAAAGCCCTGGACCTAGGCATTTGCCTCGGGCAGCAGGTTGGGTGTGTGTGTGTGTGTGTGTGTGCCAGATTAAGCTCTCCCCACCTGATTTCAAATAGAAAAACAATTATTTGCATTAATGTTGCTGGCCTGAATCATTCTCCCTTGGTGGAGCACTGTTTTTTACGTTGATAATTTTTTTATGGCCCACAAATGATGTTATAAATATCCATATGGCCCTTGGCAGAAAAAAGGTTCCCCACCCCTGCTCTAGAGTTTCTCTGGAACACTGTAGTAAATACCATAGAGATTAGAGGAATTCCTAGAGTGCCTTGCAATACGATTACTTCACTTCTGGGTTCCTGTCTAGATGTGGAGTTATGGCATTGTGTGGTGGTGTTCCTTCCGCCGACATTTCATTGAGTATCAGCACGGGGAGTTGGAAGGAGAGCCAGTTTGGTGTAGTGGTTAAGTGCGCAGACTCTTACCTGGGAGAACCGGGTTTGATTCCCCACTCCTCCACTTGCAGCTGCTGGAATGGCCTTGGGTCAGCCATAGGAGTTGTCCTTGAAAGGAAAGCTTCTGTGAGAGCTCCCTCAGCCCCACCCCCACCACAAAAGTTGTCTGTTATGGGAGAGGAAGATAAAGGAGATTGTAAGCTGCTCTGATTCAAAGAGAAGGGTGGGGTATACATCAATCTTCTCCTTCTCCTCCTCCTTCCCCTTCTTCTGTTGCCAGGCCACAGCTGGCAATCTCAGAAAGTAATTAGGAGATGAGAACCAGCATGGCAGCATCACCCTGGCAAGCTGATATCATAGGATGCTCTAGAATTTACAAAACCATGAAATTTACAAAACTCTATGGTTAAATCATACAGTGGGAGACCTGGTCACCCTAGTGGAGAAGATTTCTCTGCCAGTTCCAGGCCTTGGGCAGTCCTAGGTTCAGAACAAAGAAAATACATCTTCAGCCAACATATGGAACTCAATGCCACAAGATACTAGACAAATTAATGCAGCAGGGATTTATTGATGCCTATTTACCATACCATCTTCAGGGATGTCGAACTCATTTGTTATGAGAGCCGGATATGACATAAATGAGACCTTGTTGGGCCAGGCCATGTGGGGTTGGACTGAGCCGTGTCAAGCTGGGCCATGTCTGTACCTATTTAAGATCAGGTAGCACAGATATACATTTTATAAAGAATACAGACAAACACAAAGATATTTTTTAAAGCATGAAACATGCTTAAAATGTTAGCACTTATTGGTCTTAAATATGATTTCTTCGTATTTCTCCCATGGTATCCAGGGAACTGAGCAAAGGAAGTTCTGGCTCTTTCCTTCCTTCTCCAGGGGACCAGGATGGGGAGGAGCCTCAGCCAATAGAAGGAAGAGAGACTTGGCTCAGTAGCTGTGCAATTAAGTTGCTGTTCAATTAAGAGAGCCTAGAAAAACAAGCTCTCCCGCCCCCCCTTCCTCCACAAGGGAGAAGCCTCAGCCAGATGAAAATAGGAGCCCCCTGGGGGCCTGATTTGACTCCCAAACTGAATGTTTGAGACCCCTGAGCTAGATGGACTATGTTAGCACTGATTGGTCTTAAATTTTTTTTGTATTTCTCCCATGGGATCCAGGGAACTGAGCAAAGGAAGCTCTGGCTCTTTCCTTCTCCAGGGGACCAGGATGGGGAGGAGCCTCAGCCAATAGAAGGAAGACAGACTTGACTCAGTAGCTCTGCTGTGCAATTGAGAGACCCTGGGGAAAAAAAGCTCTCCCTCCCTCTCCTTCCTCCACAAGGGAGGAGCCTCAGCCAGTGGAGAAAATAGAGGTTTTGCTGTGTAGTTCCTGTGCAATTGAGCAAGTCTGGCAAAGCAAGCTAGGGTGGCCAGACCGTCCCGGTCACCCAGGAAAGTCCCAGTTCTGGCCCCCAGTTCCCGCCTCTCGGGCTGGCTATACCGGGACCATTAGAGGTCCCGGTTTAGCCAGCCAGAGAGCCGGTGGACCGCGCGCGCGGGGAAGGCGGCGAGTGAGGGAGGGAGCATCCTTGCGCGTGCACAGGGCGATTGGCGGCGGTGTGGCGGGCTCTGCGCATGCGCGGGGATGCTCCCTCCCTCACTCGCCGCCTTCCCTGCCTGCACGCGGGGCCCGGCGGCGGTGGCGGAGGCCGGGGAGGCGGCGGAGAGGCCGGCGCTGGTCGCTGGAGGCCCGCGGGGGGAGGCAGCGGCGGCCGGAGCGAGAGGCCCCGGGTCGGTGGGCTCGGCCGCCTCCTCCTCAGCCGCCGCCAGCCCCGCCAGCAGCACCAGCCACCGCTGCGCCTCCTGGCCAGCCTGCCCGGAGGGGAGGCCGCCACCTGCCCTGGAAGAAGGTAAGCAGGCAGGGAGGGAGGGGGCCGAAAGCGGGGGGGAGGGCGGCTGGCGGGAGGGGGCGGCCGGCCTTCCTTCCTTTCTATTTCTAATAGACCCTGTCGCAAGTAAAGCTAAAATTATCATGTTAACTACATATATGCCAGATTCCATTACCATCCGATTAATCCAGATTTCTGTTGTTTTACAGATAAGATTATCGTTAAAAAATTTTGTAACAAAATAGGTGGTTTCAGAATTAATACCTGCCAGAAAATAAGGGAAATACCTTATTAATACCTGCCAGAAAATAAGGGACCACCCAAAGTTCAGTTGGTCATTGGTGTTTAATATTCTTATTGGTGTTTCTGTTCTTACATTAGGTGAATGCAGGAGGTGCAGTTCATATGCCTGAAGTTCCGGGCAGTGCAAGGAGGGGGCCCACTGCAACACAACCCCATAAAACATGAATATGTGCACCATAGAAGAGTAAATGTCACCGCACAACAATTCTAGATGGTGACAGGTTTGTATAATCATATTTTTATATGGCAGTCATAGCTCATGCAATGGGGAAAAGTGCCAGCAAAAAAGAATGGGCATTCAAGAAGTTTGCTGGCCTGTTAAGGCAGATGGCAATTAATATGGAGAATGGCCTGTGAGTGGAATCTCCCACTGTGATTATGTTTCGAAAAATGCAACACAAGCACTTAGCAGGTAAGAGAAATTATACGGCAGGAAAATGGCACATTGATGCAGATCACATCATTACCTTGATATAGATGAAGATCATGGCCTATTCTCAGCCTGCAATGGACTCCAGCAATAGGAAACATTTTCCTACAGCATCTAAATTAGCTTGCTCCTATGGCCTTTATTTTCAAGCAACCTTCTCAAAAAAAAAACCAAGACCCGTAAAGTTTCTTTTAAGGTTCCAGTTGCGAAAAAGTTGAAAGAGGAAAGGCCTCATTTTTGTTCGTTCCTGCTTCCTTAGCCAGCACTGAGCTAAATTCCAGTTTAAGGTTACCAGCCTAGGAGTGAGAAAAAGGCTGTCACCCAATGATATGATGTCATTTCCAAGAAAATGACATCACACCTCTCTAGGAGATGGCCAAAGCTCTATGGTAAAGCCATAGAGGTTTTTTTTTTTTTTTGCTGATTAATAAATGATTAAGAGATGGAAAGAGAGCATTTTTGGGGGTGATTAATAGTGAAGACTGTTGGGCACTTGCACTTTCAGTTCACTTCACAACTGGATTTTACTGTCTCTCTCTCTCGGCTTGGCTTCGCGAACGAAGATTTAAGAAGGGTGCAATAGTCCACGTCTGCTGCAGGCTCGCTGGTGGCTGACAAGACCAATGCGGGACAGGCAGGTCCGGCCACAGTGGCTGCAGGGAAAAGTCTGATTTAGGGTTGGTGCTGTAGCAGTGCGATTCTTCCTCAATCTCCTTTTGTCCTCAAGACCAGCTATGCGTGCGTTCTCAAAGGAAGAGACAGCCTGGTGGATGGTGTGCCTCCATGCTTTGCGATCTGAGGCTAGGTCAGACCACTGGTGATGGTTGATGCGACAGGTGCCAAGGGATTTCTTCAAGGAGTCCTTGTACCTCTTCTTTGGTGCCCCTCTATTTCGACGGCCGGTGGAGAGTTCGCCATACAGGGCAATCTTGGGAAGGCGGTGGTTTTCCATCCTAGAAATATGCCCTGCCCAGCGCAGCTGCGTCTTCAGCAGCAGTGCCTCGATACTGGTAACCTCCGCCCGCTTGAGGACTTCAGTGTTGGTCACAAAGTGACTCCAGTGGATGTTGAGGATGGTGCGAAGGCAGCGCTGATGAAAGCGCTCTAGGAGTCGCAGGTGATGACGGTATAAAACCATTACTGTATGAAATGGCATGTATGAAATAAAAACATTACTGTATGAAATGGCAAAATCTGCTTGAAAATGGTCGCTGAAGTGGATTGAAACTGACCAATTCCACACTAGGGCTTGCTCCGGTTGGAGAGCCCTTTTGCCCCTGGCATTTCCCCTTGGTTTTCTCACAAGCTGTCCCGGAGCTACGAGTTGTCCCGGAGCTA
This sequence comes from Heteronotia binoei, assembly GCF_032191835.1. Classification (NCBI taxonomy): domain Eukaryota; kingdom Metazoa; phylum Chordata; class Lepidosauria; order Squamata; family Gekkonidae; genus Heteronotia; species Heteronotia binoei. Next base: position 6,741,229 of record NC_083225.1, on the reverse strand, counting down.
CGAGTTGGAGCGCCATTTTTCAGCAGCAAGCAGAAACCGCTTGTAAGAGGATCTCGCTTGCTGTGGAAAAGTGGTGCGCCAACTTGCAGCTCCGGGGCAGCTTGTGCGAAAACCAAGAGAAGCACCAGGAGCAAAAGGACTCTCCACCTGGAACAAGCCAAGTGTGAAATCGGTCTGTATTTTTAGCATGCGTAAAAGCACCTTAATGTAATTTTCTGGTTTTCCCAAGAAATGATGTCATGGCTTTCTAGGAATCATCAAAACCTCCATGATAGAGAGTTAGCAGTTCATCATGAGAGGTAACAGTTTACATAGCAATTTATGAGCACAAGGTAACAAAGCCAGAACTGAGCTGGGGCCCAATTGAACTGAAATTAGGGAAACTATGTCTCTTTGCTTAGTGTCAGGGCTTTTTTGTAGCAGGAGCTCCATGCATATTAGGCCACACACCCCTGATGTAGCCAATCCTCTTAAGAGTTTACAAGCAGGGGTGTCGAACTCATTTGTTATGGGGTCCAGATCTGACATAAATGAGACCTTGTCAGACCGAGCCATGTCAGATTGGGCTGGGCTATGTCGGGCCGGGCCACGGGTGTACCTATTAAAGATTAGGTAGCAGAGATAAACTTTTAAAGGACACTGACAAATACAAGTAAATTAAAAAAAAACAACTTAAAACATTAGCACTTGGTGGTTTTAAAGGTGCTTTCTTTGTATTTCTCGCATGGGATCCAGGGAACTGGGCAAATGGAGCTCTGGCTCTTTCCTTTCTTCCCCAGGGAACCAGGAAGGGGAGGAGCCTAAACCAGTGGAGAAAATCAAGGTTTTGCTCTGCAGCTCCTGTGCGATTGAGCAAGCCTTGTAAAGTAAGCTGAGATGCAGAAGGAAGCAAGAGATAGGGAGAAGAAAAGACAATAGCCAGATGCTCGGGGGCCTGATAAGAGCCCTCTGAGGGCCTGATTCGGCCCCCGGTTCACATGTTTAACACCCCTGGCTTACAGGGCTCTTAGTATGGAGCCTACTGTAAGCTCCAGGAGAATTGCCTACATCAGGGGTGTGTGGCCTAATATGCAAATGACTTCCTGCTACCAACCCCCCCCCCCCTGTTTTTCCCACTGCTGAGTTGACAGGTCATTTTTCTAGAGTCCCATACTCAAATCGCTTATGTGATTGCAGGTCTGGAGCTGTAGAAACACTTGGCCATCTTCTATTACATTGTCATCAGCGGTTGATTCCTAGATCAATTAGGATAACTCCTGTTCTTATTAAACACCAACTACCAACTGAACTTTGGGTGGTTCCTTATTTGCTGCCAGATACTAATCCTGAAACCACCTATTTTGTTGCAAAATTTCTAACGATAATCTTATCTGCAAAACGACAGAAATCTGGCTTGATCTGATGGTAATGGAATCTGGCATATATGTGGTTAACATGACAATTTTAGGTTTACTCACTGTAGGATAGCTTTTATCAGAGCAGACAGGTTAAAACGGATAAAAGGAAGTCCTTCTTCACCCAAAGGGTGATTAACATGTGGAATTCACTGCCACAGGAGGTGGTGGCGGCCACAAGCATGGCCACCTTCAAGAGGGGGTTAGATAAAAATATGGAGCAGAGGTCCATCAGTGGCTATTAGCCACAGTGTGTATGTGTGTGTGTGTATATATATATATATATATATATATATATATATATATATATATATATTTGGCCACTGTGTGACATAGAATGTTGGACTGGATGGGCCATTGGCCTGATCTAACATGGCTTCTCTTATGTTCTTAAATTCCTGTTTTAACATTTTATTCCATTTTAGATTTGAATATTTTGACTGTAACATTTGAATTCTGTGAATTTTTTTTCAGTTCTGTTGTATACCAATGCATGTTTTGACGATTGTTACACCCTGAATGAGCTTAAGACCTTGGGTCATAGAAGCTGTTTGGTGTCATTCCTCTCTGCCCCTGCCCCATTCTTTGCCGTTTGTCAGCCTTCAGCAAGCAAGCCTAGCTGCAAACATGTGACATCTGAGTGATAGGAGGGATGAGTCATGTGACAGCAAAAAGGGAAGCCTGAGTTATGACCCACTTCTGTCAAGGCCACAGTCCATGAGGAACAAGTAGAACAGATAAGGATCATTCACACCCAGTGCTTTGCAACTGGATATTTGCTGCGTAGGAATAGAAAAGCCACTTGCAAATGGTTGCTGTGTGAAAGCGTCCATAGGGTTTGCAGCATTTGTTGAGGATGGTGCTTGGGGGAGGGGGGGTTGGAGTTTGGGGAGGATGTGACTTCTTTAGGGTAAAGCTCTAGGAATGTCCCTTCATTTCTGCCGTAAAGATCATAGAAAAGCAGGGAAATCCCTAGAGTGTTATTATGGAGGGCAGTATCTTGTAATTTTTTTTCTCCCTCCTCACTTTCTTGAGGGTGGGATTTACTCACCCTGGGCAAACAGATGACAAGCATAAGAACTGTCAGAAACTCAGAGACATCCCCACTAACAGAACGATTTTATGTGGAGTAGTGTCCGGTCTAAGTCCACTGATTTCAACAAACTTCGAAGGGTTGTATCTCTGCTTAAGATGGCATTGGAGGTGACTTCACCTCACCAGCCTGCTGTTCTTCTTAGCACATGTGTGCCAAGAGAGGCAGGTGGTGTAGGACTCTTGCTTTCAGCACACAGGGACTCATGAAGCTGCCCTATACTGCATCAGACCTCTGGTCTATCTAAGTCAGAGGTGTCAAACATTCAATTCAGGGGGCGAATCAGGATCCCGGAGGGCTCCTCTCAGGCCCCTGAGCAACTTCTCCCTCTCTCTTGCTTCCTTCTGCATAACAGCTTGCTTTGCAAGGCTTGCTCAATTGCACAGGAGCCACAGAGCAAAACCTCTATTTTCTCTATTGGCTGGGGCTCCTCCTTTGGGGAGGAAGTGGGGAGGAGGCAGAGCTTGTTTTTCCAGCTCCCAATCGCACAGCAGAGCTACTGAGCCAAGTCTCTCTTCCTTCTATTTGCTGAGGCTCCCCTCCCCCCACCCCAGTCCTCTGGGGAAGGAAGGAAAGAGCCACAGCTTCCTTTGCGCATTTCCCTTGATCCCAAGAGAGCAATACAAAGAAAGCACCTTTAACATTTATTGTAAATACCCTCCTGTTATATATACCTGTAAACTCTTGGAGGATTGGCTACATCAGGGGTATGTGGCCTAATATGTAAATGAGTGGTAATTTTTTAACCCTTGTCACCCCTGATCTAAGTCAATATTGTCTACTCAGACTGGCAGTGTTTCTCCAAGGTCTTTCACATCACCTATTACCTGATCCTTTTTGCTGGAGATGGCAGGTATTGAACCGGGGACCTTCTACATGCAAAGTAGATCCTATACCACTGAGCCTAGGGCTCTCCCCAGTAAACACTTACAAATATATGCACTTAAGGTAGGCTGTACCCAAAGATATGGTGCCCCATGGTGCAGAGTGATAAGCTGCAGTACTGCAGTCTGAGCTCTGCTCACAGCCTGAGTTCAATCCCAGCTGAAGCTGGGTTCAGGTAGCTGGCTCAAGGTTGACTCAGCCTTCCATCCTTCCAAGGTTGGTAAAATGAGTATCCAGCTTGCTGGGGTTAAAGTGTAGATGACTGGGGAAGGCAATGGGAAACCACCCCGTAAAAAGTCTTCCAAGAAAATGTCGTGGTGAGACGTCACCCCTGGGTCAGCATTGACTTGGTGCTTGCACAGGGGACTACCTTTACCATTTTATACCCAAAGATAAGAACCATGTTGGCTGTATGGGAGCTTGTGACCCACATTAGAGAAGAAGATATTGGATTTTTATCCCACCCTACACTCTGAATCTCAGAGTTTCAGAGTGGTCACAATCTCCTTAACATTCCTCCCCCACAACAGACACCCTGTGAGATAGTTGGGACTGAGAGAGCTCTTACAGCAGCTGCCTTTTCAAGGACAGCTCTGCATGAGCTATGGCTGACCTAAGGCCATTCCAGCAGCAGAGTCCTGGCCCATCACTTGACAGCCTTAAATTTATGAGTACAGCAAAGGAGTTTGAAAGCATTTAATTAATATTCACTTCCACTTTGTCATAAGACACAGGGAATGCGCTGGCACACGTAGACAAAAGCACCTTGATCTGTAGAAGCTAATCTTTGTGCAAAAAAATGTTGGCTTTTCAATGTCCCCATTTGACTTTTGAAATAGGAATAAATACCTGTTTTTTCGCTTCTTCCCTTAATGCTTTGGATACTTACTTTTAAGTCCCTTAATTGTGCTATATGTATCTGCTCCTGACGAGTTCTAACAAGCTAATTATCCCCTTCCCCAAAACCTGCAAGGTTTCTTTGTTCGCTAATTGAGTCAATCACTCAACATTCTTCCCTTAGGATTGTCACAGGGAAACAAAGAAGTACAGTATGTTTGTGGATAATGCGTTCAAAGGAAATACCCATTCTTTGGATGTACGGCCTGATATTCTTCAGCTATTTGAAATCTAATTAATCATCCTTGTTTTTTTGAAGAAGCGGAGTTCATTGTTCCGGGACATTTGGAAAGTTAATTGGGAAAGTTTATGCATGGCTTGACACTTGTAGGAAATGCTTTATATCTGTATATATGTGAGTCACCAACCTCCAGGTACAGCCTGAAGATCTCTCGGTTACAACTTTTCTCCAGCTGACAGGGATCAGATCCTCTGGAGAAAATGGCCACCTTGGAATTAGAGTTGCTAGCCTCCAGGTCCCAGTGGGCGGTTCAGGGGCTTTGATCTGCTGCTGGCCATTTGGCCAGCAGATGAAAACCCACCCCAAAACAAGGATGTCCTGCCTCCACTGATGGACCTTCTGATGACACCTGGGTTTTTGGTCACTGTGTGATGCAGAGTATTGGACTGGATGGGCCATTGGGCCGATCCAACATGGCTTCTCTTATATTTTTACATTCTAAGGATGTTGTGTGGGATGTACTGATATTCAGGCAAACTATACAGTTTTGAGGGCAAATCCACCATAAATTTTCATCCCTGTGTAACAGGGCTTGTTTTTTTTTTAGCAGGCATTCTTTTGCATATTAGGCTACACCCCTCGTATGTAGCCAATCCTCCAAGAGCTTACAGGGCTCTTCTTACAGGGTCTGCTGTAAACTCATGGAGGACTGGCTACATCAGGGGTATGTGGCCTAATATGCAAAAAAGTTCCTGCTACAAAAAAAGCCCTGCTGCGCAACATCCCCACTCCCCCGCCCCAAGTGCCCCCTTCCAAATCTCCCCCATCAGATGACCGAGTAGATCTGGCAACCCTACTTGGAAGATAGACTTCATGGCATTATGTAGGGTTGTCAACCATCAGACGGGGCCTAGAGATCTCTCATAATTAATTGCCAGACTGCAGAAATCGGCTTGCCTGGAGAAAATGGCTGCTGTGGAAGATGAACTGTATGGAATTATATCCTGCCAAAGTCCCTCTCCTCCCCCAAACCCACCCTCCCCAGACTACTTCCCACAAATCTCCAGGGATCTCCTAACACAAGATTGCTGACCCTGAGCATTATTCATTGCTGTGGCCCTTACTGTCATCAAATCTTTTTCCACCCTAAGTTCTAACTTCATATCTTGAGGAATTTCTCATCATGACACGCCTGTAAGCAGTGACTGTATATTTGTATGTGTGCATTGTTTTTATTGATGAAAAGTAGATGGTGCTGCTTTTATCGCAGTGACTGATTTTGGTTACATGTGAAGTTTGGTGTTCTGGAATGTTCGGGATTTTGCTGATGCCAGGTCAGAGTGGGAGCGGGTGGGTCATGGTTCCTGAGGCCCACCAGTGGTTGGGGATGACATCGCATGAGAACAGCAGGCCTGTGCCAGGCCACTAATGAGGTTCAAGAATTTGGCAAAGTCCAATTAGCCATCGCAGTTCATGTCGAGTTTCTTCATCATGCTGTCCACGACACCTGGGTCCTTCTGGTTCTTTGTGAAAGATGCCAGCTCAGTGTTCATGAACTTCAGGAACTCCAATTTGGAGAGGGAAGCAGCGTTCCCATCACGGCCAACGTTGTGCTGGAACACAGCCAGTAACGACTCAATGCAGTGTTCGGTTTCTGTGGGTCCAACAGGGTGCTTAGATGACATGTCTGCGAAGAGAAGGCAAGGTGGACCACAGCTGTGGGCTGGCTGGCTGCCTGTTTGCATGTCTGTATGCACACAGGTTGGGGGGGGGAGTGTCTTATGTCTAATTTTCTCTGCATGCATATTCTATGCATTTTAGCTTTCTGAAAAAGAAAGAGCAAAATCCCAATGAATTACAGTCATCAGGAATTCTGCAAGCTCTCTATGTCTCTCGCCCTTTAATGCGAAGATGTTTTACAGTGTTTGGAGCTGAAAAGACTGGCTCATGAAACTCTCCGTTGCCTGATTGAAGTAAGCAGATTTCTGACAACCATCTGCTTCGGTCTCTCCTGATCAGACATTGGAAATTCAAATATGGAGAGGCAAGCCGCGAGCAGTTTGTAGAACTCATTGGGCTCATTGAGGAACTATTAAGGAACGTAGCTGCTGTTTCCTGTGCTCGTTTGGTGCAGAGAATGGCTGCTGAGTTAGTTCCGGAGAAGGAGCTGTGCGGGCTGGTCAGGAGCCTAACCTATTTTGTATTTCTCTTAGCCCCCATTGCTGTGGCCATTGCTGTATTTGTTGATATTTCTGGAAGAGTTATTAGAACTGTGAGAAAGAGTTGCACATAACTGGGTATATATAACAGGAGGGGTAGGGAAGACACAATGGCCATCAAACTTTTAACCTTGATCAAGCTACTGGGGATTTCTCCTTCTCCCATACATACATACCACAGTTAATACTAGCTAAGGATTCACATCTTCATCTGGGTTTGAATGGGTTTTTAAGCTTAGGTTTTCATTAGAGTTGGCTCAGTTGTAAAGCTAAACCAGGATTCCCCAATCTTATTGAGGCTGGGGACACCTTTGGAATTCTGACACAATGTGGTGGGGACAGCCACAAAATGGCTGCTGCAGGAGGCAAAGCCAGCCACAAAATGGCTGCTGCAGGAGGCAAAGCCAGCCACAAAATGGCTAACGATGCTTACCTTCAGCTATTTGCCTGGGGCCTTTTTAGTTGGCTCATGACCTGAGTTCAATTCCAGTGGAAGCTGGTTCAGGTAGCCTGCTCGAGGTTGACTCAGCCTTCCATCCTTCCGAGGTCGGTAAAATGAGGACCCAGCTTGCTGGGGGGAAAGTATAATGATCAAGGAAGGCAATAGCAAACCACCTCGTAAAAAAGGTCTGCCGTGAAAACATTGTGAAAGCAGCGTCACCCCAGAGTCAAAAACGATTGGTGCTTGCACAGGAGACCTTTCCTTTCCTTTTTAGTTGGAGATGCCGGGGTTGAACCTGGGACCTGCTTGCCAAGCAGATGCTCTACCACTGAGCCACCGTCCCACCCCGAATGGATGGACAACAATGGAGCATAGAGGCCAAGAGCTTCCCCTGATGCCACGTCCTGCTTCTGAGAGTCAGAGGCTTAGTGCCACTGAACATAAGGACATAAAAATCCATCTGGTCCAGCATCTCGGCTCACAAGATTATAGTTGTATAAACTCCTATTATGTTCCTCTCTGTACAGAACTGCACTGTTAGAAAAGGTTGTCTTTCTTAACATCCATGCAGGAAAATTGCCTCCTACATTTTGGCTCGTCAGGCAGTGTAAAGTCACTGGAGCTGAGCAAGAAAAAATAGTTGACAACTCTAATTTGGTAGCTGTAATGAAAGGTGGTAATGCCGCTTTCTAATATGCATAGGGGTATCATGCCTTTTTTACCTTCCTGATTAATGTATCAATCCATCTTCCACAGGTTTCTTCCTTTTTCTTATAAAAAGATGATAGATAAATTTTAAACAATCAGAAAGCTGAATAGCACTTGATTTCCAAACCACTAATGAGATGTTACCATTACTAATGTGATGCTATTTCCATCAGCTAACGCTGTGAGGATATTCAAAAGCACAAAGCTCCAACTAACTACAGTTCAAGTTTGCCTGATACAGAGAATAGCTCAGATTTAGAAGACAAAGGTTGCACTCCTAAGGACACTTTCCTAGGAGTAAGTCCCATTGAATAAAATGGGACTTTCTTCTGAGGTGACCTACTCAGGATTAATATATATATATATTGTGTGTGTATATATATATATATATACACACACATATATATATACATACACACACTTTGATATCATCTGTCTGTCTGTCTGTCTGTCTGTCTGTCTGTCTGTCTGTCTGTCTGTCTGTCTGTCTGTCTGTCTGTCTGTCTGTCTGTCTATCTATCTATCTATCTATCTATCTATCTATCTATCTATCTATCTATCTATCTATCTATCTATCTATCTATCTATCTTTCCAGTTTGTTGTTGTGTTTAAATGTGTGGACTCTTATCTAGGAGAACCAGGTTTGATTCCCCACTCGCAGCTGCTGGAATGGCCTTGGGTCAGCCAGAGCTCTTGAAGAGCTGTCCTTGGAAGGGCAACTGCTGTAAGAGCTCTCAGCCCCACCTCACAGGGTGTCTGTCGTGGGGGGGGGGGAGGGTAAAGGAGATTGTGAGTGCTCTGAGACTCTGAGATTCAGAGTATAGAGCAGGATATAAAATCCAGTATCATCATCATCGTCGTCGTCATCATCATTATAATATAGTGGGTTCTATGCATGGAGGAGTCGCAAGTCAAGAAATAACAAGCTCTTTAATAGGCATAGTATAGGGCTACATTACAAGACTAGGGATGGGGGCCTACCGGCCCAATTTATATACATCTCTGGGCTCCCACGCAAGTACGTCATTGGGTCATTCAAACCAGTGGGGGGCTTGTGATTGGTCTAGGGTTGCAGGGATTTGGATCCTGCAGTCCTTTCCCAAGTCCCCAAGCTCTGTCCGTATGGCTCCAATGAGCCCGGCAGGCACACCCAAAGTCTTCCCTTGAGTCCACATACATAACAATCATCATCATCATCATCATCATCATCATCATCATCATCATCATCATCATCTTCTTCTTCTTCTTCTTCTTCTTCTTCTTCTTCTTCTTCTCTTGGTATTTTGTACTGGATGTTGTTTAACTAATTCTTTATATGTTTTTTTCTGCAATGTTAATAGAGCTAATAATAAAGTATTTGAAAAGTCCTTCCTCTCCCCACCCCTTGTGAGGTAGGTGAGGCTGAGAGAGGGCTCCCAGAATGGCTCTTGAGCAGAGCAGCCTTGACATGGCTGACCCAAGGTCACATCAGGTGTATGTGGAGGAGTGGGGAATCAAACCCAGTTCTCCTAGATAAGAATTCGTGCACTTAACCACTACACCAAACTGGCTCTACACTAAAAAGGGAAGAGTGATCCTTTTGAACCAGCCTCAAAAGTTTTGTTAGGGATCCTGAGACCGGTGTGGACAAGTCATCATGAATAGTGATGCCTATAATTGGATGAGAGAGTGAGTGAAAATGTTGTTTGGATCCAGTCCATAATCTGCAGTTCTGTTGAATGTTTGTGATGTTTCTTGTTGCATTCTACAGAGGTGACAATGGCTAGCTCCACCATGAAATGTGTGGTCTGTACACATTCCATGCTGTCATCTTCTTGTTCTTTCGACTCCAGCGTCTTGAACAGACAGAGATCCAGCCTTCTTACAGGCAATCACCATAGCTAAACATTTAGCAGCTGCTGAGGTAGGTTTTTTTTAATTCTCATATACTAGGAAAAAGTGGACAATTTTTTGATATGGTAAATTTGCATAACCTATTACGAGAGAATAGGATCCCCAGGGTGTAGAGTGGTAAACTGCATAATTACAGTCCAAGCTCTGCTCACAACCTGAGTTCGATTCCGGTGGAAGCTGAGTTCAACTAGCTGGCTCAAGGTTGACTCAGCCTTCCATCCTTCTGAGGTTGATAAAATGAGAACTCAGCTTGCTGGGGAGGAAAGTGTAGATGACTGGGGAAGGCAATGGCAAACCACCCTGTAAAAAAAGTCTACCATGAAAACTTCATGATGAGACATCACCCCATGGGTCAGTAACAACTCGGGGCTTGCACGGGGGACTACCGTTACTTTTTAAATTATTATTATTAAGAGAGAAAACAAATACTTTTCTCTCAAATCAGGCCAGATTTCACAAGCCAATAAAATATGTTCTTAGGACTCATATCCACATTTAGGTACTCTGTCCAAATTGTGCTATTACTGCAGTCCGACCTTCTGGTATGGCTGAGGTAAATAATAATAATAATAACAACAACCTAGCAGGTTCGATCTAGAAGTAGCTCAAAATGGCACAAGAGAAGCAGGCGCCAAAGAACGCTGGTGAGCATGCACATTGTGCTCTCAATAAGGTACTTGTATCCAGGCTCAGTACTGAGAAGTTAATTTATTTTATTATACCCATCTTTGCCACTGAATACTAACCACTGGAGTCTATTCTGTATGGTCTGCATACATGGCCCTGTCCCATTCTGTCTTCCTGTCTGACCAGGGCCAGCCCTTTCACTAGGCAGCCCAGGTGGCTGCCTGGGGTGCAGCCCTGGCAAGGGCACTGGTGCGAGCCCCAGGAGGGCACTGGAATGGCCCTCCCACCCGCCTTCACCTCTGTGGCAAGGGAAGTACCAGTGAGAGCAGCTGCGGGGGAGTCACTCTACTGGCTGCGTCAGATGTAGGGGCTGAGCTAGGGCAGCCTCACAGTGTGCTCCACGGTGAAGGCGAGTGGCTGCTCCCCCCACTTTCGGAGGGGGCAGGGTGCCCTGCCTAGAGCACTGTTTCATCTCAAGCCACTGCTGTGTCTGACAGACATTCTCATACTCCTCATTGCTCCCTGTTACAGTCACTCTGATTGTGGTTTCCCAAAAGGCAGCTGGTAGGCAAATATGTGAACAACACAGTGCTGGACTAGATGGGCTTTTGGTCAGTTCCAATCAGGGTCTTCTTCTGTCATGTTGCACCAAACCCAGAGCATAATGCTACTCTACAGATTGTCCTTGGACATTTTCCTTCCCCATTGAAACCATCACTGCATTAACAGCTCATGGGTCTTCAAAAATGACTTGCCAGAAAAAGCACAGACTGTCAACGTGACCCAGCTCTTATACAATATGCATCTGTGTTTTATGGACATATGTCAATGAATAATAATAAAAAAGCACAATATATACATACAGGCTACATCAGCAGAATGCCCTAAAAGTGCTGTAGCTATATATATATATATTTGTTCTTTTTCATCAAAGTTTTTAAATGCCATGTCAGCAAACATCGAGTATTACAGAAGCGATGCCAAAAATTGCTATAGCATGAAAAATTAATGGACTGTTTGTAAAACTGGCCAATAAAGTGAGGAGGGAAAAGCCCCAGCCATATGCCAAACAGAAACGGTACACAGGTAACTCCCTCCAGTGCGGTAGCATACCATTTTGGACGATCCGCAGTGGATCGGAAGGCAAACTGGGAGGGGGGGGGGATTTCTGTTCTCGTTCATAATTAACTGGAGTCAAACGGCCATAACTGCTGATTTGCGCAAGTTCAAAAATATGTTTTAATGTGGGTTATTGCAGTCTCAAAAAAATGCCGGCCCGGTTGCTACCTCCTGAGAAACTCTAATGCCTCCTCCAAGACTCGTGCAGCAAACTCCTGCAGCAAGCAAAAGGAGCTAAATATGCATATTTTTTGAATCATTCCTGACATGCTGTGCTTCATGCTGTTAGATACTGCAAGTTAGCAAGAAGAGTTATCACGGTGGTGAAAAGTTGGGGTGGGGAGATGAGAAAATTGTACAGCACTTCTGGAAGCAGGGAATGCTAGAGAATCTGAATAATCAATACACATTTGTTTTGTGTACAGCAAGGAAAAAAACCCTATAATCCTTGTTTTTCAGGTCTATGTCACAGATGTTAGAAAGCACATCAAACACCTCTTTACCTTGAGGTCATTGAAAAAGGCTGCATTATTAGGAAAAAAGGTTTATAGTTGCCCTGCTAGAGATGGGAGAGCTCTCAGCCCCAGATCCCATTATCAGTAGCTGATAGGAGAAAATAAAAACTGCATTTAGTGCAATAGTGTTATGTCACTTCTTGGGGAAACCCAGAAGAGACGTCATGCTGCTCTAGGAATAGCTATCACAGTGATGTCACTTCCGGGTTTCCCCAGAAGTGATATAACACCCTCACCATGTCCCCATACCCCAGACTCTGCAACTCTCATATTACCCCTTCTCTAGTGAACATAAGAACATAAGAGAAGCCATGTTAGATCAGGCCAATGGCCCATCCAGTCCAACATTCTGTGTCACACAGCGGCCAAATATATATATATATATATATATATATATATATATATATATATATATATATATATATATATATATATATATATATATACACACACACACATACACACTGTGGCTAATAGCCACTGATGGACCTCTGCTCCATATTTTTATCTAACCCCCTCTTGAAGGTGGCCATGCTTGTGGCCGCCACCACCTCCTGTGGCAGTGAATTCCACATGTTAATCACCCTTTGGGTGAAGAAGTACTTCCTTTTATCTGTTTTAACCTGTCTGCTTAGCAATTTCATCGAATGCCCACGAGTTCTCGTATTGTGAGAAAGGGAGAAAAGTACTTCTTTCTCTACTTTCTCCATCCCATGCATTATCTTGTAAACCTCTATCATGTCACCCCTCAGTCGACGTTTCTCCAAGCTAAAGAGCCCTAAGCGTTTCAACCTTTCTTCATAATCACTTCCTCATGAGTAGAGTTGACATGAAGACCTCCCACTTTAACAACTGATCCCCAGCTGGCAGAGATCAGCTCCCCTGGCGAAAATGGAAAATATGATCAAACACCGGTCAACAATAATATTCACACACTAAATGTGTGTACATGCATGTAGATTTAGTGCAAAACAAAACAAAACAATACAAAAGGAACACCAGGAAAATGTCCTCCCCCAATTAAATCACTACAGCATTTCTTCACAGGTAACAGCCTTTACATAGACCATGACTTGTGATATTGGGTGGAGTCCTTGGTAGTTCCGCTTCTGATAACCGTATAGAAAGGAGTCCTCATGGTTTCGTTAGTTCGGTTCTTCCTCAGCCTCTTCTCTCACCATTTCATGTAGCCACAGTAACTTGTATCAAACACGGATCAATGCATGGTCTAATTTTCTGCTGCCGGTTCTGGAGATCTCCCACTTTAACAACTGAACTCCAGCTGGCAGAGATCCCCTGGAGAAAATGGCTGCTTTGAAGGGTGGCCTTATGGCATTGTATCAGGCAATCAATCTAGCAGAATATTCGGTTTGGAACCTTCCAATAATTTGTCACAGGCCCCAGCTCCTGTAGCAAGCTTTTTATATAGTGTGGCACCAGGAGATCTCACACTCTGACAACTGATCTCCAGATGACAGAGATCCATTCCCCTGGAGAAAATGGCTACTTTGGGGGGTAGACTCAGCATTATCCCCTCCTGAGGGTCTTCCTTTCTCCAAAGCTCACTCTTCCCAGGCTCCACCCCTAAAATCTCTTGGTATTTCCCAACTGAGAGCTGGCAACTCTAATTTTGTGATTGGTTCCACCCTCTATGATGGCCATTTTGTTGGGATTTCCTCTTAGTGTTCTCAAAATAAGAAAAGGGCATGGAATCTTGAAAAATTTGATCTCCCTTCTTCCACAATTTTCATACATAAAACAGATCAGTGGCCTCTTCTTAAAAGCTAAACATGGGGTGACTCAGAGATACCTTAGAAATGGACTAGAAAAACTCATCCGAATGCACACATCTGCTGGCCGCCCCCCTCCTGTACTCATCCTGTCTTCCCTGGACTGGATCTACATGTTTTTTGAGGGGGGGGGCGGCAAAATTAAGGCTATTCCCTCAGCCTTGGGATCTCCCGTTGGTCCTAGATAGGCTCACAAGATGGCCTTTTGAATCCTTAGCCTATTGCCCGTTACATCTCCTCTCTTGGAAGACAGCTTTCCTGGTTGCCATCACTTCGGCAAGGCGAGTGGGGGAACTTGTAGCCCTGTGTTGCGATTCCTAAGTCATTTTCCATGAAGGTGGAGTATCCCTTTCTCCTGACATCTCATTCCTTCCTAAAGGGGTCTCAAGTTTCCATCTCAATCTGGCAGTTACCAGTCCCACCTTTTATCCCTCTCCAACTATGGAGGAGGAGAGAAGGCTCCATTCCTTGGATATTAAGCGAGCACTGCTGTTTTTCCTGCATCACACAGTGTTTCAGAAAAGACCCCTTTACGGGCCCATTCTATCTTATGGGCCTATAGAATCTGCTCTAGGTGCTCATCAGTATTCTTTTTAAAAAAATGCCCAGAGGACATAAGCACATGTGAGCATGACCCGTAAAAATGTATGAAAAAAAAAAACCCCAAACTGAACCAAGGAAATGGTGTACTACAACCATCTGACCAAGCCAAGGTGCCCCGCTGGAGCATGTGGACGGTTTAGGATGCTTCTTTTTGAGCCTGCCCAATTTGGGATGCCTCCCATTTGCCCCAGCCATGATGTACAAATTCATTAAAACAAAGTATTACAACCAGGGGTAGGATTCTGGCAGGAGCTCCTTTGCATATTAGGCCACACACCCCTGATGTAGCCAATCCTCCAAGAGCTTACAAAAAAAGAGCCTTGTAAGCTCTTGGAGGATTGGCTACATCAGGATTGTGTGGCCTAATATGCAAAGGAATTCCTGCTAGAATTCCACCCATGATTACAACAGGATGTGGAAGAAGGGCTTGCATTCAATGGTCTCCTAATGGCTATCATCTCAGAAACAAGAGCCTGGCAGTTGTTTCTCAGAGTACCGTATTTGTCTCCCAACGGAGTGAATGGGATTTGCAAAAGTCGAGGACATCAGACAGTGCTCCAGTGGTGTTTAGCATGCATAATGCAGCAAAAGCTTCCTGCTTTACCTTTTAAAATATTAAAATAAGATTATCTTGTATATTAGCTTCTGTGATTTGCAAAATCAACTGCATTTATGGAAACGAAACTCCTCCTCTTGGACTTTACAGGATGCAGCCAAATGTCCGGATCCCCTAGGGATTTTTTGCCGTGAGATTCTTTCTTTTTTCCCCTTTTTTAATTTTGTGGGAAGCACAACAGCATAAAGGATAAATATAAACATTCTGTAATTAAGATGTAAAAAATCCTTGCTTCCAAGCGATCGACGTTCTCTCACGGCAGTCTTCGTCTGACGGATTCACAAGTGGCATTAAGCAAAATCACAGGGACAACAACAGCAGCAAATCTTGAAATTAGCTAGGTTGCTACACAAGGGCTTTGGTCTGAAGTGTCTGATGGACACAGGGGAAAGATAGTGAAACGGATAGAGAGATGTCAAGCAAGACCTGCCCCCAGTCTGCAGTTCAATTCCTCAGCTCAGCTGACTAGATCTTGGTGAGGTTTTTCTCCTCACCTTTGCTTGTGAAAGAAGGCTCAGGACTTCAGCCAAATTAGTGGGTGGGATTTTGTCACTGTCCAGAATTTCTTTTCATTTCAGTCCCAGAATCAGATCCATGCATAGTATAGTGCAGGGGTATCAAACATATGGCCCAGGGGCCAAATCAGGCCCCTGGAGGGCTCATATCAGGCCCCCAACCAACTGGCTGTCATCTACTTCCTTCTCCATTGGTCCATCAACGTCAGTATTGTCTACTCAGACTGGCAGTGGCTCTCTAGGGTCTCAAGCAAAGGCTTTTCACACATATTTGCCTGGACCTTTTTTAGTTGGATATGCTGGGGATTGAACCTGGGACCTTCTGCTTACTGAGCAGATGCTTTACCATTGAGCCACCATCTCTCCCTGATGTAGCCAATCCTCCTGGAGTTTACAGTAGGCCTTGTACTAAGAGCCCTGTAAGCTCTTGGAGGATTGGCTACATAAGAGGGGTGTGGCCTAATATCCAAAGGAATTCCTACTACAAAAAAAGCCTTGATAAAAACACTAATTACTTTGCTGTAATTTTCAGTACTGGCTACATGCACAATAATCTGTATACTGACACATTTCAGAGTATCGATAGCATAAATTGTGTTGGCTGATTTCATGTTAGAAAACGACTAGATTTCCCACTTCTTAATTTTTTGTCTTTCAGTTACACACAATATCTATAAATTTTAATGCAAATTTATTCTTTTGATCTTCAAAACAATGCTTTGTAGACTACCGCTTGGGGGGAAACTGGCCATATGTACAAATTCCTCGGGAGAGCCATTCTTAGTTGGCTTTGCATTCTTTTGCTTGCTAATTACTGAACAGCGTTGTCCCGTGCTGCAGGTTTGATCTATATTAGACGTTACAGTTGTATTCTATTTGGATTTTGATGAAATTATGTTTCTCTGACATTCTTTTTTGTGCTAAACTGACGCTGATGCCGATTCTTGGATGGGAACCCTGTCTTCTCCTACAGCCATGCCCTCTTTTGGCAGAACTTTGGAAGGAACTCAAGTTGGAAAGGGACATCACGGCCATAAATGCAGGCAGCTTTGTGCTGCAATCATTCACTAAAGCAGGTCTGTCCAACTTGGAATCCACCAAGCCAAATTTAGCCTACCAGCCTTGAGTTCTGCCAGACACTTCACACACCCCTACCCCCCTTCATAGCAGTGCAAGCAGGCATCCCAAAAAGGGATTATTAATCCACTGGCAGACCATAAAACCTGACTTGGAAGCTGCCTTTGGCCTGGTACATGTATCAGCCTGTACTCTACAAAAGACAAGCTTATTGAGAGGAGAGAACAAGTGATTATATTTTCTGTGCTCTTTAGGAAAACAGTAGTACCACATTTTGTGCCTTCTGGGTGAAGCAGGATTTACTTTTGTACACCTCAGTAACCAAGTTATACATCCGCTATATGGCTAGGGTCCTGCATACCTTAGGGATCGCCTTTCCCCATATATGCCCCAGCGAGCACTTCGGTCTGGGTCTTGACACCTGTTGACAGTCCCCAGCGTCAGGGAAGTTAGACTTCAGTCAACCAGAGCCAGGGCCTTTTCCACTGCTGCCCCTAGCTGGTGGAATGAATTGCCGGAGGACATTAGGGCCCTGCGAGAGCTCCCACGGTTCCGCAGGGCCTGTAAAACAGCACTCTTCCACTTTGCTTTCCCATAATGGCAACTTCTATAGCAATGGATTAGGCCCATAAACCAGAAATTTAACATCACTCTGGACTTCCTACCACGCTATGGCCATCTGGGGTCCCTTTGGAACACCTAATACTGACCATTCGGTTATACTGCTACCATTAAAATTAACTGTTTCATGAATTAATGCACTAGCACCTACTGATATGTTGTTTTTAATTGATGTTTTATCATTGTTTTTATGTTCCTATGTTTTATCGATGTTTTATCTTGTGAGCCGCCCTGAGCCTGCCTTCAGTGGGGAGGGCGAAATATAAATAAAATAAAGTAAATAAACACACAATAATAAGTTTCAAGACCATACAGATAAGCTTTATTAGACGCCATGTTTCTTCTCTCCAGACAGAAAGCTTAATAATACATATAGGAAAGCAAAGCAATAGGTAACATTAGTACAGTTTCAGAATACAATTACACAGTTAGATTATAGTTAAACATAGTTCTACAGTCAAGCATAATAATATATGAAAAGTCTAAGTCCCTAGTTTAGGGACTGTTAGTCTACATCTTCCCAGTTAGAGTCTAAGTCCAGTGTCCCAATTAGTTTGGCAAGACCAGCACAGAGACAGTCTCCTGTCTCTAGCATAGATCAGCAACTTCTGCTTAAAATTTCAAGGTTTATAAAGGCTCCCCCTCCCCCCCCCGCAAACTTTATCACTTATCTCTATCTCATTGTCATCTTATCTTATCATATACATCAACTACTTTCCAGAACCCCAGCTGCACCTTACAGATGGCCAGTTATCTTGACTCTATCCGGCTCCTGCTCATACCATATAAGGCTAAGGCTGCCCTTACCTTTCACCCACCTTTCTGCTGTCACTATTATGTATAAAGAGACAGCTTATAGCATGTGCTGCAAAACAGAAAGTAGATCTGAAGGCTTAGATGATCTACCTGACAGCTGGTGGCGGGCTGCCAGAAGGATTGCATCAGCCAGCAGAGTCAGCATGACACAGCAAGTTGCTGATTGGCTGTCCCATGTATAAATGTACAGAGCAACTGTGGTGATTGTGGGTTTATGGAGTTGGAGTGCAGCGGAGCATATTGTCAGTCAGGAGAGTGAGTTGGTGTAAATAAATGTATATAGTGGTTTTACAGCTACTGTGTACAGCCTTCATTCTTGCGTCGCTAAGCATCACCCTCTGGGTCTCTCTACGCGCATCGACATCTGCGGACCTAGATTCTCAGTTTAAGCTGTTAACTGTTAGCAATATGAATGCTTAATGATGCCGAATAGCTTGGACACCTTGTTGCCAATTTCATAAAGAGGGCCAACCCAAAAGAAATGCCGCCACACTGGGAACTCTCTCCAAATTGCTAAGGGATTTCTACACACTGCATATGCATCCCATCAGTGAATTAATTTTGGACTGTTGAATTTTGCTACCCCTGTAAACCGAGAGTGTGCCTAGAACATGCTCAGATGCCACCAGAATAACAAAACAGAGGTGTTAATGGCCATGGTCATAACATGTGAGATGGTCCTCTACAATATGCTTACTGGGCTAACAACATGTTAGGTTCAGTCTGCGTTCATTGCAGAGATGTTGCCTGTTGTGCTTTGAACTGAAGCCTCACCAAGGAACCTTTCATACTCTGAGTGAAGAGTTAGCATTCAGCCTATGACCATGGAAGAGCTGATGGCAGGTGTATTATGAACTGAAGTCTCATTAGCAGGGGTGGAATTCGAACAGGAGCTCCTTTGCATATTAGGCCACACCCCCTGATGTAGCCAAGCCTCCAAGAGCTTACAAAAAGGAGCCCTGAAAGCTCTCGGAGGATTGGCTATATCAGGGGTGTGTGGCCTAATATGCAAAGGAGCTCCTGCTAGAATTCCACCCCTGCTCATTAACATATATGGTTTACTCTGAGTGAAATTGAGTGGAATTATCACCAATGAAGGAGAATATTGTTCCAAAACACCTCTTCGAATTCCATAATTTTGGACTCCTGGTGGGGAGGATTGCACAACTGAGGGTCAAAATTAACTGCATCTGGGGAAATAGAAGAGTTTAACACAGGGGTGTCAAATCCTGTGGGATGGAACAGGCCAGTTCAGGACTCTTCTTTGGCCTGCCAGCAACCAGTGTGACAGAGGGAAGGCAAGAAGTGGCTGGGGCACAGCAGGTGTGTGACACACACGGTGAGGTGTGTGTGGTCAAAGCTGTCAAGGAATGAAAGGAAATGGCTAGTGGGCATTTTTTCCCTTGGAAAAAAGCCTAGTCTTCCATCAGATGAAATACATTTATTGGAGCTTTTGTGGATCCCCCAGTAAATCAATTGTTTTCGCTCCTTGGAATCAATTGCTTTTGTTTGCATTTTGAGGTTTTTTAAAAAAAAAATATTGTTAATTGGTTTTGTCTGTGTCACATATAAAATGTATATCTCTGGTACCCAGCATGAAGAGCCCAGTGGCACAGAGTGGTAAACTGCAGTACTGCGGTCCAAGCTCTGCTCATGACCTGAATTTGAACTCAACAGAAGCTGGGTTCAGGTAGCCGGCTCAAGGTTGACTCAGCCTTCCAACCTTTCCGAGGTCGGTAAAATGAGTACCCAGCTTGCTGGGGGTAAAGTGTAGATGACTGGGGAAGGCAAACCACCACATAAAGTCTGTCAAGAAATTGTCGTGATCTGACGTCACCCCCATGGGTTGGTAACGACTTGGTGCTTCCACAGGTGCTACCTCTATCTTTTTTATCTGGCATTACATTTTATGGCACACATGGCCAGGCCCGCCAAAATAATTTTAATGTCAGATCTGGTCCTTGTGACAAATGAGTTTGACACCTCAGGACGAATACATTTGCTGATGCGCTGGTTCTTTTATCCGTAGGGTGCTTCTTTTGTGATGGTGGAATGCGCTTCCAAGCCACAGCCAATGAGTGGCGATCCTGTAGGGTTTCCAAGACAAGAGGCATTCAGAAACAGTTTGCTGTAATGTTAAATGTTACTTCCAATGAAACACCCACACCCCTTTTCTCTGAGATTTGTCAGGGAGAGAAAAACTGGCTTCAAAGTAGCAAAGTAGGCAGTTTTCTTTAAGAATGAAATCCGTTGCGACACCAGCTCATTCAACAACAAGCTGGCCTCCTGAACAGACAGGGAGTTCGTTTTTTATAGGGAAAATGCACGAAAGGAAAGGAAAGAAAAGAAAAAGGATAGGCTTCAGTATAGGACAGTTCCCAGACATAATTCACTCCACCCCCTGTTTGCAGAACATTTCAAATCCCTGGGATGGGCATAAATGAAAAAGAATCCTTCTACAACTTAGAAGAGAGATGAGTGAGTTGCCACCCTGTGACCATGAAAACGGTTGCCTAACATTCAGGAGAATGAATTAACAAATCTTGGGCAAGGCTGAGAGAAAAGACAGAAATATTAATTAATTAATTAATCAATCGGTAGGCTTATATTTTGCCCTTTCCCATAATGGGCTCAGGGCAGATTACAACATAAATTGAACAATAAAAACCTACAATTTAAATTTAAAACAATGCAATAAAAACCAAAACAATAGAACAATAAAACAAAACAAAAGTGCATTATCGGTGGGAGGGGCACATTTCACAAGATCAGGGCCCTGCGGGACCTGCCACAGTTCCAGCGGGCCTCTAAGACTGAACTATCTAAGCTTACCTTCAATAGTTAAGGGGAGGTAGCAAATGTCCCACAGCACTGACAGTCCCACTGGACAAATATAGATATTGAGAAGCATCAACGTGCATCTTGGATTTTATGGTTAAAATGTGTAGAATTGATTTTATTGTGTGTGTGTGTGTATATATATATATATATATATATATATATATATATATTAGTATTCTATGTGGTTTTTAACTGTTGCTAGCCTCCCTGAGCCCTTTAGGGGAGGCAGGATATAAATCTGATAAAATAAATAAATAAAGATACAGCCGTTTTTGGCTCAAGAAAAGTGATGATGTTAATAATAAGATTCAGCACTGTAACAAGGCTGTAAAGCATGATGTCACAACAAGGATGGCCAACTGTAGAAAACTAATGAAGAACACAATCATCTCTCTCATGCTCAGTAATCAAAACTATGTGAGGATGTCAGGTCCTTACTCAGCATTCTAATAACGAAGTAAATTTCTCTAGCATTTGCTCTGGCCTTCCTCTACACAGCAATCCTGAGTTTCCTTGCTGGTCTCCTATCCAACTACTGACTACAGCCAACTTTGCTTATCTTCTGAGATCTGACCAGAACTGGTCAACCTGGGCCATCCACATCAGCGATCTTTTTCTTTTATATTAGGTTTAAACATTTTACCCCTCTCTCTTTGTGGTCCAGGTTGTTCAGGGGTCATTTTGTAGAAAAAGAGATGCCGGAGTTCATTGGCACAACTCATTTGCATAACTCATTTGCATATGCCACACAACCCTGACATCAATGGAAGGTGGATGAAATTCTATCAGCTCAGCATCTACCTTAGACTGCTTCTTGAATTATAATTGTCATAACAAATCCCATCATGCTTTTTAAATGACTTTCTTCTATGTGGCCGTAGCAACATGATGATTTCCTTCTGGCTGCTTGATATGTTTTGATTATTTTCCATTTTTTTTGTGGAGGGGGGATATTAGAAAGTTTGTCAAATCTTAGAGTTCAGCAAAATTCTCATAGGGGGTTTGAACAATAGAGCCCAGAAGCAAGTTTTGGGGCAGGGGGGGGTGGAGTTTAAGGAAGAAAGAACACAAAATTTAGAGGTTACAGAGCTCCACTGCTGTGAGCTCCTGCCCAAGACAAGGCCTGAGATTGCTTACAAACAAATTTAAAATCTCAAAATCCAGCAATAAAATTGCAGAGCACTTGAAAGAGTTGGAGAGAGAGAGAGTGTGTGTCCCACTCACCAAAAGCCTAATGAAACAAACTGGCTTTCCAGAAATCCAGAAGAGATGTCTCCTAGGGCTGTCACAGAGAGTTTCTTTCCTAAAAGCTAAGCTATTACATCATAGGCACTACCAGGGTTGGGAAGAAAAAGTGCAGCATGAACTCATTTGCATACTAGGCCACACTCCCTGACAACACCATTGTTTCACACAGGGCTTTTTTGTAGAAAACCCCCAGCAGGAATCAATTTGCATATTAGATCACACCCTCTGACTCCAAGTGAGCTGGAACTGTGTTCCTGGTCAAGAAAAGCACCATTTTTGTAGAAAAAGCCCAGCAGGAACTCATTTGCATACTAGGCCACAGCCCCTGACATCACCATTGTTTCACAGAGGGCTTTTTTGTAGAAAAAACCCAGCAGGAATCAATTTGCATATTAGACTACACCCTCTGACTCCAAGCGAGCTGGAACTGCATTCTTGCATTCCTGCTCAAAAAAACCCACATTACCCAGTTGTTATTTACCTGACTGAACACAGTATTTTGCCTAGGAATGTAACATATCAGAACTTGATTTACTTTTGATATGCTGTTTTATTTTTAGTTAAGCAACTTGTCTGTATATGCAATTTTGGAGAAAACTTGTTGAATTTAAGAAAATTAATAAAATTTGAATTGAAAAAACACACACCATTTTTGTAGGAAAAGTCCAGCAGGAACTCATTTGCATATAGGCCACACTCCTGACATCATCATTGTTCCACACAGGGCTTTTTTGTAGATAAAGCCCAGCAGGAGCTCATTTGCATTTTAGACCACACCTCCTGACTCCAAGCAAGCCGGAACCGCGTTCCTGCTTAAAAAAAGTTCTGGGCTCGACTCTTCATCTCATGCATCCTTAATTCCCATATTAAGAGAACATGGCGATAATTTCATGGCAGGGAAACTCGTAATACATTTAAATGAGTTATGTCTGGCACAGTGCAGTCCCAAGAATTTGACCCTGAAATTATTTCCGGTTGCAGGTACCACAGGGATTAATTCAGTGGGAGAAGAGGGACTAGATGGGATCCTAGTCTTGTGTGGGGAAATGGGGGGAAAGGACCCCTCCCCATCCAGAACATCGCTTTGGTTTGAAATGCAAAGCTATAACGGCTGCTCATTTCTGCCTCGTGAAGCTTTCTTAAACCAGAGAGATAAAAAGTACCAATTTAGGGGGAAAGGCAACTAAACTGCCAAAGAACATTGAAATGTGCTGCTCCCACCCCCCTCCCGGTGCCAAAGGACTGCCCACATTAAGCATTATTTCCTTACCATCTTTCGGCTTTTGCAAGCCTTTTGTTAAAAAAACAAAATCTGGGTCACATTGCTTAATAAGTACTATTGCAATTGGGAATGATGTTCTAAAAAATATTGCCAGAAAATACCCTGGTTAAGCTAAAAGGGAAAGTAGGACATTAATACTTAATTTCGGCACCTTGCGAAAATAATAAACAAAGCCATGCAAGGCAGGAATTCTCTCCTTGTAAGGCTGAGCAAGACATTTCAGCTTTCCTTTGTGCTGATCCACAAGCTTCTTATTCTCCTCAGCTTCTTCTCTACAGGTCTATATTTACTCAAACTCTGAGGTTTTCTGAAGTGCCTTTGGCCAATATTCCTACCATTATAGTAGTTAGAGCTAACAAGGTGTAAAGTACGGCTTATAAGGACATAAGAGAAGCCCTTTTGGATCAGGCCAATGGCCCATCCAGCCCAACACTCTCTTTCACACAGTGGCCAAAAAACCCCAGATGCCACCAGGAGGTCCACCAGTGGGGCTAGAAACCCTCATGAAGCTTTCTCCATTCTGAGTGAAGTTCTCCATTCTGATGTGCTCCCCACACGCACCAAGATTACAGAGCATCATTGCCCCAGACAGAGAGTTCCAACAATAGGTTGTGGCTAATAGCCACTGATGGGCCTCTGCTCCGTATACTTATCCAATCCCCTCTTGAAGCTGTCTATGCTTGTAGCCGCTGCCACCTCCTGTGGAAGTGAATTCCATGTGTTAATCACCCTTTGGACCCCTGTTACAGGAAGGGGTGGAGTCTTGTGAAGTGTCATTTATTTATTCATTTAGTTACTGCATTGATAGCTTGCTTTTCTCACTGAGAGACAAATAAAATGATACAGGATAAGTTGATGACAGTTCAAATGGAGAGAGAGCGGAAAAGCACTTGATACAATCAACATAAGGGGAGATTGAGGGAAGATTTGTCTAGGGGTGGAATCATTGAAATCTGAACAAGCATTGGATATTAGGCATGATACAGAGAGTGGTTATAGTGAAGAAGAATGGTATTTCATTAGTAGAGAACAGCAAGCCTATAATAGGGGCAGGAAACTGGCAATACTCTCTAAACACAGTTCTAGAATCCACGGTCCCAGTACCTTTCTATTATATAGTAGCATAGATCTATTAGTACCAAGCCTCAGATTCAGCAGGAGCTCACAGGAGCAAAGCTCCTGAACCTTTCTGAGGGTTCTCCCTCCTCTCCACCTACCTTGTTCATTGAGTAGTAGGTGCAGCTGCATAACAATCCCTGCATCAGGAGAGGGCTTCTGATGTCCTAGCCTCACCCCCTTTCTCACGATACGAGAACCTGTGGACAAATGAAATTGCTGAGCAGTCAGGTTAGAGAACTGATAAAAGGAAGTCCTTCTTCACTCAAAGTCTGATTAACACATGAAATTCACTGCCACAGGAGGTGGTGGTGGCTTCAAGCATAGACAACTTCAAGAGGAGATTGGGTAAACATATGGAGCAGAGGTCCATCAGTGGCTATTAGCCACGGGGTATTGATGGAACTCTCTGTCTGGGGCAGTGATGCTCTGTATTCTTGGTGCTTGGAGGGGCACAGTGTGAAGGTTTCTAGTGTCCTGGCCCCACTGATGGGCCTCCTGATGGCTCCTGCTTTTTTTGGCCACTGTGTGACGCAGAGTACTGGATGGGCCATTGGCTGAATGGGCCATTGGCCTGATCCAACATGGCTTCTCTTATGTTCTTATATTCTTGACCTCAAGATTGTCTTGGGCCAAAATCTTATTTCCACATGGAAGACAGATGCTGTAGAACTGTGTGGATCCCGATAGCTTTTTACCTTGATGTAAGTTTTCCATTCTGATGTCTAGTAGACAAAATCTTCAGCATCATGTCTGGCATCTTCTTCTAAAAGCAATTACTTTATGATTCTTTCCCCAGCATTCACGTACAAATCTCTAATAGCCAGCATTCCAAAAAGCTTTGAAAACTGCTACTTGAACTATAATCAGTCCGATCCGTGTGATCTCCTGACTCTATATTGTTCTGTTGTCTCTAATAATACTTCTTCCACAAGTGAACTGAAAATATTTGGTTTGATTGTCCCTACCAACCATCGCTAATAGAAGCTCTTTAAAATGGTTCTGAAGCTAAACAAAGTCTCATTCAAAGGCTCTGGTAAGCTGACTGAGTTTAAGGCTCTCAAAAACGTGAGGGAAGAAACATTTTGGCAGCCAAAGAAAATTGTGCAACAGATATCACCCAGTAAATGATTGAAATTTAATAAAAGAAATGGCTGGATATACATTAATTGGCTTCTTAAGGATAATTTAGAAGGAACAAACCTCATTGAATGCATGGGACAGGTTCTGAAAATAGTAGATATGTTTAGTTTTCCTCCAATAGAGAAGGACAAAGAAAGACTTTTCTTCACCAAAGGATCCTTTCTCCATAAAATAAAGTCATTCTTCATTGGAGGAAGTCTTTCTCTGCTGATGGAAGGCTTGGTGGAAAGTAATTGTAGGATCTAAGCCATTGAAAGTGGCTCTAAATATGTTAAATGGGTCTAAATATGTCATAGTGGAGGCAGGGTTTCCACAACCAGGCCCCACCTCTGCACCAATCAGATGACCAGCAGGGTGAATTACCATAAGACAGAGGGAAGTCCAGGTTACATCATGGGTGATGTGGTGATGTCACTTCCAGTGTTCATCAGAAGTGGCATTGTGGAGAAACGCCATCTTAGGTAATGTTGGTGCTTGGTTGGAGGGGAACATGAAACTACTAAAGCAGGCTTTGTGGCCTAGCCTTCCCTTCATCCCCCCCTCCCTTCCAGAGTTAAACCAGTGCCTCTAGGGGGAAAGCCTCCTAGAGGGGCAGGAAGTTTTTTAGCCTTCCCCTCATTCCCTCCTCCCTTCTGGAGTTAAACCAGCAACTCTAGGGGGAAAGCCTCCTAGAGGGGCAGGAAGTTCTTTTGTTTTTTTATTTGAGTTAGGCGGGAAAAGGTCAGTCCTCGGCTGGCGCTCAAGGACAGAGGTTGCCAGTCTGTGGGCTCCTGCCTGTGGGAGAGGCGGAGTGGACCCCAGGTAGTCATTCACAAGGTAGGGCAAGTTTACACCAGGGACGAGAGGATGCGTTTATATCCACCTTTATTTGTCCCTCTGGTTGCTGTTCAGGTGCTGTGCTAAACTTTTACATGTAACTGCTTTTGTTTTTGTTTTGTTTTTCTTTCTCTTCTTATTAAACATTTTACTGTTTTGAATGTTGGCAGTCAAACTCTGTACCACATAGATCCCCAACCGCTTAGACCACGCTGCTTTATGAAGGGGGCCCCGGGGAAGGAGGAAGGCATGCAGTTGGATAAGGTGCCAATCCTCCAGGGGTTCCCCAAAGAAGTGCTGTGGTCTCTGTGATACCCAAGTACAGGGTGGCAGAGGACCTTGAGGCCTGGCCTCATAGCTGGAGAGGGGGATTGGGAGTCCTGTTCCTCTCAATCTGAACCCCTAGACTGAGCAGGTGGTGGCAGCGAGCCCAAGTGGCTGGAGGAGAAATAGCTCCCTCCAGGAGTTGGTGACTCAATAGGGAGTTGACGGGACCGGGTCTGAAGGCAGAATCGGGCCGGTTCCGTCACAGGCATCATTGTGCCAGTAATGCCCAGGCGACATTCTGGTATTTGAGCAAAAACTGTATGGTAGAAGCAATTTTTATCATAGAATATTTGCCCAAATACCAGAACATCACTATGATGCCACAGCCGGATGACATCACTTCTGATACCTGTTATAAGTGATGTAGCCACGTTGCCATGATACTGCTTCGGCTTCCTTCCTGCTCCTGATAAGTGCTACCCCCAACACTAGTTTCCAGGACGGACCTGGCAACCCGCTAAGATATTCATCCAACCTGCTCAAGTGTAGCTGTCCCTTACTTTAATACCAAAATGGGAACGAAACTCTAGGGAAACTCTAGCTCTGTGATTATCATTTCATTGAAATCAGTGGGGCAAACGGCTTCAGCTGGACTGTGTTGATTGTCATTTGTCAACTTTGCCAATAACTTTTTCTAGAATGCACAGATGGTTCGCTTCTCTGTGAGGGCAATGAAGTCTTGTCTCCCAATTCTGAACAGGACCCGTTTCCTTCTTGCTGAATGCCGTACAAAGCTTGTCCTTCAACCCTTTCTGGACAACCTCTGAATGCTGCATGCAGCATGGTTGGTGAAGATACCTCTATGCAGGGCCTTTTTTGCAGCAGCAACTCATTAGCATATTAGGCCACACACTCCTGATGTAGCCAATCCTTCAAGAGCTTACAGGGCTCTTAGTACAGGGCCTACTGTAAGCCCCAGGAAAGCCCTGTCTCTATGTATAGACAACTTTTATTCTGTGTTGATGTAGATGAAAAGAAAAAAAAAGTTTAGTCAGGGCTTTTTTTGTAGCAGGAACTCCTTTGCTTATTAAGCCACACTCACCCACCCCGATGTAGCCAATCCTCCTGGAGCTTACAGTAGGTCCTGTACTAAGAGCCCTGTAAGCTCTTGGAGGATTGGCTGCATCAGGGAGGTGTGGCCTAATATGCAAAGCAGTTCTTGCTACAAAAAAGCCCTGACTTTAGCTATTGCCATGGTGACTTCAAGCGGAGAGTGGGAGGGTTGCTTTTTAAACAGTACATATGGATATGGCTGTCACCTCTGGGCTGCGAAATTCCCAGGGACTTGGGGGTGGGACCTGGGAAAAGGAGAGCTTGGGAATTTGAAGCACCTTAGTAAGGCACAATGTCATAAAGTCTCCCTTACAGAGCACCCATTTTATCCAGGGAGATTGTCTTTGCAGTCTGGAGATCAGTTGTAATTCCAAGCGATCTACAGGATCCATCTTGGTGACTGGCGACTGCAGGGATGAAACAAAGAGATATTTAGGGTTGCCCACACCAACATTTTTGTCTTTTCCTTCCATTGAACAGTTGACATTCATGCCATATCAAACAGTAAACAGATCTCCTAAGCTTTCCCGCAACATCCTTTAGGTAGGTGACCGGAACCCGGAAGCTTCCATTTCAAATAGTAATTTCCAGGGCTTTTTTTGTAGAAGGATCTCCTTTGCATATTAAGGCCACACACCCCTGATGTAGCCAATCCTCCAGGAGCTTAGAGTAGGCCTTGTAAGAAGAGCCCTGTAAGCTCTTGGAGACTTGGCTACGTCAGGGGTGTGTCACCTAATATGCAAAGGAGTTCCTGCTACCAAAAAAAACACCCTGGTAATTTCCTACACTCCCTTATTTTCAAAGTCATAGGGGCCTGCTATTCGAAATACAAGTCTAGATTTCCCTTGAGGTCAGCAAATTAGTTTGTGGCTCTTTACATTCTCGCCATGATGTATCTATTTGCTCCACCACCATCACCCCTAATTATCTTTATACTCTCTGCTCTCTCTCTCTGTGTATAAATATAAAATCTTGTACTCTAAATGAGTGCTGAGTATTTTAAAAAAAATCAAAGCATATTAGGAAGGCCCGTCTCTCTCTTAAAGCACATTAATGTTCTTTTTGGGCTGCACATGTATGCACAAATAGATTTATCCAGGGGTCATTTTGTAGGATAAAAGGTGCAGCTCAGTAGCATATCTTATTTGCATATGCCCCAGGTTCTGTGTGCAGTGGGGAGAGAACTCCCCACTGCATGCAGACTAGGGTTGCCAAGTCCAATTCAAGAAATATCTGGGGACTTTGGGGCTGGAGCCAGGAGACTTTGGGGGTGGAGCCAGGAGACACTGGGGGCAGAGCCAGGAGCAAGGGTGTGACAAGCATAATTGAACTCCAAGGGAGTTCTGGCCATCACATTTAAAGGGACAGCACACCTTTTAGAATGCTTTCCTTCCATAGGAAATAATGAAGGATAGGGGCACCTTCTTTTGGGGCTCATAGAATTGTACCCCCTGGTCCAATCTTTTTGAAACTTGGGAGGTATTTTGGGGAGAGGCACTAGATGCTATACTGAAAATTTGGCACCTCTACCTCAAAAAACAGCCCCCCCCCAGAGCCCCTGACACCCGCAGATCAATTCCCCATCATTCCCTATGGGAATCGTTCCTGGAGGTGCATAATGGCTATGGGGGTGGAGCTTCCCCCGCCGGCCAGCTGGCTGGGGGAGGAGGGAAGCCTGTAAAACCAGGGGATCCCCCGCTGGGACCTGGGGATTGGGAAGCCTAATGCAGACCATGGCTGAAAGTTCAGGAGCTATGCTCCTGTGAGCTCTCGCTGAATTCAAACCCTGGGTTTATTCTGCTATACTTAGTTCAGCAGAATTCTGCTGTACTTAGTTCAGCCATATGATATAGGGTTTCCAACCCCCAGGTGGGGGCATGGGATCCCCCGGTTTGGAGGCCCTCCCCCCACTTCAGGGTCATCAGAAAGTGGGGGAGGGGGGAGGGAAACATCTGTTGAGCACTGTCAAGTCCTCAGTCTCCCAGGCACATCAAACAGACCATTGGTGTAATAGCCGTTTATTGAACCCTGATAACTGTATTAGGCATGGAAGGTCTTGCAAAGACTGGCAGAGTCAGTCTCTGGCTCCCTTATATACATTCAATGTAACCGTTATAATTTCAAAGGGAAAGCGGGCAGCTCAAGGGGGAAATATATGCAGGAGGTGCTTCCAGGTGCATCTAGCCTGGCCAGCTGACCTTAAGTTAATCCAGAGGTATCTGGGGCTCGGGGAGGGGGCCCCTGTTATTTGAGATAGGGGCACCAAATTTGCAGCATAGCATCTGATGCCTCCCTCAAAATACCCCCCAAGTTTCCAGGGGGTCCAATTCTATGAGCCCCCAAAGAAGGTGCCTCTATCCTTCAGTATTTCCATTGAAGGGAAGGCATTTCAAAGGTGTGTGGTACCTTTAAATGTGATGGCCAGAACTCCCTTTGGATTTCAATCATGCTTGTCACAACCTTGTTCCTGGCTCCACCCCCACTGTCTCCTGGCTCCACCCCTCAAGTCCCCAGATATTTCTTGAGCTGGACTTGGCAACCCTACATATGAAGGACATATTGTCTCTCAGACCTGCAAGGAGAGGGGGGGGGGGTTGAACTTACTGGGAGTTGGGGTGGAATGCTGAAAATAGATGCAACTTGCCCACATGACCTGAAAGTGCAGTAGGCACATAGGGGACATTATGGGTGACACTCTCGGTTTTGAACCAAACTCTATGGTAGAATTAGCTTCTACCATAGAGTTTTGCCCAAAAACCAGTGTTGTCTTCCCATCACCAGCATGCTATATCACTTTTAGGTCACGTAATCTCTAGTTTATTTCCAGCTTCTTGTCTGTTTGGAGGGAGATTGGGGGAGCAGAGAGGAGTGTCTGAAACCAGGGGACTGCTGCCTACATGGGGGGGGGGGCTCTGGCATCCCTGATGCTAGTAGCTCAACAGGGGGGGGCGGGGAAGATTGTGGAAGAGAGGTAGTTTCTCCATGGTGTTTTTAAGGCCATTTTCATGGATGTAACATTCTTTCACGAAAAATAAAGTCCTGTTCACATAAACATAAGCCTAGAGAACAGGTGCAAACCTGGGCTTTTTTTGTAGCAGGAACTCCTTTGCATATTAGGCCACACACATCTGATATAGCCAATCATCCAAGAGCTGACAGGGTTCATCTTACAGGGCCTCCTGTAAGCTCTTGGAGGATTGGCTGCATCAGGGGTGTGTGGCCCAAGTCCAGATCTACAGGGGTCAGAGGGGGCTGCTTGCCCCGGGTGCCAACAGAGGGGGCACGCCAAATTGGGTAGGGAGTCCATTGTATTCTATGGGGCCATAAGATGAAATGGCCCATGAGGGGGCATCATTTTTCAATCCCCCCCCCTCAAAAAACATGTAGATCCGGTCCTGGTGTGGCCTAATATGCAAAGGAGTTCCTGCTACAAAAAAAGCCCTGGTGCAAACTATAGAACAGAGTTTGTTTAGTGGCACCTTTATAAATAAAGCACAAGGGAATGCAATGGAGCACCTTTATATATAGATTGGTGTGGTGTACGGTTAAGTGTACGGACTCTTATCTGGGAGAACTGGGTTTGATTCCCCACTCCTCCACTTGCAGCTGCTGGAATGGCCTTGGGTTAGCCACAGCTCTCGTAGGAGTTGTCCTTGAAAGGGCAGCTGCTGTGAGAGCCCTCTCAGCCCCACCCACCTCACAGGGTGTCTATTGTGGGGGGAGAAGGTATAGGAGATTGTAAGCCACTCTGAGACTCTGATTCAGAGAGAAGGGCTGGGTATTAATCTGCAGTCTTCTTCTTCTTCTTCTTCTTCTTCTTCTTCTTCTTCTTTAAGAGCCAGTTTGGTGTAGTGGTTAGTTGTGTGGATTCTTACCTGTGAAAACCGGGTTTGATACCTCACTTGCATCTGCTGGAATGGTCTTGGGTCAGCCATAGCTCTTACAGAAGTTATCCTTGAAAGAGTAGCTTCTGTGAGAGCTCTCTCAGCCCTACCTACCTCACAGGATGTCTGTTGTGTGTGGGGGGGAGGTAAAGGATATTGTGATCCCTCTGAGATTCAGAATATAGGGATGTAAATCCAATATCTTCTTAAACCCATTATCTTCTTTATGCCCAACAAAGTTGTATACAAGGTATGAGCTTTCATGTTCAAGCACACTTGACACAAAAGCTCATACCTTGAATAAAACATTGTTGGTCATGAAGGCGCCACTGAACTCAAACTTTGTTCCGCTGCTTCAGATGGCTGCCCACCGAGGCGTAAACTACATGTGGAGACCTGTAAAGAGATGCAATAGGTTTGATAAATCTATGCACAGACACGATCTGAGATGGTGGGTATGAAATACCCACCACTTCCTCCACACTGATTCTGGGCTTCCATGATCAAAAAACATTTATTAGAGAGGAACTCACAATAGCAGAATCTGAACTTCTTCTACGGTGGTATTT
The DNA here is from genome assembly GCF_032191835.1 of Heteronotia binoei. Lineage (NCBI taxonomy): Eukaryota > Metazoa > Chordata > Lepidosauria > Squamata > Gekkonidae > Heteronotia > Heteronotia binoei. The sequence continues at coordinate 6,708,938 of NC_083225.1, read as the reverse complement.
TTGGAGTACATTAAAGAAGAAATATGCTCTTTAGCTGAAGAAAACCATCTCTGTTGCTTAGCTGTTGGAAATCTTGGAACTTTTTTTGCTTGTAAGGAACATCTTGACTGTGGAATTTCTAATGAAGCCTTTCCATTATGGTATATCAATCCTGCTGTAATCAGACGTATGTTTTCTATTTTATGTTTGCTGCTTGGTTAAACGGCAGTCTTCTGAATTTTTTTTTTTTTAATTCTTATGGGAAGGAAGGGATGTTTTAATTTAAAAGAGAAATTATCACAAAGTGCTAGTGCCCTGCTGGGAAACTTGAGAGCGCCAATCTGAGCCACATATTTAATTAAGTTATAATACCTAAATAGAATTTAGGATTTTTTTTTAAAAAAAATTACATCCTTTGTGGGATGAAATTGCTGGGTCAACTCCAGCGTACAGGTGATAGAAAACGAGATCGAGCAATTTTCACATTAAATAACAGTAAGATTAATTCATGTTAGTGGCACATCTATCAATCTGAGGGCATAAAAAGAGCTCACAAATGCTCCAAAGGAAAAATCAGTTTTCTCTTCATACTCAGCAAGCCTCTGCAGAGAAATAAAAAGTTCATATTCGGTATGGAAGAAAAATGGCTCGTTCCCACCTTCACGAAAAACTGAAATAGTACAGGAGTGAGAAACAGTAAGTAGAAAATAAAAAGAAAGGTCCGCAGGGCTCTTTTTCTAGTAGGAGCTCCTCTGCATATTAGGTCACGCCCCCTGATGTAGCCAATCCTCCAAGAGTTTAGAGGGCTGTTAGTAGAGCGCCTACTGTAAGCTCCAGGAGGATTGGCTACATGGGGGGGGGGGGTGGTATGGCCTAATATGCAGAAAAGTTCCTGCTAGAAAAAGAGCCCTGAGTGCAGGATCAGTGATCTTGTTTATTCCAGTAATTTAGGAATGGTTTGAAAATGCTCACATAATTCTTTAAAAGTCTGACTTTTTTTTTTTTTAAAAAAACCCAGATAGAATTAATTAAATATTTAAATACTATATTTTTAGCTCCTGCTTTGTGGAATAGCCTGACCAAGGAGGCCAAAAAAGCTACTGTTCTCCTGGGTTTCTACAAACTATGTAGGAGGGTTTTCTGTGCAGATAATAGGATTGTATTGCGCAAAATTATTGTACCAACTTGCTTGGACTAATGATTAAGGACTGTAGTCTATGCCACTGTGTCAGGGCCAGCCCCAGGGCTATTTTTTTCTAGCAGGAGCTCCTCTGCATATTAGGCCACACCTCCCTTATGTAGCCAATCCTCCTGGATCTTACAATAGGCCCTGTACTATTTTCCTGCTAGAAAAAGAGCCCTGGCCAACCCTAGACTGTCTGGCACCCTAGGCAAGGCTAACTTCTGCCCCCCTGTACTGATAATGTCACCGAGTTACATGGGGGCGCTCCAGAAGGCCAGTGCCCTAGGCGGGCGAGGCAGTTGGCTCCTTTCCTGGAGCATGACAACCCAGCAATGGTGATCCATGCAACGGTCACCTCGAGGTTGGACTACTGCAATGCCCTCTACATGGGGCTGCCCTTGTGCCGAACCCGGAAGCTGCAGTTAGTGCAGAATGCCGCTGCCCGGCTGTTATTAGGGCTCCCAAGATGGGAGCACATTCGGCCGGAGCTCCGGAGTCTGCACTGGCTGCCGATAATATACCAAGTCCGATACAAGGTGCTGGTTATTACCTTTAAAGCCCTATATGGCCTAGGACCTGCCTACCTTAGGGATCGTCTCTCCCCACATGTTCCCCAGAGAGTACTGAGATCAGGCTCTCAAAATCTGCTTGCTATCCCCGGGCCAAAGGAGGCCCGTCTGAAATCCACCAGGGACAGGGCCTTTTCTGTAACGGCTCCTTGCTGGTGGAACCAGCTGCCGGAAGAGGTGAGGGCCCTGCGGGACCTTGGCCAGTTCTGCAGGGCCTGTAAGACAGCCCTCTTCCGGCTGGCTTATAATTAACTGGCATTGGAAGCTGAGTGTAGTTCTGATAGACCCCTGTTATATGTTTTATTATTTTACTGTTTTAATTGTGTAAGACGTTTTAAATTCAAAAATTGTGTTAGATTTTTATGTGTTGTGAGCCGCCCTGAGCCACTTCGATGGGAAGAGCAGGATATAAATTGAAATAAACGTGAAACTTGAAATTTGCATAGTGGCAGGGCCGGCCTTGCTCTGTGTGTAGCTTATTGTAAATAGGATCATCTTTATGTAATTTCTATACAGCTTAATGCATCATGTAAATGCTTATGTTATATTTTCACCCATTTTCACCCTTCTTGTTGCATTTCTGAATCAGTGTGGTGTGCTGTAATAAAGAGGAGGAAGGGGAGATTATATTTATAACCCATCCTTCACTCAGAATTTCAGAGCCGCTTACAATCTCTTTTCCCTTCTCCTCCCCACAATATACACCCTGCAAGGTTGATGGAGCTGAGAGAGCTCTGAGAGAACTTGTGATTGACTCAGCAAGTGCCTGTGGAGGAGTGGGGAATCAAACACGATTCTCCCAGATTACAGTCCACCAGGGGTGAAATTCTAGCAGAAGCTCCTTTGCATATTAGGCCACACACCCCTGATGAAGCCAATGCTCCAAGAGCTTACAAGGCTCTTTTTTGTAAGGTCTTGGAGGACTGGCTGCATCAGGGGTGTGTGGCCTAATATGCAAAGGTGCTCCTGCTAGAATTCCACCCCTGGAGTTCATGCTCCTAACTACTACACCAAACTGGCTGTCTTGTTTAAAATGTCCATAGTGCTTCCAACAATGATGCTATTTTCCCCACATGTTTTTGCCACACAATCTTCCTTGGACTATTTTTAGCATTCTAAGTTCAGTGCTATAGCACTAAACCACTACAGCGCTGAAATGGTGCCGCTATAGTACTTCAGTGCTATAGCAGTTTAGTGCTACAGCATTCACCTTAGAACATTTTTTTTTTGTCCAAGGAAGATCAGATAGCAAAAAAAGGGCATGGGGGGAAGTGACACTGTTTGAAATGACCACATTGTTTCAGAGATGGCTCCTTAATGGAAGGAAATTCACTGTTTGAAACCCTCATCCTTGTACTGCTTTACTCAACATCAGGGTTATTTTTGTAGCAGGAAATCATTTGCATATTAGGCCACACACCCCTGATGTAGCCAGTCCTCCTGGAGCTTACAGGGTTCTTCTTACAGGACCTACTGTAAGCTCTTGGAGGACTGGCTACACCAGGGGTGTGTGGCCTAATATGCAAAGGAGTTCCTGCTACAAAAAAAATCAAGCCAACCATTAATAGCATCTGGTTTAGAATGATAATATGAAAAGGGATGGATTGGATGGGCCACTCGCCTAACCCAATGTGGCTTCTCTTATGTTCAATGATTAAACATACATTCCAATGGTATAGTAATCTGTTCCCCAGAGCAGTTTGGATTCTTGAATCACCTCCAAAGCACTGGTTATAACAAAACACTAGAAACCTCTAACACAATATTGGGTCCATTCATGGATCCTTTTGATCTGATTATTGTGATGGATAATGACAAGATTCTGGGATTTGTGGCAGCGGTTATCCACGGTCTTAGATAGAAGTCTTTCACATCACCTATGACTAGATCATTTTACTTTGGAGATGCCTGGGACCTTCTGAGCCTGGGACCTTCTGCATCCCAAGAAAATCCTCTACCACTGAGCCATGGACATGAAATGCCGGCAGATGTATAGAAGAGAATCATGATGTAGTTAGTTACTCCTATGAAGATAGATCCAGGTGGGCAATCATGTTGGTCTGAAGCAGAAGAACAAAGTCCAGTGGCACCTTTAAGACCAACAAACGTTTATTCAATGTATGATCTTTTGTATGCAGGCACAAGACATAGAAATGGAAGTTAACATTTCATATATCCAGGCTCTCTCTCTCTCTCTCTCTCTGTCTGTCTGTCCGTCTGTCTGTCTGCCTATCTGTCTATCGTCTGTTTACATACATGGCTTTTTTGTAGTAGGAACTCTTTTGCATATTAGGCCACACCCCCATGATGTAGCCAATCCTCCAAGAGCTTACAGGGCTCTTAGGGCCTTGGAGGACTGGCTACATCAGTGGTGTGTGGCCTAATATGCAAGAGTTCCTGCTACAAAAAAAGCCGTGTGTGTGTGTTAACTTCCATGCATATGTATCTGAGGAAGTGTGCCTGCACACAAAAGCTCATACCTTGAATAAGGTTTTGTTGGTCTCAAATGTGCCACTGGTCTCAAAATTTGTTCTATTAATCAACGGACATAGAAACACTACCGTACTGACCTGTTTAGGACCTTTCCCCTGAGGAAAGGAAAATATTATTAGACCACTTTATATCTTCAATGTATATATGAATATTTCACAATGATAATTTGGTGACTGGTTCACACAATTCATTAGAACCACCGCACTAGAAATGTTGGTACTTGGGATACCTACTGACACTTCTATGTCAATTAAATTTTGACTTGTTTCTGTAATTAATAAAGTATTTTTTTAAAAAGTAGTTATTTTCTGATTGCATGTATCTAGTGATACAATTTCAACAACATTCTGCTATGTCATGCCGGGCATTTTATAATTATTATGAGCAGAAAATTGACAACCTATTTCATTTTCATTGGTGGATGAAGAAATACGGAAATAATCAAAATTGAGGGAAATAGCATGTGAGAAGAATACACATGGACTTATGTGAATTAATTAGTATACTTTATATATATTTTGACATTCTTTGTAACCTAGGCACCATGTCTTACCTAGCAGCAAGCATTTAAAGATATTCAAGGCCTGTCTGCATTTCACACCAGACTTTGTTGCTAATAGTTATTTCAGTATACTGATTTAGAGCAACTCCATATTTTGAAGCATCTTCTCTAGTTTCACCAGTTTTGCATGTATAAATCAGGATGTGGAAACCACCAACGTTGTTCACAGTTTCTTCCCAAGGTAATGCTCATGCCAAACTTAGAGTGAACCCAATTGCCCCAAGCAGTTTATCAGAGTTTCCATATGACATGTTAGCACCTGAGCACCATTTGCGATGGCAGAAGGGGACTGAAAACTACATGGAATGTTATTCTGCCTCCTATAAACACATTAAAAAATGATGTCTCGTTGTTATAAAGAAAAATGGTAAGTCTCGGTCCCAAATGTGAGACCAATATCTATGAGGCAAAAAAATCTCCAAAAATCCGCAGGAAGCACAGCGAATGATAATTTTTCCTGTGAGATTTGCAGCAAACACCTCATCGTGTTTACTCTAAGGTAAGTCCTGTTGTGTTTGGGCCTGGCTACTCATAATCTTGCTCATGAGGCATGTAGAAGGTCTCCTCCATATTTGAGTCTCTACTTTTCTAGATAAAAAAAATCTTCTTGACTCTGCTGGTTAGGATATTTTTAAAAGGATAAGAACATAAGAGAAGCCATGTTGGATCAGGCCAATGGCCCATCCAGTCCAACACTCTGTGTCACACAGTGGCCAAAAAAATGAAGTGCCATCAGGAGGTCCACCAGTGGGTCCAGGACACTAGAAGCCCTCTCACTGTGCTCCCCCCGAGCACCAAGAATGCAGAGCATCACTGCCCCAGGCAGAGAGTTCAAAAAATACGCTGTGGCTAATAACCACTGATGGACCTCAGCTCCATATGTTTATTTAATCCCTTCTTGAAGCTGTGGCATTTATCAGGAAAGGAACAAGATTTTGTGGTGTTTATCAGGAAAGGAACAAGAAAGATTAGCAGTTTGAGAGAAACAATGGAAGATTAAAACAAATGAAGAAACAAAGCCCAGCAGTGTAGATGAGACAATTCTGTCACTCCAGCAAAGAGCTACTCTTGTGAATTCAGCACGCTGGGGCTCCTTTTTTTTCATGGGTGAGGGTGAGGAAAAATATGGACCAAGACAGCACTGTTAAACCTGTCAAAGCTTCCCTGCCCACAGGGACACTTTCAGGAGAGAGCTTTCAGTGTTCTATACACACAGAGCCAAGCACACATGAGCATGTCTCTCTCTCGGCTTGGCTTCGCGAACGAAGATTTAAGAAGGGTGCAATAGTCCACGTCTGCTGCAGGCTCGCTGGTGGCTGACAAGACCAATGCGGGACAGGCAGGTCCGGCCACAGTGGCTGCAGGGAAAAGTCTGATTTAGGATTGGTGCTGTTGCAGTGCGATTCTTCCTCAATCTCCTTTTGTCCTCAAGACCAGCTATGCGTGCGTTCTCAAAAAAAGAGACAGCCTGGTGGATGGTGTGTCTCCATGCTTTGATTCAACCTGAGAAGTTCGTGGGCAACTAGAGCAGAGCGTCGTTCAGGGCGACCACTGTCTACTGTGTCAAGCATGGTTCTGACGTTCCAACACGCAAGCTTTAGTCTTTGCACACTTTGTGAGGCAGGTGCATGCCTTTTCTTTGTTGTTATTTTTTGACTGCAAATAAGGATGCCCGTTGACCGCGGCTAGCCAACTGGGGTGGAGGAGACGAGCTTTGTTTAGGCCACCTTTTCTAGGCCCCTCTCCGTGTGGAGCAAGCAGTGCTGTCCCTAGATAAGGCTGCTTGGTCGTTCAGGGTGCTGCCGAAAAATGCTTTCGTCTCCGGGTTAGCATCAGGCGACCAATACCCTGAACCGCCTACATGCAGGATCGGGACTGCGGCTTCCAGTGGCACCTTCCACCTGCCATTTCGCCCCTTGCCCATCGCTGCAGGACTTGATGCGTTGTGGGTTGTGTATGTGGATATGCCCTTCAGGCCTGCGCAGAGGAATTTTTTAGGTGAAGCGCAGTGTGCGCGGTACTGGCTCCACCCTTTCACCTGGGGGTCATCTGCCATGGCCCAGTAAGCCGGGACGCCGGCAGCGAGTCCTCCAGGTGGTAGGTGTTACATTAACGAGCTCTATCTGCCCGGGTTTGATGTTAGAGTTTTCCTTCTCTTAGGCTGGCGAGGTTGGTGGGCCCAGCCTGCCCATCCGGTTATACCGCCGGACAATTCGGTCGCACCATGACGTAGCAAACTCTGTGAAAAACGGGGGGGGACCAGCGAGAAGGTGTTGCTACGGATGCAGTAATGCAGGAGAGGCCATTGCAGTGACCATCTGCCAGGCATAGCCAGACAGTGACCACGCGGCGTTCACTACACCGGGAAGGAGAGGCTATGTATTGCGCATACACTTTCCCTGGGGGGGGGTAGGATACCCAGAGGGAGCCCACCCCGCCGCCCCCCCATGAGCATGTAACCAGGTTCTTAATTTCAGTCAAACCATTCAGAATTGCAGGCATAGAATCAGGATTCCCCTCCATTTTCTTCTGTCCTAATTGAACCCTGCTCACTGACAACTTTTTCACAAATTCAGTCAAACCTACCTTGACTGAACTTCGATTATGTGTGAAGGGAGCTCCTAATTGGATGTACTTGACCTTTGGAAGAGGTGCAGGTAGGGTTGCCAGGCCTGTTCTGACCATCAATGGGGGATGGAGGTTGCTGAGAGGGGATATGATCACCATTTTTATAATATTGTGGGTTCTATGCATGGCAGAGTCTTGGAGTAAGCAATAACAAGCTCTTTAATAGACATGATATGGGATAGGCTACATTACAAGACTGAGGATGGGGCCTACCGGCCCAACTTGTATACATCTCTGGAGTCCTGCGCTAGCACATCATTGGGTCATTCAAACCGGTGAGGGCTTGTGATTGGTCTAGGGCTGCAGGGATTTGGATCCTGCAACCCTTTGTTCCCAAGTCCCCAAGCTCAGTCTGCCTGGCTCCAATGAGCCCGGCGGGAATAACCGAAGTCTTCTCTTGAGTCCATATACATAACAATTTTCAAGCACTTGAAGGGCTGTCCTGTAGAGGATGGTGTGGAATTATTTTCTGTGACCCCAGAAGGTAGGACCAGAACCAATGGGTTGAAATTAAATCAAAAGAGTTTCTGGCTCAACATTAGGAAGAATTTCCTGACTGTTAGAGCGGTTCCTCAGTGGAACAGGCTTCCTTGGGAGGTGGTGGGCTCTCCTTTTTTGGAGGCTAGATGGCCATCTGACAGCAATGAAGATCCTGTGAATTTAGGGGGTGCTATTTGTGAGTTTTCTGCATTGTGCAGGGGGTAGGACTAGATGACCCTGGGGGTGCCTTCCAATTCTGTGATTCTATGATGCCAGATGCAAGCTGGGAAACTTCTGGAGATTTGGGGATGAAGCCTGGGAGAACTGGGACCTCAGCGGAGTACAATGCCATAGAGCAGGGGTTGCCAACGGTAGCTCACCAGATGTTTTTTGCCTACAACTCCCATCATTCCCAGTCAGCATGGCCAATGGCTGGGGCTGATGGCAGTTGTAAGCAAAAAACATCTAGAGAGCTACCGTTGGCCACCCCTGCCATAGAGTCCACCCTCCAAAGCATCCATTTTCTCCAGGGCAACTGGTCTCTGTGGTCTGAAGATAAGCTGTAATTCGAGGGGATCCCCAGGTCCCACCTGGAGGCTGGCATTCCTAGATGGTCTGTGGCTACTGACCTGAGTACCACAACAGAGAGATGGCATTGAGGTTTGAGACAAGGTATGAAAATGAGAATAGAAATACTTGGTAAAATGTATCCCTTGATTTCCTTTGATTTGAGACATCCAGGGGTTTTTTTTCCCTGTTGGAGCCCACAGGAGCAGAGCTCCACCTAGGCTGGCCCAGTGCTCCAGCTGGCCTGACCCACCTTGCAGCCATGTACTCTCAGGCCAGGCGGTGTGGCCTAGTATGCAAATGAGTTCCTGCAGGGCTTTTTCTGCAAACAAAAAAAGCACTGGAGACATCTATCTGGCTCTGACTGCTTGGCCTGCTGGTTGCCACTACTCATAGAAGCATAGAGTTGGAAGGTATCTTCAGGGTCATCTAGTCCAACCCCCCGCACAATGCAGGAACTTCGCAAATACCTCCCCCCCACACACACATACATCTCCAGTGAGCCCTGCTCCATACCCTGAATCAGTGTTCCCTTTAAGCTGAGTTAGCATGAGCTAGCTCACAGATTTTTAGCCTCCAGCTAACATTTTTTTTTTTGTCTTAGCTCAGGAAGGGTGACCCTAGAGCACACTAATTTATGCAGCAGCTCACAACTTTAATGCCAGGAGCTCACAAAGTAGAATTTTTGCTCACAAGACTCTGCAGCTAAGAGGGAACATTGCCCAGAAGATGGTAAAAAACTCCAGGATACCTTGCCAAAATGGAGAAAAATCGCTGACTGGCCACAAAGTGACAATCAGCTTTCCCCTGAGCGTGTAAGAAAGGGCCAGAGCTTCAAGCATTTTTTTTTTTAAAGTAACACAATAGGATGTGTGGGTGAGGTTGACTGTGATTGTTCCATAAATATGGTCAGTTTGGAACAAGCACAGGTAGTGATCAAGAAATAGCTCGCAAGACTTCCGTAGTGTCATTATATATATATAATTCAGTCAGGAAGAAGCAGAGTGTATCCAGTGTCCTGCAGCAACAACAAAAAACAGCGGGAGACCTTCTCCTATCATATTTTTTGAAGTTTACTGCATTTGCAATGCAAGGGAACTATATTGACCCTATCCACGGAGACATCTTGTTTTTGTTTGTTTGTTTTGCTGTTTTGTTCCCAAATCTGTTCGGTGAAGCTTACAGGAACCCTGGGAGATTAAGAACAGAAGGACAAAGACAAAGGTGCTTGACAGGAAGTTTATTTTAGATCTCTGGACTCGCCAGCTTAATTGAAGGACAGTTCAAAGGGAGGAGATGGTGTTCGGTAGGGCACACTTGAGAATTATATCATTTGCACTGCTTGTCGGGAGCAGATGGCCCCATGCTGTACCAGCACATCACACCGAATCAAAGCCCTACTGTTTCTCTGAAGTGTGAGTAGTGCTGAAAACATCACAGAGCACAGCAGTTTTGCAGTGGCCAGACTAGACACTAGACACAGAGGGTTTTGTTGTTGTTGTTGTTTGAGATGCTGCATTTCAATCAGATTCTCAGCCACCTGCTAAGCCAGGAGACATATATAATTTCACATGGAGCCACCTGAACAGGCCTGTTTGGCAAGAAACATTCCCCCACTGTTATTGGCCACCAACCTAGCAAAGGTGAGCTATAAATCTCTTTCTCAGCGAGGGTGCTTGGTAGTTCAAGAGCCTCGGTGATAAGCAGGGCTCTCTCTCTCAGCTCATCGCCAAACAACCGGAATTGTAATCGCTTCCTCTGCACTATTCAGATAGGATTGTGGAAACCCAACAGGTGACTTCATAAATCCCTCAAACTCCAGGGCCAGCTCTGCGTACTGAAATACATGTCTTTCCCAATGGTTAGGCAGCCATTGGCATTTGGCAGAGCACACAGTGGTTAATGGATGTTTATAGATGGTACTTGTTAGAGTTACCTACAGTCTATTCAGAAATTCAAGATTTCAGAATAATCGGTACAAGATACATGGAAAGCCTAGATTTATTTGTTTTAAGAAAATTCGTTTGTTTAATTAATTTATCCCTCACATGCCCTTCCCACAGGAGCTTGGGGCAGCTTACAACCGTTAAAATACAAAAAAAGAAAGAAAGAAAAAAAACCCCAAATACATATGGTAAGTATAAAACAATAAAACCTGTCATGTTGGGATGTTTCACTTGATGCTTTCCTGTAGAGGCTCCTAAATAGGCATGCCTGGATATGTTCTTCAGGAGCCTTAGAGGAGCTTGGAGTTCCTGAACAACAGACCACCAGGATTCTGGAATCTGCCTGCTGATTGGGCCTGCAGTTGTGGGCAGCCAATAGAGAGCAGGAAGGCAGTTCTAACCCTCCAATGAGTTGGGGAGTGGGAGGAGTTAAGTGTATATAATCTGGCTGAGGCCTGTGTGGTGTGTAGCCTGTGTGGTGTGTAGAAGTTAACTGAAATCACTAATAAACTGAGCTGATCACTATGCTTGGCATCCATCTACCCATCAAACCCAGTATTTAACAAAACCCATTCACATATCATAAATAATAATAAATAAAATAAAATTTTTATTTATATCCCGCCCTCCCCGCCGAAGCGGGCTCAGGGCGGCTAACAACATTTTCATAAAATTATACAAAGTTTAAAATCGCATTAGCTTTAAAACATTCCAGTTAACCAAGTACTATACAGATTTCCAGGTGCTAATTCCATTTATAGAGGATAATAGCGAAAGTCACCCAACAGCAGTCTCTCAGCCAGCAAAGGCCATCCTGAAAAGGGTGGTCTTGCAGGCCCTGCGGAACTGGTCAAGGCACCGCAGGGCTTGCACTTCTTCCGGGAGCTGGTTCCATAGGTGTGGAGCTGCAATGGAGAAGGGGCGTATACGGGTGTTTTGGAGTTTGGCCTCCTTTGGTCCAGGGATAGTCAGCTGGTTCTTCCCTGCTGACCTCAGTGCTCTCTAGGGTTCATATGGGGAGAGACGGTCCCTCAGGTAGGCAGGTCTTCGGCCATATAGGGCTTTAAAGGTAATAACCAGCACTTTGTAACGAACCCGGTAGGTAACTGGCAACCAGTGCAGTTTGCGTAGCCCCGGCTGTATGTACTCCCACTTCGGGAGCCTTAATATCAGCCTAGCCGCTGCGTTCTGCACCAGCTGCAACCTCTGGGTTTGGCACAGAGGCAGCTCCATGTAGAGGGCATTACAGTAATCCAATCTTGAGGTGACCGTTGCATGGATCACTGTTGCTAGGTCCCGGCGCTCCAGGAAGGGAGCCAACTGCTTTGCCCGCTTCAGGTGGAAAAACGCCGACTTGGCAGTGGCTGCTATCTGGGCCTCCATTGATAATGAAGGCTCCAGTAGAACTCCCAAGCTCTTGACCCGGTGCGCCGCTTTCAGAGGCACACCGTTAAAAACTGGGAGAGGTATTTCCCTCCCCAAAGCGCCACGACCCACCCAAAGGACCTCTGTCTTCGTCAGGTTCAGCTTCAGCCCACTCAGCCTAAGCCAAGTTGCCATGGCCTGCAATGCCAGGTCCAAATTCCCTGGAACGCAGTCAGGCCGGCCATCCATTAGCAGATAGAGCTGGGTGTCGTCTGCATATTGGTGACACCCAAGCCCATACCTCCGGGCAATCTGGGCAAGGGGGCGCATATAGACATTAAATAGCATCGGGGAGAGAACTGCTCCCTGTGGCACCCCACAATTAAGTGTGTGCCTCTGGGACAGCTCACCCCCGATTGCCACCCTTTGTCCCCGACCCTTGAGGAAGGAGGAAAGCCATTGTAGGGCTAGCCCGCCAACCCCTATGTCGGCGAGGTGGCGGGTCAGTAGCTGATGATCAACCATATTGAATGCGGCCGACAGATCTAATAACATCAGCACCGCCACTCAATCTGACGCATTAAAACAACTGGCTACCTCCTTGGTTTGTGACACTAATGAAAGGCTGCACAGAACAGAGCAGCCTGGCATGGCTTACAGAAAACTGGAAGGTCTTGATATACCCTGGAGAGCTGGTTCCACTGAGAGATTCTTAAGAACGTAAGAGAAGCCATGTTGGATCAGGCCAATGGCCCACCCAGTCCAACACTATGTATCACACAGTGACCAATATATGTGTGTGTGTACTTAACCGCTACACCAAACTGGCTCTCAGAGGTAGAGGTAGCATTGCTTTTTAAAGCCTATATGTATCTGGTATTTACAGTCTAGGCAGTGATCTTCAATGTATATTTATTTTAACCTGTCCAGCCAATCGGATCTCCAATGGCCAGTCAGCAGTCCTGGCCCCTCCCACTTTCTAACAATACTTTCCATGGAAGCTGGGGCCTATGATAAAAATATAATAGGAGAGTCCAAGCCAAGCATTCTCTTACATAGGAGATGACTGTCTCCAAATGAGTGCTCCCTGCAGAGGCATATGTAATACCCCCAGGGTTCTTCTGAGGTACCTCCTGTCTCAGTGAGGTTGAAGTAAGTTAAGATTGGCTTTTTGCGGGCAAGCCCTGCTCTATTGAACCTGACTGTCAGATTTTAAATTGGTGAGGTCAAAAATTTCGTCATTTTTTTAAAGGGGAAAAATTCTTCAAAAATTTATATCTGGGCCTGGGAAGCTCAGAAGAAAACAGAACAAAGTTTAATTGAGAGAGAAAATTTAGACCTTCTGAACTTGGTAGTCAAACTTGCAAATTGTGCGACGGAAATTTTTGGTATTTTAATTGCATCCCCCTTGCTCTTTGCTTAAATGTCAGAGCCCAGGCAGCCCCGAACAAGAGCCCTTTCATTAGAAAAAATGCAAGACCAAATGGAGGCTATGGAAGCCAGGATTATGAAAGGAGTTAAGAAAATGATGGAAGAGTTGAAGGAAGAACTTACTACAGTGATTAAAAAAGAAGTGGATGACCTCAAAAACCAAATTGGGAAAATAGACAAGAAAGTACAGGAGGTGGAGGAGAAAGTTAAAATACATGATACCACCTTGCTGAAAGTACAAGAAAAAGTGACGATTCACGACTGCAAATTAATGGAAAATCAGCTACGTTTGAGAGGAGTACCTGAGGAAGAGAATGATGATTTGAAAGGATATATAACAAACATAATCGCAGAATTCTTAGAAGAAGACCCTGATAAGACTAAAAGCATGTATGATCACATGTATAGAGTCAACTCGTTATATGCCAAAAAAAATAACTTACCAAGAGATGTGGTTGTAAGATTCATGACAAAGGAAATGGTGGGAAGGATTATGAAGAGAAACTTTGAACAATCATTGATAGTAAGAGGTAGCAGAGTGAGAATTATGAAGGAGCTACCGAAAGAAGTGATAAATGACAGGAGAACATATAAAAAGTTGACAGAAAAATTGAAAGACAATGGCACAAGGTATAGATGGATAATCCCCGAGGGTGTGAGCTTTGAACTTCAGGGGAAGAGAGTCACGATCACAAATGCCCGAGAACTGAGGAGATTTTTTGAAGAAAATAAAGAATTTGCACCATGATGGATTACAAACTATTGTCTTGGAATGTTAATGGACTAAATTCACCACAAAAAAGAAGGGCAACTTTTCATTGGATTAAAAAGCAAAATTGTAATATAATTTGTTTGCAAGAAGTCCACATTAAACAAAAGGATTATAAATTTTTATGGAACAAACAATTGGGAAGGGAATTTTTTTCGTTAGCTGACCAGAAAAAAAGGGGAGTAGTTTTTTATATTAAACAAGACCTGGAGCCAAAATTGGTATTTAAAGATAAGGATGGAAGATTTGTAGCAGTGGAAATAACATCAAATGGGAAAAAAACGCTGTTATTGGGACTATATGCACCTAATGGTGCAAAAGATGTTTTTTTTAAAGACATTACACAACAACTAGATGAGTTGACCTACGATCAAATACTCTTAATGGGAGATTTTAATGGAACAGTTGAGAACTCATTGGATAGATCCGGAGGGAAAAAAAATAGTGGAAAAGAAGGAAAATTGCCAAAGTCTTTTTTTGAATTAGTAAAACAGGAAAATTTGGAGGACATATGGAGAAAGTTTAACCCTGAAGTGCGGGACTATACTTTTTTTTCTGCAAGACATAAGACATTTTCTAGAATTGACATGCTATGGGGAACCAGAGATTTAGGCCTCATAACAAGAAAGATAGAGATTTTGCCTAAAATTGGCACTGACCATAACCCAATAATGTGGATTACAAAACTGTCCAAAAGATTGAGAAGATGGAGATTGAATGAAGACTTGCTACAGAACAAAGAAACAGTGACTTTCCTAGGAAAAGAAACTAAAGAATTTTTCCAAGTGAATGATAAAGAAGATATCGATTTTCAGACGGTCTGGGATGCTTATAAAGCAGTAATGAGAGGGTTGCTGATTACTTTGAACAATAAAGATAAAAGGGAAAAAGAAAAACAACTACTGGATATTCAAAATGAAATAAAGAAAAAAGAAGGAGAGCTGAGGAAAAGACCAGGGAAAAAGAAAATTCTAAGGGAAATTTCAATATTGCAAACTCAACTAAGACATTTATTAAACAAAGAAGTAGAATGGAATTTGAAAAGGCTCCAGCAAAAATCGTTTGAAGGAGCAAATAAGACGGGGAAATACTTGGCGTGGCAGCTGAAAAAAAAGAGGGAAAATAAAATAATTAATAGAATTGTGATAGATGAAAGAGACGTAGTTACTCAAGAGGGAATAAAAAGAGAATTTTTTAAGTATTATGCCAAGCTGTTTAAAGGTGCTGAAGTAAAGAGAAAAAAGATAGATGAATATCTACAGAAAATAAAAATTGAGCCATTAACTGAGAATATGAGAAAAATTTTGAATGACCCAATTGAAAAAATAGAAATTGAGGCAGCAATCAACGTGATGAAAAATGATAAAGCTCCCGGGCCAGACGGTTATACAGCCAAGTATTTTAAAATGTTTAAAGATGAATTAATACCAAAATTACAGAAGCTGATGAATGCAATAAGAGTCAAAGGGAAGGTACCAAATACATGGAAAGAAGCTGTTATTTCTTTGATACCTAAAGAAGAAAGAGATGTTACAAATGTGAAAAATTACAGACCAATTTCACTTTTGAACAATGATTATAAAATATTTACAAGAATTCTGGCAGAACGTCTTAAGCAATATTTGATAAATTTTATAAAAGAGGACCAAGCCGGTTTTCTTCCCAAAAGACAAATAAGAGACAATATTAGAACTGTTGTAAATATTGTAGAATATTATGAAAGACATCCAGAAAAGGAAGTAGCGCTATTCTTTGCGGATGCAGAAAAAGCATTTGACAATTTAAATTGGGACTTTATGTTTGCAGTGATGGAAAAAATGGAGCTTGGAGAAAGTTTTATAAGAATGATAAAGGCAATATATTCTGAACAAAGTGCAAGGCTGTGCATCAACGCAGATCTTACAGATGAAATGAAAATTAGTAAAGGTACCAGACAAGGCTGCCCGCTTTCGCCATTGCTGTTTATAATGACTCTTGAAATTTTACTAATGCAGATTCAAGAAGAAAAAGATTTAGAAGGACTACAAATAAAAGGATTTACCTATAAATACAGAGCATTTGCAGATGATATAATGTTTATAAATGAAAATCCTTTACAAGTTACACCTTTGTTGTTAATGAGAATACAAGAGTTTGGGGAGTTGGCGGGACTTTATATAAACAAAGAAAAATCAAAAATCTTATGTAAGAATATGCAGAAAAATAGACAACAAGAACTACAAAGACTAACGGGTTGTGAAGTTACCTCTAAGGTAAAATACCTAGGGGTAGAGATAACAATGAAAAATATTGATTTGTTTAAGAACAATTATGAAAAGCTATGGCGTAAAATAGAAGAAGATATGCTAAAGTGGAACAAGCTCAATTTGTCACTGTTGGGTAGAATAGCTGCAGTAAAAATGAATATTTTACCAAGGATTATGTATCTGTTTCAAACCATCCCCATTGTGAAAGATGCTAAGCAATTTGATAAATGGCGAAGAAAAATTTCGGAATTCGTGTGGGCCGGGAGGAAACCTAGAATTAAAATGAAAGTCCTGATAGATGCGAAAGAGAGAGGTGGATTCCAATTACCAGATTTGAAACTGTATCATGAAGCAATTTGTTTAGTATGGTTAAAAGAATGGATAACGTTATTAAATAAAAAACTTCTAATGTTAGAAGGCCATGGAAAAAAATTCGGCTGGCATGCATATTTGTACTATGGAAAAAAGAAGATGGACGGTCTTTTCTCTCACCATTATATAAGGAGTAGCTTATTAAATGTGTGGATAAAGTACAAGAAATATGGTGATGAGAGGAGACCTTTATGGATAGTGCCGGCTGAAGTGATAAAGTTAACGGCCAAAACAGTCAAGGAAAAACAACTATCATACAACCAGTTACTAAAAATACAAAGCGGGAAAATAGAATTGAAAACTGCAGAAGAACTAAACTATAAATATGATTGGTTTCAAATGCAACAAATAAAAAGTTTGATGGAGAATGATATCAAAGCTGAAGGAATAAGGAAAGAACAAACAGAAATGGAAAGAGTTCTGCTTGGAGATAATGAGAAATTAATTTCAAAAGTGTACAAATTACTTTTACAATGGGCTACAGAAGATGAAGTAGTGAAATCTCAAATGATAAAATGGGCAATTAATGTAAATAAAGAAATAAAGATGGAATCTTGGGAATATCTGTGGAAAAATTCCATGAAACTCGCAACATGTCATAGTATTAAAGAGAACTGTTTTAAGATGATGTATAGATGGTATATGACTCCAAAAAAATTAGCAAAGATGAACAATAAGATGCCAGATAGGTGCTGGAAATGTAAAAAGCATGAAGGTTCTTTCTACCATATGTGGTGGACTTGTGAAAGAGCTAAAATGTTTTGGCAAATGATTCAACAAGAGATATCTAAGATCCTGGGATATGAATTCAATAAAGAGGCAGAGACTTTTCTGCTGGGATTACAAATGGAAAAATTTCCAAAAGAAGATAGAACATTAATATGGTACTTGCTCTCAGCTGCTAGGACATTGTATGCGCAGTTGTGGAAGCAAGAAAAAATACCAGAAAAATGGGACTGGATTATGAAAGTTATGTCATGGAGTGAAATGGACAAATTAACAAGAAAATTAAGAGACTGTGATTTAGAATTTTTTAACCAAGAGTGGAAGAAATTCAGAAGATATGTAGAGAAAGAGTGGAAAATAAAAGGACATTGGACAATTTTTGAGGATTAAGATTTTTAAGATAACAATATAACTCTTGAAGGGGGTTCTTCTTCCCTATGTTTCTTTTTTGTTTCGTTTTTTTTCTTGATAGTTAAGGGTACCTTTAATATCTGTTTTTTTAAAGAAAATAACACTGGCGGGGGTCAAGTAATTGGGGGAGGGGTGGGAGAAAGTAAGATGTGGGGTAGAATGATGGTCTTTTTCTTAATATATATTAAGCTTTTTATAAGTTGTAGTTATAGTTCTACTACCATATGTTACTAATAAAATTGTTTATTCACCAAAGATTGGCTTTTTGCTTTGGGAGAGATAAGCTTTGAGGGGAGAGGCAGTGGGCATCAGGAAACCTGGACAGCCCAGGCTACCTTGATCTCATCAGATCTCAGAAGCTAAGCAGGGTTCGTTCTGGTTAGTATTTGGATGGAAGACCACCAAAGAAGATCAAGGTTTCTAAGCAGATCCAAGCAATGGCAAACCACCTCTGAATGTCTCTTGCCTTGAAAATCCTATGGGGTCACCATAAATCAGCTGTGACTTGATGGCACTTTCCACATCACATCAGGAAACACATTGCAAGGTACCATGGTGCCCAGGAGGACCATGGGTGGGGAATGACTGAATTAAGGTCCATAGAATCTTTTCTTTTTAATTTCTTCTAGATTTTCTATTTAGAACTTGCAAGGTTTTTTTGCAATTGCATGTACAATTCACAATGCTATATTATGTTCCGAAGCTAAATTTTAATTGCTATTTTATATACCTTATTTCCTACTGTTCATACTGCAATATTTGAATATTTTGTAAGTATTTTAGCTTTGATTTTTAGCTTTCGTAAATTCTTTCTGATTTGTGCTGGTTGTTGACCATATTAAAATCGAACGAACGAATGATCATATTGATTCTTTTCCCTTTATGCCTACAAAGATTAAATACTGGGACTAGGAGGATGTATAGATGTCATGCAATGGAGTTATTAAACAGGGAACATCGCCCATTGGGGTTTCAAGGTAAGTTGTGTACAAAGTTCAAGAACATTTATCAGAGGAGGATGGGATAATAATTAGAAACAGCCTCCTATTTAATAATCTGAAAGCATAAATCTTGCAGCTTGCTGTGTTAATTATTACAGTGAGTGCTTACACTCTGCTGAAATGCTAGTACAATTAGAATCAAATGAGGAGAAAATAAAGATGGCTGTGCCTACAACTTGCCTGATTTTATCATTGGTTCTGTAATAAAAATTCCTAATTCCTCTCTTGCTTCAAGGCTTTCCATTTCCCAACTGGCCACAGTTAGTAGCTATAGGGATGGAGGGAGAGAAGAATGGAGCAGAATTTTCTCCCGTTAGAAGCAGGGAAGAGCCCTGTCTGCATGCTACACCTGCATGTACATTTACATTTGTAAAGAAGAGCCACCAAATATTCACTTTGCAGTCAAATCCATGAACCGATCCCAGGAAAAATATGGTGATTGTATCATACTGTCAATGTAAATGCATTGAATGTAAAATGAGAATTACTTAATTCAGGTGTGTCAAACATGTGGCTCAGAGGCCAAATCAGGCCCCCACACAACTGGCTGTCATCTGTTTCCTTCTCTGTCTCTCTTCCTTCCTTCTGCATAACAGCTTGCTTTGCAAGGTGTAGTGTCTTGGGGGGGTTTTGGTAAGCACCACGCGGTCAGGCAATGGCAGCAGCGCGGGAAAGCAGCGCGGGAAAGCCTCCGCCAATCAAGATCTGTGGCGGGAAGTTCAACTGGCCAGGATTGGGCTGGCCAGCGGGAGGGTTGTTCCGGGGTGCATGTATATAAAGCGGACCCGGCCGCGTGTTCCCCAGTTCCTGTGATGTACAAGCCAATAAAGTACATTGCCTTCAACACGTCTCGTCTCCGAGTACATTACACAAGGTTTGCTCAGTTGCATCACAGCTTGCTTTGTAAGACTTGCTCAGTCACACAGGAGCTACAGAACAAAACTTCTATTTTCTCCATTGGCTGAGGCTCCTTCCTTGAGGAGGAAGAGGCGGAGAGAGAGCTTATTTTTCCAGGCTCTCTCAATTGCAAAGCAGAGGCATGGAGTCAAGCCTCTCTTCTTTTTGTTGGCTAAGGCTCCTCCCCCCTCCTGGTCCCCTGGGGAAGGAAGGAAAGAGCCAGAGCTTCCTTTGCCCAGTTTCCTGGATCCCATGGGAAATACAAAGAAAGCACCTTTAAGACCAACAATGTCAAGCATGCGGGTTCAATGACGAGTCAAAGTTGATACAAAGACTACGTTTATTGATAGACTGATACTTTGGTGTAACAGGGTCTTGAGAGTAATGCTTCCAATACATTGATACAATACTTTTAAGGCTTACTTCAAAAGGATTCCAAGGGATGGGGTTGAGGGGTAGCATTCACACATAAACTATCATAAATGTCTACGTTCCCATAGTGGTATCAGGACTGTGTCCTTGCTTTCCCCAGATGGCTCATACTCCCTTACATGAATGTATGGGAAGGTGCTGATTACTTGGTTTCAGTTCTCACTACTTCTAATTATAAGCCATAAAGCAAGATGGGGGAAAGTTGGATCCTCATGATACTTCACAGACCAGGTTAAGCAGGACCCTAAAACAATCAATCAATCAATTATCAATGGAATTTCACCATGCCTGACAAACAAGTGCTAATGTTTTAAGCACATTTTAAGGTTTAATTGTGTTTGTGTCCTTTATAAAGCTTATATCTCTGCTACCTATATAAAGCCCTATATGGCCAAGGACCGACCTACCTGAGGGACCGTCTCTCCCCATATGAGCCCCAGAGAGCGCTGAGGTCAGAGGGAAAAAACAGACTGAATATCCCTGGGCCAAAAGAAGTTAAACTTTAAAGCACTCGCACTCGGGCCTTTTCCGCTGCAGCCCCACAACTCTGGAACCAGCTCCCAGAGGAGGTGCGGGCCCTGTGGAACTTAGACCAGTTCCGCAGGGCCTGCAAGACCATCCTCTTTAAACAGGCGCTCACCAATGACTAAATTAATGTTTACCGCCAGATTAATAATGTTTACCGCCAGTATTAGATCTAGGAATGTTTTAATCATTGATTGGTTTTAATGTGAATTTAATATGAATTTATTGTTTTATTATTGTGTTGTTCACCTTAAATGTTGTTAGCCGCCCTGAGCCTGCTTCGGCGGGGGAGGGCGGGATACAAATAAAATTTTACATTACATTACCTAATCTCAAATAGGTACACATATGCCCCAGCCAGACATGGCTTGGCCATGGTCTCATTTATGTCAGATCCAGCCCTCATAACAAATGAATTTGACACCCCATGTATATCTTCTTTTTAAAACTGAGGGAATACTGTATATGGATTGTAATGCCTTCCGTGTAAACTGAGGACTGGGATTTGGTCCTTGTATATGTAGAAAATAACTGGGACTCAGGAGGGTCTGAAGCAACAGGTATCCTTGATTGTGTTATGTGTGTTAGCACTCAGACCCCTGCTCTCACTGATAGGCAGTTTATAGCTAGAAAACCATAAACAGCCTTCCTTCAGGAAAGGAAAGGAAAGGTCCCCTGTGCAAGCTACAGTCGTTTCTGACTCTGGGGTGACGTTGTTCTCACAACATTTTCATGGCAGACTTTTTACGGGGTGGTTTGCCATTGCCTTCCCCAGTCCTCTACACTTTCCCCCCAGCAGGCTGGGTACTCATTTTACTGACCTCAGAAGGATGGAAGGCTCAGTCAACCTTGAACCGGCTATCCAAAAACCCAGCTCCACCGGGGATCGAACTCAGGTCATGAGCAGAGCTTAGGACTGCAGTACTGCAGCTTTAACACTTTGCACCCCGGGGCTCTTCTTCCTTCAATATGATCTCAAATATCACAAATACAATGCACTGCCTGGCCCAAAATGCCACAAATGCAATGCATTGCCTGGCCCAAAATGACTGCCTGGCCCAAAATGGTGTGGACGTATAGTTTAGAAGTGTGAGAAAGAGCAGGTGGCTCACTAACAGCCTTCTCCCCATCCTAGAGAGATGCATAATTTAGGACAGGGGTGGCCAAACTGCGGCTCAGGAGCCACATGTGGCTCTTTCACACATATTGTGTGGCTCCCGGAGGTCAAGAAGGAACTTAATGCAGGCTCACTCTCAAGTAAGCTTGCTTAGCGCTGGGACCCCAGTCAGCCTCTGAGTGCTGACCCATAGGTAGGTGAATATTTTCACCGTGTGTGAATTGGGGAAGGAGGGAGAAAATAGGCCACCTCTGCTGTAGACTGATCCTGCATTGAGCAGGGGGTTGGACTAGTCCCACGGCATCATGAAGTAAACTGGATGTCAAACTGAGCTGCCCTCACTGTGCCACAAGCCAGCATGACAGGGCCACACAGTTCATTGATGCGAACAATGGACATTATTAGATCACCCACTGCATCATCCACGAAACTGGATGCCAAGCTGAGTAGCCCTCATTGTACTAAAAGCCAGCATTGTACTACAAGTTCAGTGATGCAAACAATGGGCATTATTATAAGTAGCAATACTTGTTTATTATGGTCTTTAGACCAGCATTCAGTTAAAATAGGCATAGAATACAAAAGTAATACAATGGTAAAAATTTTAAGAACTTTTAAGGCCCGTTTCCAGTAATTTGTGAATTAATGCACAAAATGTAGCAACTTCAGATGTGATCTTAGAATTATTATCAGACTAAAACCAGCAAAGCCTTGCTTTGTTTGTGTTTATGGGGCCAGGAATCATATCAAGTAATGGGGTGATAATTCCATGAAGAACCTCCCAGTAGACTGGACAGCTGAAGAACATGTGCTCAACAGACTCAACCTCCCCTGAGGGACAAGAGCATAACCTTTCTGGGTAGGGAATTTTATTGTACTTACCCTCAATAACCACAGAGGCAAATGTCAAGCATGCCATTTCTATATGCTACTTCTAATGGTGTTCAGCAGACAAGCCAGATACAAAGCAGAACACTCTCCATGCTCTTCCCCCCCCTTTTTTTCTCCTTCTAACCAAAGGGTGCATAATAAATCCATCTGGACCCAGGATGTTTAGAGTAACCTTGTGCTAACGGTGTAGAGTGCCTCTCCCCCAGATTCAGACCGTTTTTGCACACGGCTTACCACGCAGTCACGTTCCTGTTCTCTCCGCATCGTCTGTCGGATTTCCCATTATCTGCGCCAGAGTTACAGGAAGTGCCACAGCTTTTGTGCAGCAAACGTAAACTGGGTTTCAGTGGTTTATGTTTGCTATGCAAAAGCCGTGGCACTTCCTGTAACTTCGGCGCAGATAATGGGTAATCCGACGGACGCTGCGGAAAGAACAGGAATGTGACCCCGTGGTAAGCGATGAGCGAAAACACTCTCACACAGCCAGGTCTTATTGGTTCCTAGAGAATGTGTGAAAAAGTGAGATGTTTTTATTAGCTGACATTCCTTAGTCAAAAAGAGATACTAGTGAGTAGCCTTTGAACCCTCAACTCAATTTGCATCATTATGTTATCCTTTTAAAGTTATGTATGTCATTACTTCCAAGGAGTCCGTCCTTTGGCAAGCTATGGGGTTTTAACAATAAAGCAACTTTTGATTAAAGAACAAAAGCTTGGTTATTGAGAAATATCAATGCTTGACATTTTAGAAGTAATCATACTTGGGGACGTAACTAAATTGGCAACTTTCTGACCATATGGTGGAGACAACTCCAGACAACGAAAAACTCCCCATAACTCTGGTGAGACCACGAGGTAAGCTAAGAGGAGACGATGCCAGGGTGCAAACACCTCCATGGCACATCCTCGACGCTCGGAGAGCCACAGGGAGAGGATCTCCCCTGCACATCCAGCAGCTGTTTATTACCCCTAAAGTGTGGGTCCCCAGAACATCCACCTCCTTGATGGATGAAGCACCAGCTTGGAGAGAAGCAATCCTGGCATTACCCTCCCTGCGCTCGATAGCAGGGGAGGAAAGCGACCAGAGCACTTCAGAGGTGATTGGGAGAGATGGTCGGGATGATTGAGGGCTACCATGCCCAGATGAAGGGGAAGATGGTGGGGGAGACAGAGAATGGCCATGCCCGGATGACGAGGAGGAAGAGCCAAATTCCGATGCCAGGGGAATTCTTCCAAACAGCGAGAACCAAGATGGCCAAGGGACTGAGAGACGAGATGCAAGCCAATGCTACCTTCATGGCCCAAGAGATGAGGAGGCAATTGGAGAGAGCACTGCAGCCACCAGATCCAAGAGGGGGACCAATACCCCCTCCGGTAAGGCAACAGCCACTACCTCCACCTCCTTTACCGCTCATACTCCATGATTATTGGAGAGGACAAGTTCTGAATGCCACTTTCAATGGGGATCCTGAAGAGGTAGAGTACTTCTCAATTCAAGCGAATAGCTTCATGCATTACTGGGGAAATACCTTTCCTGATGAATTCAGCAGAGTGGATTACCTGGGGTCAAAACTGAAAGGAGCAGTGAAAAGATGGTATGTGAGTTTGTATAAGACCAGAAGCCCTGAACTGGATACCGTGGCCACATTCCTTCAAGCCCCACTGACCCAGTACAAAGATCCCCTGCAAGAAATGAGAGCCCTCACCGCCTTGAGGGACCTGCAACAAGGATCTAAAACCATGCGTGAGTATGCTGCCGAGTTCCAAGCCAATATGGCCAAAATCCGGGGATGGAATGAACAAATTAAAATAGAACAATTCCAGCAGGGCTTGAATGCAAATGTACTGGATCGGGCCCTCCAACAAGCCCGCCCTACTACGTTGGTAGGGTGGGTGCAACTAGCAGGTGAAGTAGAAACCAACATGAAGCGAGTGACCCTACAACATCAACAGCAGCAAGGGGAAAAGGGGGGACATGAGTCTCGATCGGGGGTGAAACCAGATGGGAAAAAAGCAAGCCAAACTGGGGGAGCTACTAAATCAACTATCCCCTGATGCTGCTTTCGGTGTGGCACCTAAATCACTTGGCTGCCAACTGCCCGGAACGACCTCAAGCCTCCCCCCTTACTCTGAAATTCGGCGCACCCAAGGCAAAGAAGGCGGAAGGTCAATTGAAGGAGTTGGTGAAGGGGAGCACCGTGGCCACAACCCCTCTAGGGGAGGAAATTATTGTCGTAGATGAGCTGAGTGAAACATCATGGGATGACAAGCTGGTGGGAAACGGGGACGACCTGCACTGAGAGGTGCCGAGCAGCAGGTCGCGGAATTAATGGCACCACTGAGGGTGAGAATAACTGGAACTTTATTTTTCATCCCTTTGTCTTTACTAAATCATAAACTAAAGAGATTCATTCACGCCCAAGCTCTGCTTGACTCGGGATGTACTAGAGACATAATCACACCCTAGTTAGTGGAAGCTCTGGGGCTCCCTAAGAATCCATTACCTCACCCCATACAGTTTGAGCAAATGGATGGAACTATAATAAGGGGAGCCCTGCACCGAACAAACCAAGAAGTACCCATGGGAATAGAAGACCATTGGGATACTGAAATACTTGTGATAGCTCCCTCCTCATCCTTTGACATTGTACTAGGGGTGGGATGGCTAGCCAAACATTGTACTAGGGGTGGGATGGCTAGCCAAACATTGTACTAGGGGTGGGATGGCTAGCCAAACACGACATAAGGTGAGGAGACCAGATCATAGACTTTAAAGACAAAAGGTGTGAACACCACCACTGGAATAGGGACTGGGGTCCAGAACCACCCCCTAGAAATGAAAAACTATGCTTAACCATGGAAGAAGTAAAATAAATCCCTAAGGAATGCAAAGATTTAAAACGAGTGTTTAGTGAAGAGGAAGCCAATGAACTGCCCTCCCATAGAAATACTGACTGTGCCATTGAATTAATCCCAGGACAGGAACTCCCAAAAGCTAAACTGTACTCGATGAGGTGGGCTGAGAAAGCCGAATTGCGAACATTTTTGGATAAAAATTTAAAAAGAGGTTTCATAAGACCTGCTACCACACCCCATGCCGCCCCCGTACTGTTTTGGAAAAAGACGGCTTTGCATGGATTTTAGGGGAATTAATGCGATTTCTACTTCCAACACATACCCCATACCATTGATAAAGGACTTAGCACCGTATTGGAAGGGGAAAATTTCACAAAGTTAGACTTACGAGAGGCCTACTTCCGGGTGCGCATAAAAGAGGGAGATGAGTGGAATTCAGTGTTTAACATGCCTATGGGGCAATTTGAATATCTAGTCATGCCTTTTGAGTTGCAAGAAGCCCCTGGAGTTTTCATGAACTTTATCAGTGAAGTTCTGCACAAGTATCTGTACAAAGGGGTAGTAGTGTACCTGGATGATATAATTATTTATTCTCAAAATGCGCAATCCCATGTGAAATTAGTCAGAGAAGTTCTGAAAACCCTCTATGAAAATCAACTGGATGCCAAATTGTCCAAATGTGAGTTCCATAAAACAGAATTGGACTACTTAGGATTCCGAGTGTCTGGGAGGGGGCTAGCCATGGATCCAGCTAAAATCCAAGCCATGATAGATTGGGAACCCCTGAGAACACGTAGACAGCTCCACTCTTTCATCGGATTCGCGAACTTTTATCTTAATTTTATACAGGGGTTCACACACACCATGCTCCCCTTAACGGATCTCCTGAAAATGAAAGGGAAGGGCCCAGAGGCAAAACGGCCGGGAACTAAGTTAGAATGAATGGCCAGATCCCAAGAGCCATTCAATAAATTGAAAAGACTATTCACCAGCGAACCTATTTTATTTTACCCCAACGAGTTAAAACCTTTTGTGGTACAACGTGATGCCAGCAACGTCACCGTGGGGGCAATTCTGATGCAACCTGATAAGGAGGGGGCATTAAAACCCTGTGCATACATATCCAAGAAATTCGCTCATGAACAGAGAAATTGGTCGTTATGGGACAAAGAGGCTTTCACGGTAACCTTTGCTTTAAAAACATGGAGACCATGGTTAGAGGGGGCGAGGGTCCCATTTGAAATTTGGATAGATCACAAAAATCTGGAAGTCCTCACGGGATGAAGGAAGTTAACAGAGAAACAAATCCAGTGGGCGGGCTTCTTTGCTAAATTTGACTTTACCCTAAAACACATTCCTGGTTCCAAAAACTTTTTGGCTGATGCGCTATCTAGACTCCCTCAACATAACAGTCAGAGGGAGGAAGTGATCGACTCCATCATCCCACCAAGCCAATTAGGAGGGCAGTACTCACCCGCTCTAAGGCCAAGCGCGAAAACCTGGAAGAAAAGGGGGGGGGAGAAAGATTAATCAATGAAGTTGAAAAAGAGGGAGACGCCGAACCAGAGGGAATAAAGAAAGGCAAAGGGGGCTTCTGGTACAAGGACGGTAAATTATACATGCCAGAAAGCCTTCGCAAAGAAGTGCTACAGTTTTGTCACAACAACAAACTTTCGGGGCACTTCGAATGTGTTAAAACACTGCATTTAGTGAACCGGCAATTTTGGTGGCCGTTCATGAAGAGGGACATCTCCAACTATGTTGCCTCTTGTCCGATATGCATAATGGCGAAAAGAAGGGGAGGAATGCCTCCCGGATTATTACAACCTTTGGAGACAGCTACCAGACCATGGTCGGTTGTCTTGATGGATTTTATTGTGGAGTTACCAATGTCGCAAGGGAAAACCGTAATTTTAGTGATAGTAGACACTTTTTTCAAAACAAGCTCATTTCATTCCTTGCACTCAAATTCCTACTGCTAAAAAATTAGCACAATTATTCTTCAACATGTGGTTAAACTACACTCATTCCCGGACAAGGTAATTAGTGACCGAGGTTCTCAGTTTGTTGCCAACTTCTGACATGAGTTTTGTAAGCTAACTGGAATTGAACAGGGATTGAGCTCAGCCTACCATCCTCAAACGGATGGTCAAACGGAGAGGATAAATGCCTTATTAGAACAATACTTAAGGTGCTTTGTGAACTATCAACAATCGAATTGGGAAGAGCTCCTGCTGTTTGCAGAATATGGATATAATAACAGTGTGCTCTACAAAGACTTCTCAATTCTTGGTAGTGAATGGTTATGAAGGAAAACCTTTCCCACTACTACGGGGGGAGTAATGCCTGAGATAACTTCATCTTTTGAACAATGGTGGGGAAAATTGGGAAAAGTTTGGAAAGTTATTCAAGACAATCTGGAAGTGGCCAAAGAAATGTACAAAAAACATTATGATAAAAGCCATGTTTCGGTTTTGGACTTTAAAGTAGGAGAGACTGTATTTTTGTCCACCAAAAACCTACCATTACCACAACCGTCTAAGAAACTCGCATATAAATTCTTGGGACCGTTTCGTATAAAAAGGGTAATTAATAAAGTGACAGTGGAACTTGAATTACCCACATTGTTTAGTAATTGCAGTCTACTCCGGCGATATCCTGGAGCTACGTCTTGGGACCCTCGACCCCAAGTTCCAGAACCTATTCCGAGTGGGGATCAGAGCCATCATGAAGTGAAAGAAATTTTAGATGCAAAGCTAAAATGGGGTGTTTTTTATTTTCTGATCAGATGGAAGTATTTTTCGATAGCCCACGATGAGTAGGTAGAAAGGTCAAATGTCAGAGCCCCAGATTTAATAAAGAAATTTTTATAATGCACATCCTTCCAAACCCTGACAAGGGTCTGATGGGGGGGGGGGGTAGTATGTCAAGCATGCCATTTCTATATGCTACTTCTAATGGTGTTCAGCAGACAAGCCAGATACAAAGCAGAACACTCTTCATGTTCTCCCCTCCCCCTGTTTTCTCCTTCTAACCAAAGGGTGCATAATAAATCCATCTGGACCCAGGATGTTTAGAGTAATCTTGTGCTAATGGTGTAGAGTGCCTCTCCCCCAGATTCACACAGCCAGGTCTTATCAGTTCCCAGAGAATGTGTGAAAAATTGAGATGTGTTTATTAACTGACATTCCTTAGTCATAAAGAGATATTAGTGAGTAGCCTTTGAACCCTCAACTCAATTTGCATCTTTATGTTATCCTTTTGAAGTTATCTGTAACCATTCCCTTTGAAGCATGCCTATAAGTTACTATGCAATGCTATGTATGTCATTACTTCCAAGGAGTCTGTCCTTTGGCAAGCTATGGGGTTTTAACAATAAAGCAACTTTTGATTAAAGAACAAAAGCTTGATTATTGAGAAATATCGATGCTTGACAGCAAAACACCTAGGTAAGATAAGCACCCATCTAAAGCCTTTTACTTCTACAAAGGCCAGATATGCTGGCGGCTCAATATTGCTTTTGTTTGCATTAATAGATTGCCCACTGCATCATCCAGGAAACTTTGTCATAACAAATTGAGAGAGCCCTAGAGTTGCCATGGATGACACCAGATCCATCACCTGGTTGGAGGCCGTGTCATCAGCATTGGCGTTGAAATCACCCAGGACCATAAGCCCTGGGTACTCCAACGCCCAGCCTGCCACCACCTCCATCAGGGATGGGAAGGTGCTGGCTGGTGCGTTAGGCGGACGGTACACCAGCCAGATCGCCAACCCCTCTCCAACATCCCACGCTTGACCAGCACATTCAATACCCTCGATCGTTGGGGCCTGGAGAGCCTGGAAGGAGTAACCCTCCCATATGAATAATGCCACCCCTCCCCCCACCTGCTAGTCCGCGATTGATGAAAGACTGAGTAACCCGGTGGGGTCATCTGGGAGAGAGCCACCCAGGTATCTCGTACCCAGGTATCGGTCACGCAAGCCAGGTCCACGTCCTGCCGAAACAGGAACTCCCTAAGGGTTGAGGTCTTATTATTCATGGATCTGGCATTGCATAACACCAATGACGGAGACAGGCACTTCCTCTTGGCCCCACTACCTGTCACCATTGGGATGGGAAATAGACTGGAAGGGGGCCGAGCACTGTTTTGTCTCCGCCTCCTTCCATTACACTTCTGTCTATTCCCACTGTCATACCTTCCTCTCCCCAGGAGCACTGGAATCCCCTGGCCAAGCATCCACACCTATGCCCGGTATGGTTTTACTAATCTCGGACAGTCTCCCCCCTCCCATCCAGATTCTCAGTCTGTAACCTGAGTTCCTGCCTCACCATCCGCTTCAACCCCCTTATTGTCTGACTCACTATGTATTAAATCAAATTAAATAATTTAAAAACCCACCCTACTACTCCCTCTAATTGATTAGTCAAGTTAATTTATTAGTTTCCATTTCTAGCACATTAATAAATAATCCTCCCTTATAATTTCCCCAATTAATCCACTAAAAATATAAATATATAAATATATCTATTCCAATATAAAAATATATAATAACAATACAATTACTAATCAATCAGTTAAAATCTAATCAATTAATTAATGATATATTCCAATTAGTGATCAGCAGAGTCTTTAGTTCGGTGGAGTGGAAGACTAGGATATTGAATTAAGGAGGTAGATACACGTATTGATCTTAAGGTGTTGTCTTAAAGTGCAGTGCTTACAAATATTCACAGTTATTCTCAGACTGCGCTCTCAAAGTGCGGTGCAGTTCTCAAAGTGCAGTGCAGTTCGCAAGGTGCGGTGCAGTTCATATGAGCGTAACTTCCTCGAGGGCCTGGTAGTGCTCACAGCTTAGGCGACCCGGGGGGGGGGGGATGAGACCTCCCCTGTGTCCTCCCAGCTGATCAAATTGACCCCTGTAGCCTCAGCCTGGAAAATTGCAACCCCGTGGCGCCACTTCTAATCTTTCCGTGGGTCACCTGCACACTCTGGGCCTCCCCGTGTTACTCGAGGCTCGCACAGGCCTCCCAGTCAGGGAGTTCCCAGCTGCCGGCTCAGCCATGCCCCAGCTAGCAGCCACAAGGTGGGAGGATGAGGGGGAGAGATGAAAATTGGAGGTGCCCTCCGAGACCGACGTCCCGGGACCAGCTCGCCACTCCAACCACATCCACGGTTTGCCAGCCTCCATCGCAGCAGCCTCTGGTCCCTGCTGCACAGCACGCTTGTCGCACGCACGCACTCTTGCCGCTTCGCCACACCACACGGCTCCACACTCCCTTCCCCGGTGCCACCTGGGCCCTCTCGCATGCCAGCCCGTGGCCGCGCCCCGCCTCTACTTCAGCATCGGCTCGGCAGGCATTAGCTCTCCCGATCTCTCTGCAGGGCCCAGGAGTCATCGGCGTGAGTTGAATTATGGCTGGTATTTTATAGATGCTCTAGTTAGTATCAGATGTCTGATGTTCGTTCGCCGTTGGTTTCGGTTTCAATTTTTGTTGTTTATTGCGGCTATAGCTGTTGACGGGCGGGAGCCCTAGCACCTAGGCTTCTACCACCGCCGCCATCTATGCACCGCACTTTGAGAGCGCAGTCTGAGAATAACTGTGAATATTTGTAAGCACTGCACTTTAAGACAACACCTTAAGATCAATACGTTATGCAGCTGCACTGCTATTCTATTGTCAAGGTAGGTGGGGAGGAAGACGGGGAACCCTCAGAAAGGTTCAGGAACTGAGCTCTTCTGAGCTCCTGCTGAATTCAAGTCCTGACAACGGGCATTATGAGACCACCAACTGCATCATCCAGCAAACTGGATGTCAAGCTGAGCATACCTCACTCTGCAAAAAGCCAGCACGCTGGGGCCACACAGTTCAGTGATGCAAACAATGGGCACTATTGTATCACCTACTGTAGTTCTGGCCAAACTGTAGCTTGGGAGCCACATACAGCTCTTTCACACATTGTGTGGCTCCAAGAAGTCAAGGAGGAATGTTATGCATGCTTACTCTCAAGTAAGTATGCTTAGCATCAGGACCTCAGTCAGAGGTTAGCTAATACACCTAAGAGGCTGACCCATATATAAGCAAGTATTTTTGCCATGTGTGAAGTGGAGAAAGAGGGGGAAATAGGCAGGCTTGGAAGCTCTTCTCTACAATAGAGGTCGCCCAGAGCCCTAGAGTGAGGAAAGAGAGTGTAAGAGCCAAGGATGTAAGAGGGCAGCATAGGTTTTCCGCTTAGCTGTATTAACTAACCTTTGTGTCAAGACAAAGAGGGATGCATAATGATGCAAATGGTGATCAGTTATGTATGTGGTATGTGTGTGTTTTCTTCTCCCACTGGTGCCAAAAGATAATTCCCCAACCTTTCCCTATGCTAGTCTTATGGGAACTGTTATTCCCAATGATAGTCTCCTATCATTATCATGATGCCAAGTGCATACATATGTATTTTATCTTTCTATGCAAGGGAAATATTAAGAGTTTTAAGAAAGACATTTGTGTAATATTTATTCAAGTATTGTGGCTTTCAAACATCTGTCATTTATTCTATGTGGCTCTTACATTAAGTAACTTTGGCCACTCTTGATTTAGGACAATGGTGCTCCCCCAAAAATTTATCTCCTCACCTTGGGTTAACCTCATCCACACCCAGCCTCACTTCTTCTTACCCATTTACCCTAATTAAATTACACCTAACTCTATTCACAAAACCTGGTAGCTTTCCCCATCCAATACTTACAGGGTCATCAGGCACCTACAGTTCACCTCAGAAAAACCCATCAAGCCTCTCCCAAATCATTGTTCATTTGGGTCCTCTCTTCTTTGTTCTGTGAAATGCTGGCTGTTTTGCTGCTGGTTCCATGGACTGGTAACTCAAGACTGGTAACTATAGCCTTCCCCAAAAGCTTTCTCCTATCTCCTCCCTGATTTCCTCTTAGCTAGCTTGTGTGCTTTCCGTATTTGTGTGTGTGTGTGTGTTGCCCTTGTATTCCTAATTCAATAAAACCCATTCAACTGCACATCAGACTGGTATATTTTAAGAGTTATCTGAGAAGATCCCTGTATACATGGGCAGAAAATCCTAGTTATCCCCCCCTCTTGCTTTGTTTACTGTAAAGCTAATTTCCCTCAGTTACTAGGAGTCTGTCTCTTTGGATATCAGATAAGTCCTGGGATTTAGCAAAGAATGAATGTTGGAACTTAAAAAATGGATATAGCACCCATCACTTTCATTTTTGAATAGAGCTTCTATACTTGGATTCCTTCACCAGATTGGTTACCACTGGCACAAATTGTATGGACATGTACAGCCAGCTTTGCATCGAGATAAGACTTATCCATTACAACCCCTGTTTGTGCTACAGAGTATAAGAAAGATGTATGTCCTGAGGCTGGTCTTACTATGACCGTGCAAATGTACACTCCTGCCTTCTTCAATGACTCAGTGGTGGGATTATCTCTAGAGCAACAGCTCCTGGAACAGTTGCTACCAAAGAATTGGCTGCTGACTTTAAGTTACTATGATTCACCACTGTCTTTTGGCTATTGCTCTCAGTAGAGGCACAGGGGAGAAACTACTGCTAGCAGAAATTTCATTTCATTTTATTTAAGCATTTGTGCTCTGTTTTGGGGGAGAGAAGGCAGCTAATAATAATAATAATAATAATAATAATAATAATAATATTTTATTTTTATATCCCGCCCTCCCCGCCAGGCGGGCTCAGGGCGGCTAACAGACATGGGGATCCCATGATTCACATAAAACAACATAAACAGTTTTAAATATATCAGTCACAAATACATTATTTAAAATAGTTAAAATATATAAAATGGTGCTAAAATACTGTATCATAATGTACGCAAGATGGCTAGATGTCCATTCGTTGGATTAATCAAGTTCTAGATGTCCATTCGTTGGATTAATCAAGTTCTAGATGTCCATTCGTTGGATTAATCAAGCTAGTATGGACCACTCTTATTGAAAACTATAAAGGTAAAGGTAGTCCCCTGTGCAAGCACCAGGTTGTTACCAGTGATGTCACATCACAACATTTTCATGGCAGAAGTTTTTATGGGGTGGTTTGCCTTTGCCTTTGCCAGTCATCTGCACTTTATCCCCAGCAAGCTGGGTACTCATTGTACTGACCTCAGAAGGATGGAAGGCTGAGTCAACCTGAGTCGGCTACCTGAACCCAGCTTCTGCCGGAATTGAACTCAGATCATAAGGACAGCTTGGACTGCAATACTGCAGCTTACCACTCTGTGCCGTGGGGCTTCTAATGGAAGCTATACAGGGTCAGTGTTTGGATAGAGGACAACAAGGGAGGAGCTGCAGAGAAAGGCAATGGCAAACTACCTGGCTACATCAGGGGTGTGTTGCCTAATATGCAAAGCAGCTCCTCCTAGAATTCCACCCTGGTTATGGCTAGCCACCCTGGACCATCCAGGTGAGGGCTCACTTACTACAAAAGGCTATTTTAAAAATCCCCAAAACCGCATGGAGCTGCTTACTTAATACCTCTCCTCCATGTTGTCCAACAGAATGACTTAATGATGCAACATGAGTGTCTCCCTCGATATCTCTGCTCTATCATGTTCCCCTCCCCGCCCCTTAGTCATCTCTTTTCTAAATGGAGAAGTCCCATAGTGAAGGTGCTCCAACTCCCTAATCAGGCCCTTTTTTTGTAGCAGGAACTCCCTTGCATAATAGGCCACACTTCCTGATGTGGCCAATCCTCCAAGAGCTTGGAAGGCTCTTTTTTGTAAGCTCTTGGAGGATTGGCTACATCAGGTGTGTATGGCCTAATATGCAAAGGACCTCCTGCTAGAATTCCACCCCTGGCCATGTCTCTTCAGATCTTGGAAGCTAAGAAGGGTTGGTCCTGATTAGCACTTAGATGGGAGACCATGTGAGAAGTCCCGGCTTGCTATGCAGAGGAAAGCAATGGCCAGCCACCTCTGTTTGTCTCTTGCCTTGAAGACCCTAGGATGTCTTCATAAGATGGTTGTGACTTGACGGAGCTTTCCACCATCAGTTACGTGTGAAGGTAGGGGTGTTGAACTCATTAACCAATGCTCCAAGAGCTTACAAGGCTCTTCGTACAGGGTTTACTGTAAGCTCCAGGAAGATTGGCTACATCAGGGGGTGTGGCCTAATTTGCAAAGGAGTTCCTGCTACAAAAAAAGCCCTGCCCCTAATCATCTTGGTTGATCTCCTCTGCACTTTCTCCAGCTTACTCCCCGCTTCACGCCCCTTTATAGGAGATGTGCTCACAAATCCAGAACAAGCAGGGGGGGAAAGAAAGATTTAAACAAACTCAAATAACATTTAACTTTATCATATTTTTGTTAAAAAAAAACCGGGGGGAGGGAAACAGCATAAGCTTATTTAGCCTTTAAAAGAAGGAGGCTTAAGACTTGAAATCAGTTTGAATTCTCTTTGCCAGCCGGTGTCTTCGGGGGGGGGGGGAAGGAAACGAGTAGAGGCACAAACCAGATAACAGCCTTTTATGGGAGGTACAGAAATTAAAGGAACAGAATTACCTTTCAAAGAGATCCCCGGGGCTTTAATGTAAAAATAGCTATTATTTTATTAGACAAGGCTCTAACCCACAAAACTGCTCAATAGTGCTCCGTGGCTTCCAAAAAATATAATCAATGCCTCTCTGCAGACTCCGTGGGATGGGGGGAAGCAGTGTCTTTCAGAGCTGCTGGGGAGCCATCTTGTGGTGAGTGCATTTAAATCCTTCAGCTCTTCTCTTAAACAGAAGAAGTGTGGAGAATTCTTGTGGCAGCCATAGGGAGCAGGGGGGGGGGGGATGGGGGGTAGCTGAGATCTGGGGTGAAAGATTACAAATTCAATGAACAACCAAAAAAAAGAGGGATAAAAAAAGAGGCAGGAATGTTAACACTGTGGATTATCTGTATGCTGGGTAACCTGGGCCTGGCCTCTCTTGGGATCACAGATGGCCTTTAGACGACCAGAGATCAGTTCCCCAAGGAGAAAATGGCAGCTTCAGAAGAAATGGCAGTCCCTTTCCAGGTACAACCACCAATTATGCAGAACAGGACTGCCAAGTTCCCACCAGGGAGCACCAACAGGGAGATCCCTGCCCCGCAAAGAGTTCCATCACCACCCGGTGTGTGTGCCACCCAGAAATGACATATCGTGCTGGGCACGTTGCACAGGGATGCTCTAGGAATGTGTGGAAAACTCTATGGTCCTTTGGGGATGCTCTACCAATTGCTAGAGTGTCCCTGCTCAAAACCATACAGTTTTCTGCAAATTCCTAGAGCATCCCTGCGCGACATGCCTAGTGCAATACATCACTTCTGGGTGATGTCATTGTGCCGCATGTGCATAGCGCGTACAGAAAAAGTTCCCTGCTGGTAGCCACAGGCGACTTGTCAACCCTAATCTGGGAATTTTCCAAACCAGAGTTGTTGACCAAGCTGCAGCTGACTCATCTTCTGGGCGGTTCACCTTATGGCACAGCACCTGAGGCTGGCTGCAGGGGGTGGGGAAGACCCAAGTTATTTCACTGTGAAATACTAAGTTATTGCACCATGAAGAGCCAGTGTTGTGTAGTGATTATAATTGGTAGACTCTTATCTAGAGAACTGGATTGGATTCACCACTCTTCTACATGTAGCCTGCAAGGCAACCTTGGGTCTGTCACAGCTCTCTCAGAGCTCTCTCGAAGTTACCTACCCCACAACGTGACTGATGTGGGGTGAGGCAAGAAAAGCCATTGGGAGCCACTCGGAGGCTCCTTTAAACAGTGAAGGGCAGGGTATACAACCAACGCTTCTCTTCTTCTAATTGTGTCTCACCACAAGCTAACTTCAAAATCTCAGAAGGGGAGATGATTGATTAAAAAAATCTCAGGTTGGCTTCCTTTCAATAAGCCTGAATGATAAGATAAGTTTGTTTGTTTGTTTGTTTGTTTGTTTGTTTGTTTGTTTGTTTATTTATTTATTTATTTATTTATTTATTTATTTATTTATATTTTGACTTATATCCCGCCCTTCCCACCGAAGTGGCTCAGGGCGGCTTACAACATAATAAACTTACATAAATTTAGCTTAAAAACATTTACATAAGAAAATTAAAACAATAAATTAATAAGACATAAAAAAACATAAAAACCAGCGGTCTATTAAATGGATTTTAGTTCCATCTAAAAATTTCTCAGTGTCAGTTAGTTGTTGTAGGCCTGCCGGAAGAGGGCTGTCTTACAGGCCCTGCGGAACTGCCCTAGGTCCCGCAGGGCCCTCACCTCTTCCGGCAGCTGGTTCCACCAGTAAGGCGCCGTTACCGAGAAGGCCCGATCCCTGGTGGATTTCAGACGGGCCTCCTTTGGCCCGGGGATTACTAACAGGTTTTGTGAACCCGATCGTAGTACTCTCTGGGGAACGTGTGGGGAGAGACGGTCCCTAAGGTAGGCAGGTCCTAGGCCATATAGGGCTTTAAAGGTAATGACCAACACCTTGTACCGGACTCAGAATGTTATTGGCAGCCAGTGCAGATCCCGAAGCCCCGACCGAATGTGCTCCCATCTTGGGAGCCCTAATAGCAGCCGGGCAGCAGCATTCTGCACTAACTGCAGTTTCCGGGTCCGGCACAAGGGTAGCCCCATGTAGAGGGCATTACAGTAGTCCAACCTCGAGGTGACCGTGGCATGAATCACCGTTGCTAGGTCGTCGTGTTCCAGGAAAGGGGCCAATTGCCTCGCCCGCCTAAGATGAAAGAATGCGGACTTGGCAGTGGCTGCTATCTGAACCTCCATTGTCAATGAAGGCTCCAATAGTACCCCCAGGCTTTTGACCCTGTGCGCCGCTATCAACGGCGCACCGTCAAAAGCTGGCAGGGGGATTTCCCTTCCCGGGCCACAACGACCCAAGCAAAGGACCTCTGTCTTCGCCAGATTCAGCTTCAGCCCGCTCAGCCTAAGCCACCTAGCCACTGCCTGTAATGCCCGGTCCAGATTTTCTGGGGCGCAGGCAGGCCGGCCGTCCATAAGTAGATAGAGCTGGCTGTCATTAGCATACGGATGACAGCCCATCCCATACCTTCGGGCAATCTGGGCAAGGGGGCGCATATAGATGTTAAACAACATCGGGGAAAGTACCGCCCCTTGAGGCACTCCGCAATCAAGCTTGTGTCTCCGGGACAGTTCATCCCCAATCGCCACCCTTTGTCCCCGACCGTCAAGGAAAGAGGAAACCCATTGCAAGGCCAGCCCCTGAATCCCCGCATCGGCAAAGCGGCAAGCCAGCAGCCGATGGTTGACCGTATCGAACGCTGCCGATAGGTCTAACAACATCAGCACCGCCGAGCCGCCTTGATCCAGATGCCGCTGAAGGTCATCCACCAGGGCGACCAGCACTGTCTCCGTCCCATGGCCCAGGCGGAAGCCAGACTGGCAGGAGTCAAGGACAGAAGCATCCTCCAGGAAGCTCTGTAGCTGCAACGCCACTGCCCTCTCAATAAGTTTGCCCAAAAAGGGCAAATTCGAGACCGGCCGATAGTGTGCCAATTCGGCCGGATCTAACGTTGTTTTTTTCAAGAGGGGGCGGACCACCGCCTCTTTAAGCACTGATGGAAAATGCCCCTCCAATAGGGATCTATTTATGATATCCCGTATAGGATATCTCAGCTCCCTCTGGCAGGTCTTAATAAGCCAGGAGGGGCACGGGTCCAATTCACAAGTTGTTGGGCGTGCAGATAGGAGGATCCTGTCAACTTCTTCCAGGCTGAGAGCACTGAAGCCGTCCAGAACACGATCCGAAGACAGGCACGGAGCCTCAGGTTCGCTAACTGTATCTAATATGGCAGGGAAGTCAGAACGGAGTGATGCGATTTTATCCGCAAAGAAATTTGCAAAATTTGGCTTACATTCTGGAGCTTTGGCTTACATTCTGGAAGATTTTGTGGGTGTTGGGTGGTACTAGTCTTGGATCTTGTCCATAAGAAGATTCACATATGGCACCACAAAGCAACAGCATGTATAAGTGCTAAATGGCAGATAATGAAAGTGTTTCAGACACCTTCTGAGAAGACTAGCTAGGGCTATTCTTGGCCATGATGAAAAAATGCACCATTGAACATGAACTGGCATATTTCTGGAGAAGTTCATTCTTATAATGGAGGCCAACCTCATATCCTCCGGTGAATCTTAGCTTTCAAGATATGGAACTGTGACTTTATAGTATTGTTTAAGATCTGCTTGAAAGCTGAAGAGAAATGTTATCTTGTGATTTCACCCAGGGCACCCCAGGCAAGCCAGCCACCTGCCTCTCTCCTGCCACCCTCCTTCACAGTGCCCCGCTGCCCATACCCTTCCGCTCTTCCGTAGGGCAGGAGGGCACCTGGGTTGCTGGCTTCACACCAGCCAGCTGGCTTCCTTTGCCTCCCTTCTGATTCTGGAAGGGAGGCAGAGTGAAGTCATCAGTTGCACCGCCACTGGCTTTGCTTGCCTCAAAGCCAGTCAGTGCACAATGGTCAGGTGGTTTTGCTTCATCTCCCTCTGGAATTGGAAGGGAGTAGGTGTGAAGCCAGCAGTTGTGCCCTAGCTGGCCTTGAAAGGCAGTTGTGCCTTCACTTGCCTTGGAGCGAAGCCAGTGAGGGTGCAATGGTCAGGCAAAGCAAAGCCAGCTGGCCAGCATCAGCATCCCACCCCCCAGCCTGGTGCTCTAGGCAAATGCCTAATTTGCCTAATGGAAGAACCGTCTGTGGTTTCACCTCAGAAATGGTTATGTAAAGTATCCAGAAAAATGGTTTCAGGTGCATAGCCACGTGAGTCTGTAGTAGTAGAACAAAATTCAAGTCCAACACCAACAACGTTTTCCAAAACATTACATATGGAGCTTTGGCTTACATTCTGGAAGATTTTGTTGGGTGTTGGGTGGTACTAGTCTTGGATCTTGTCCATAAGAAGATTCACATATGGCACCACAAAACAACAGCATGTTATTGAGTGCATATTCAACAAAAATGTGCTGTCTTTCAAGGAAACTTCAGTAACAATAACAACCACCCTGTCTTCTCCTTTGATTGACATATTTATTACACTATGCCATCAAATGCTTTGATTCCCTAGAGTTATTAGCCACTAGATTTAGATGGTGAGGCTTATGATTTTTCCCCTTAGGATTTCATTCCTGTTTAATTTCTCCTATTAGCTTTGCTATGGTAATGATTATATAATTCCTTGGGTGAGAACCGTCCCGACTGCAATCATCTGTGCTGTGGCACAGATGATTGCATTTTGGGATGGTTGTCAGATTTCTCTTACACACATCCAATAAAAATAGGATCCCCGCCCCCTCCATTAGATTAATATTAAATTAAGAGTGGACTATTAAAACTGGATACATATCTTTCAAGGATACTTCAGTAACAACAACAACAACAAAAACCACCCTGTCTTCTCCTTTGACTGATATACAGTATTTATTATACTATCCCATCAAACAATTTGATTCCCCAGTTATTTGAAATTTAAAGAAGTTTGCTCCTCGGGAGGACAGCTATGGCAAACCTGGGCAGTATAATAAAAAGTAGAGACATCACCCTGCCAACAAAAGTCCGTATAGTCAAAGTGATGGTATTCCCAGTAGTAATGTATGGCTGTGAGAGCTGGACCATAAGGAACGCCGAGCGCAGAAGAATAGATGCTTTTGAGCTGTGGTGCTGGAGAAGAATCTTGAGAGTCCCTTGGACTGCAAGAAGATCAAATCAGTCAGTTCTAGGGGAAATCAACCCAGACTGCTCCCTGGAAGGTCAGATGCTGAAGCTGAAATACTTTGGCCACCAAATGAGAAGGGAGCACTCCCTAGAGAAGATCCTGATGCTGGGAAAGACAGAAGGCAAAAGAAGAAGGGGGCGGCAAAAGATGAGATGACTGGACAGTGTTACTGATGTAACAAGCATAAATTTGAGCAGACTTCGGAGGATGGTGGAAGACAGGAGGCCCTGGAATGACTTTGTCCATGGGGTCGCAAAGCGTCGGACTCAACTGTGCAACTGAATAACAACAAATTAAGACTGGCATTCATTTCATCATCCAGTGTTGATAGGATTGCCAGGCCACTGGTGGTAATCCCTAGGAGAAATTGGGGGGAGGGGGCAGGATGGCAATGTTATGCCAGCATGCTGACATCACATCTGGTAAAAACTGAAAATGACACCTTCAGACCCTCTAGCATTTTTGTCAATCCTAGAGCATTAACTATGAAGAAGAAGAAGAAGATGATGATATTGGATTTATATCTCACCCTTCACTCTGAATCTCAGAGAGGCTCACAATATCCTTGATCTTCCTCCCCCACAGCAAGCATTTTGTGAGGTAGGCGGGGCTGAGAGAGCTCTCACAGAAGCTGCCCTTTCAAGGACAAGCTCTGTGAGAGCTATGGCTGACCCAAGGCCATTGTGGGGAAGCCATAGTAGTGATAAGTAGAACACTGTAACCATGGTCATTAACCATGATTTCTACCCCTCCCCCCAAAAAAACTCTTATATTTGATATATCTGCTAGTTTTTATGGTGTCACCAGATTTTTTTGTTGTATTTTTTTATGTCTCTTGACCTCAAAATAGAGCTTTTCTCTGTTGGAGAATTGTTCAGAGTCCTCTTCCAAAAAAAGGGAAGGAAATTAAACTTTTGGTAAGATCAGTTTTAATGTTGGGGGGAACTACACAAGATTGAGAGCAAGGGATTAAGGAAATGGATCACT
This sequence comes from Heteronotia binoei, assembly GCF_032191835.1. Taxonomy (NCBI): domain Eukaryota; kingdom Metazoa; phylum Chordata; class Lepidosauria; order Squamata; family Gekkonidae; genus Heteronotia; species Heteronotia binoei. Next base: position 6,667,755 of record NC_083225.1, on the reverse strand, counting down.
GCAAAAAATCTCCCTTCCCAGATTTCCCCCGAGAAGTCAGTTCCAGCATTACATAAAATGAAATGAACATGACAAAAGGATATAAAGTTTTTTGGGGGGGTGGTTTTTTTTTTAAAGGAATTTAACATGACTTCCCTCATTATGACTGCTTTATGATCTGAGTATGTCATAATTGACGCCTTCTGCCATCAACATGAGATGGGAAATTTTCTTTAACGTATCACAGTGATCAAAATGAGGTGCTAGGAAATAAAAAAAAATCTTGCTTCTTAGGACAGATAGGAGGCAGGTAAAAACATGCAAAAACAGTGAAACTGATTCCACTTCATCCCCCTCAATGGCCCATTCACACAGGTATGTTCTTCAAAACCGAGTGAGGGTTGCAGGCTGACAGTCCTGAATCACATAGGCTGCTTACAGATGGGCAGTTTACCCTAGCTCTCCTACAAATGGACCTTTTGTATGGAGGTTCTACCAAGGGAGCACAGCTATGGTATACCCTTGACCGAAGAATGGCACACTCCTTCTAGCTGAGATGGTCATCCTCTTCCACCGAACGTGAAGCTTTGGGAGGGACTCACATGGAGCAATGAGGGAGGGAGGGGAAACACACCTAGCCAGCCAGATCAGCCAAATTGACCCTGGCAATCAATGAGGTGACAGACGTCGCAGCCAGATCGCCCTCACATCCCAGATGGGCAGTTTAAGGTGACCCAGTGACACCTTAGAAACTGACTAGAAAAACCTGTCTAAATGAGCACATCTGCTGCCCGCCCCCGTCCCGTACTCACCCCGCCCTCCAGTGTCCTCAGAGCAGCTCAAAAAGCTACCACTTTCGAAGTGGTAGCAAATTTCTTAGCTGCATGACAGTTGCCTCTTTGGCATCTGGATGCAGAAGCGCACTAGCGAGGTGGAAGCGTACTAGCGCTCTAGGTGCTCACCATTATTTTTTTTTAAAGAGACAATGGTGCGCTACAGCCATCTGACCACACCAAGATGCCCCGTGGGTGGGATAGGGACGCCTTAAACTGGAGCGTATGGATTGTTCAGCCTGCCTAATTTGGGACTCCTCCCATATGCCCCAAACTGCCCATCTGTAAGCAGCCATAGTGAATTTTCTTACATGTGACTGATAGTTCCAATGAGGCAGATCAGGTGACTTCTGCTATATAATGTTGCCAATCCTTCTGGAGCTTACAGGGTTCTTAGTACAGAGCCTACTGTAAGCTCCAGGAGGATGTGAACTTATGAAGCTGCCTTCTACTGAATCAGACCCTCGGCCCATCAAAGTCAGTATCATCTACTCAGACTGGCAGCGGCTCTCCAGGGTCTCAAGCTGAGGTTTTTCATGCCTATTTGCCTGGACCCTTTTGAGTTGGAGATGCCAGGGATTGAACCTGGGACCTTCTGCTTACCAAGCAGATGCTCTACCAATGAGCCACCATCCCTCCCCAGTGTCAGTGTGGCCTAATATGCAAAGGAGTTCCTGCTGCAAAAAAAGCCTTGGCCTTAGCATATGCAACCAAAGACAGACAGACAGGAAGACAGATGGATGGATGAACATACATGCATACATAGATACTGTTCCATGTGCATCAAAACTCTCCCCATATATGAGAGACCGCCTCTCCCCATATATGCCCCAGAGAACACTACAATCTGGCACTCAACATCTGCTGACCATCCATGACCAGAAGGACATCCAACTAGTCTTGACCAGGACCAGAGCCTTTTCAGCCTTGGCCCCAACCTGGTGGAATCAGCTCTCCTCAGAGATCTGGGCCCTTACTGAATTGTTATCTTATTGTAGGGCCTGTAAGACGGAGCTATTCCACCAGGCATTTGGTTGAGGCAGTGGACTTCCTATCCCATCAGCTGATCCTTTGCTGGGACCCCACCTCTGCTGAAACACTGATTTTATACTATCTGATGTTCAGTATATTATGATGTGCCCAACCAAGCCGCCAAATTGTATTGTTTACGTTTATTGGTTTTAATTGCTGTTTTACTGTTTTAAAATGTTTTCTGCCCTGAGCCCATCTGGGAAAGGGCAGAATATAAATTATCTCAAATAAGTAAACTGATGTACTTTTTGTGTTCTATTGTGACTGTTTTCTCAGGAAGGCCTCTTGTAAAGGTGTTTTCTTTCTTCACTCTTTCCGCTTTAACTGGTTGCAGGCGGGAGAATCCAGGTGGCAATCGGCTCTGTATGAAATTGCCTCCATGATATAATTTTGATAAACATTACATGGCAATTACTGCTTTAACACTGGCGTTAACAACTGGGATAATTGACAGTGGCGACTGACCCAGGCCAAGATGACCCATATGCTGCCTTGCGGAGAAAGTGGAATAGAATGTCCTTGCTTATAAAGATTGATGCTTCATCCTTAATGTGTAGGTTTAGTAGGAAGCCCCTACTGAGTACAATGGATAGATCCAAGCGGGCAGCCGTGTTGGTCTGAAGCAGTTGAACAAAGCAGAAGTCAAATGGCACCTTTAAGACCAACCAAGTTTTATTCAGAACGTCAGCTTTCGTGTGCTCTCGAAGCACACTTCATCAGACGAGGGGATCAGGTATTGTGGGCTGAAATATGTGCAGTTTGTTGATTAAGTATGAAGACTGATCACATGGTAAACCAGTGTGGCTTGGCCACTTGATCTGGATAGCCATAGAAAGTAATAAAGTCCTCTGCCAATTGGTGTTTCTGTAAATCTAGGTGAATCACAAAATGACGTGTATAACTGTATGAGCTTTATTTATTTTATTTTATCAAATTTTTATTTTATTTTGTTTTATCAAATTTATATCCCGCCCTCCCCTAATGGGCTCAGGGCAACTCACAACAGTTAAAACAACATAAAATTTAAAACAAGATATGCAATAAAATCATTTCCATACATTTTACAGTCATTATGTTCAAGTTGTGCATTGAGATTCTGATCATTCTGATGTTTTTGGTTTGGGTTCTTACAGTTCAGTGAGATTGTCAGTGCTGTGGAATAATAGCCGTCTCCCATTAGCTATCGAAAGCAAGTTTAAACAATTTGGTCTTACAGGCCCTGTGGAACTGTGACAAGTCCCGCAGGGCCCTGATGTTTTCGGGGAGGGCATTCCACAGAGTGGGTGCTATTACCGAGAACGCTCTGGTGATGGATAATGGAGCTTCTTTTGGTCTGGTGATCTTAAGATTTTGGGACCCCGAACATAGTGCTCTCTGGAGTACACTATAGCACTTTAATGTTAAGATTTAAAAAAAAAAAATCTGTCAAAATTTCCCTCAAAATTGTGTTCTGTGGTGCAGGGCCTTTTTTGTAGCAGCAACTCCTTTGCATATTAGGCCCCACCCTTCTGATGTAGCTAATCCTCCAAGAGCTTACAGGGTTCTTTGTACAGGGTCTACTATAAGCTCCAGGAGGATTGGCTACATCAAGGGGTGTGTGGCCTAATATGCAAAGGAGTTCCTGCTACACAAAAAAAGCCCTGCTGTGGTGAATAGTGAGCGAAATCTGGGGTTCCCTTTAAAAAAAAAATCTGGTTTCCCTTCTGTCACTACACAGAAACTGCATTGATCAAACAAAAAAGCTTCACCAAGGAATCAAAGCTCTGTAGAGATCCTTTCTGGGGAATCCGGGAATCCTTATTTGCAGAAGTGGTTCTTGAGTAATTATGTAATTGGAAAGGATTTTAATGGTCAACTTCCTCTCTCCGTCATACGTAAGACTAGACTGTTCATCATTTCTCTCCATTGAGTGTTAAACATTGATTTTTTTTGTAAGCCTGCACAGTGAGAGAGGCTTATAAAAGTTTATAAGGTTGAAGTCAGAACAGAGAAAAAAAGGATTCTCTCTTCTCAAAGCACTAGAATGGCAGGATCACTTTGGGGGCAGAGAGATGCACATTAGTGCCAATGTAATGCTACAATAATGTCATTTCTGCTGTGAAACCAGAAACAGCATTATCATGATGCTCTTGGATGGAAACTTTATGGTCCCCCACCCCCCAAGATTCTGCCAGTCGCCAGCACTGAACTAGCATCTACCTGAGTCTGAGTGTTTTGAGACAGAAAGAATCGTTGTCATAAAGTTTCCATGGAATCCTACAGCATTGCCCATTATGATGTCACTTCTGGGTTCATGGTGGAAGTGATGCCACAGTGTCACTATAATGGAGATTCCTCCCCCCCATCACCGATGCCTTACCAAGCAATGGGGGGGGGAGGCTCCCAGGTGGGAGGAGACATGTCTTGCTTCCCATTTGAGCAGGAGACAATGTCTTGCCTAGCTTCTCTAGCATTAATATCAAAAATAGACACCTAGGCTACAGCAAAAGCTCACTCAAGTCTATAGACAGGCAGGAACTGATAGCAAGAAGTGGGCAGTGGCTCAGCAGAAAGCCTCTGTGTCAAGCAATGTGAATCTTTCTTTCAATAATATTATGCTAATAGTATGATGCTAACTGAATGTATCTGTAAAACTCCATGAATGTTACTAACCATGAACAAGCCAGGCACATCAAAGCAAGAAATATCTAGAGTGTAGTTCGCGCCTCTTTCGCCTCTCTTGCTTTCACTAACAAATGCAGGAATTTGCTCTTTGAAGATAAGCACCTCCAGGGACAGGTTCTCAAGCCTGATCTTAGGGAAGGAAACCACAGGGGAGATAAGGAATTGCCGTGTGAAGATTCACACATGAATACAGCATTGTTTAGAGAATATAGCTTTGTTTAGAAAACCTTCGATGTGCCACCTTTAAGTATGCCTTCCACTGTTACTATGTATCAGTTCCAATACTTAGCTCAATGGCAACATCTTGGATTATCAATAAATCATACTTTGTTTCAAATCAAGGACTGATTTCTTTGAGTTCTAATTGCTTGACATTTTGGAACTGATCCATATTTGGAGTTTATCTTTTATTTGAGATGAGGATACTGTTGACATCTGCTTCTCAATGGCTTAAGATACACATTAATCCAAAAGAACTTCTTCCCCTCATTATACAAGATTCTTCTCAACCAAGGGGGCTTCACAGGGTTGATGAAGCCTTTGAAAGAATGGACCTTTCAGCTGGCCCCTTTTGTCACAGACCATTGAGCAGGCCAAATTCACAATTAGGCAAGGGGGAGAGTGGCTTTGACCAATATCTGGTCAAGAGCCTTTCCCTAACACTCGCCCAGCTGGCTCCAAAGTTATATTCTTTTTACCCCTTTAAACTATATTTTTTGAATCTTTGAGAGATGTCTCCTAAAGGGGTGAAGAAGTGTAAACAGAAGGAAAAAAAGCGTTCAGCTTTTAACTGACCTCTTGGAATTGCCATCTACCTCCCACACAAGGTTGGAGAGATACGAGGAACCAGCTGGAGAATGTCCTCTCACATTATTGACTCAGTCAATGTCTAAGTTAAGACAAGAAATACAAGAGGACATAACCTCTATGTTACAACCGTTGTGTCAGCGTCTGGATGAACTAGAGGATTCTCATAAACAAGTTACCCAGACAGCACAAGAAACTTTAAAAAGAGCTCAAGAGAGTGAAGGGAGAATATCTGAAATAACATCAGATGCATGGATGAGGGAACGGGTTTTAACAATGGACTTCCGTAACCGGGAGCTGTGTTTAAAGTTTAGAGGTTTTAAATCTGATGTGGAAGCTGAAATGGACTTATATGTATTTATGGCAAATTGGCTTGCTGAAACAACTCACCTGGAGGCCGAAGTTCTCCCACGCATTCAAAAAGTATATCATGTCGGCAAGGTATGTGAAGACAATTTGTCTTATACTAGAGATATTTTGGTGCAATTTAAGGACTATCGAATGAGGCAAAAAGTCTTTGCAGAGGCCAGGGAGAGGGGAGGCTTGGACTATCAGGGGTTAAAGATTCAGGTCTTTCCGGATCTCCCTCCTGAATTTTTAAGAATCAGAAGAGACCTCAAGGATACAACTGCCAAACTGCGGGACTTAAAAATTAAATATAAATGGCTACAGTCAGGCAAATGATACGTCCAAAAAGGCTCCACTTCATATACAGCATATGACACAGCCTCGGGTGAATTATTATTCTCCAAGTTAACTCCCTCCTCCCCTGCATCGAGAGTAAACAAGAGAAAGGAATGCTCTCCTCTCGTCTCTTTAAGAACAACCCGTGCTTGTACTGAGGAAGATCATGTAAACTTGGAAGGAAGTATGGATTCTATCTACAAAGAAACTGAAGCAACAAGAAAATTGAAAAGTTGACGAAATTTATAATTTATATCTAAAGACTTTTCTTTCGGAATTTATGGTTGGGTGGGGCCAGCTGGTGCGAGCATTTGGGTAATTTCCCTCCATAGCTAATTCAGTCCAGGTGGAAAGAGGGAAGTATCTCTTCTACACCTTAACCCCTGAGGTCTCCAGGGACTGAGATATTTTGTTAGAATTTAATCTTATTGATTTTTTTTTCGAGAGTAGAAGGAATAATGAAGTTATAGAAGAAGGAAATATTGAATACTTGTGGTATTAAACTTTAAAAATGTGCTAGGGAAGATAGTATTGTTAAGCTTAATTATTCCTCTACTAAAAAAATAATAAAAAACATAAATAGACATACATATATACATATTAAGAAGTGTGGAATGGTAACACATGAAGTAATCTCCAAAGAGATAGATCAACTTTAGTTTATGTTAACTCAGGTGAGATGTTATTAAGTTGTGTTGTTTTTGATTTGTTATTGATGTACACTTTTCTGTTGAAATAGGTATGAATTATAATGTCTATAATAAAATTTTGATTTATATAAAAAAAATAGGCAAAAGATTTGTGACAGGGACTTAATTAAGTCTCCTGGCTTCAGAGCCCTGGAGGAGACAAAATACATCATAGCAATGGCCCAGTACCTTAAAACTCTAGATTTCCTCCCTTACAGGAGGGCTTTTACACTGGCCAGATGTGATGCCATACCATCCATGATTTTGGAAGGGAGATATAAAAAGATTTAGTAGTTCTTTATTCACGGTCATCCAACCAGCTTAATACAAACAAAAACATAAAAACAAAAACAAACCCATCACCTCTTATACAAAATTCCTGAGTCCTACTATTACACATATTGTTAAAACTCATAACCAAGATTTACACTCTCAATTTCCCTCCTTTCCAACTGAGCAGCATAACAGAAACGGGCAATCTTAGATGAAACATCAGAATGAGCGTCAGACAGGAGGAAGGCAATTTGCTCATCCTCCTGCCTGCCCGCCAAGGATCCAAGAATCGGAGAGATTAATCTTGCCCTCAAGTCATTGTAATTAGGGCACTGCAAAACAATGTGGGGAGTTGTTTCAACCTCATTGCAATTGCAGGGGCACAATTTTTCCTGATATGGGTACCTGGCGTAACGTCCCAAAAGCACCGAAGAGAAAAGTGTGTTGAGTCGTGCTTTTGAGAAAGCTATCCGATATTTTGGGATAGTGATGTTGAAAAGATACCTGGCCGGGGACAGTACTTTGGCTTCCTTCCCTAAGAAAATGTGCGCAGAAAGACTAGCTTTAGCAGATCTCAGTTCAAGCTCTACCAACCTCAGGCACAGAAGTTCTTTCGCATCCCTCAGTTCCATCATTGCTAAGGACTCGGGGGAGAGATCACAGAGTCTAAAATGATCTAGACACCTTTTCTCCCAAGTTCCCACAAAAGAGTCGAAAAAAATCAGATGGGGAAGACCACCTGGCATTGAGAGAACCTTCAAGAAGTAACAAAAGGTGTTTACTCACATAGACGTCTCAATGCTTGGGACTCCAGCTTCCAACTGATGGCAGTGTTTGGCACACAACTAGGAACAAACAGAAGCTTGCACAGGAGTTTAGTTTGTACTATCTCCAACGGCTTGGTGGTTAAATAAGGGGCAATTTCAGCGCCATAGAGCAACTGGACCCTGGTCTTTGGAGTATGCAACCTTAATGCTGCAGGCAAGAATTTGGCCCCTTTGGAGATATAAAAACGGTAGATGGCATCAGCTGTTCTTTGTGCAGATTGTGCAACATAGTTCTTATGTGCCAAACGCTTTCCCTGATAATGAAAAATCACCCCCAGGTATTTTATAATTTTTACTTGCTCAATGGGTTTACCATTTAAAAACCAGCAATGAGCCTTGAAATGTTTGGCGAAAACTAAAACCTTGGTTTTGTCTAGATTAATTTCCAACTTTTCCTGCAGACTGGTCTGGGTTAGATGGTGAAGGGCCCTTCACATACCAATCTGTGTCCTGGATAGTATAAGCGCGTCGTCAGCATATGCTAGAACTGGAATATGCCGATCGGCGAGCTTGGGAGGATGTAAAGCCAAATCATTAAAGGAGGTTAGAAGTGAATTTATGTACAAATTAAAAAGCAAGGGGGTGAGCACACAACCCTGTCTGACACCCTTGTTCACTAAAATTGGTTGGGTTAAATGGCCTTGAGATGAGCATCTTATCCTGATGCCCGAGTCACTGTAAAGGCTAACCATTAACAACAACAGCCGTCTGTTGATAGACGAAGCTGCAAGCTTATCCCATAACCTGGATCTGGGTATCAGATCAAAGGCCTTAAAGTCGACAAAGGCTGCAAAGAGTCTGGAGCCCTTTGTGGCCAAATATTTATCAACCAGAAATTGCAGCACCAAAGTCTGATCAAGGTGGGATCTTCCAGGGCAGAAGGCAGCCTAAACATCGGCAATAATGCCTTGAGAATCCACCCAGGCCGTAATTTTGTCCCTCAGATGTAATAGCACTTAGCAAACTGATTGGCCTATAGTTCGAGGGAGATTATGACCCCCTCTTTTGTAAATGGGCACAATAATCGCCCAGCCCCAATCGGCTGGTATGTTTGCTGTCTCATCTATATATGAGAAAAGGGAAGCCAACGTTGGAGCCCACCAATCCCGATGCTCTTTGAGTAGGTCAGACCTAAGATTGCATACTCTGAGAAGACTTGTCCCTTCCTTCTAGAGGAGGTAGGAACAACAGGACATTTCCCTCCACTTGTTTCAAGATGAAACAATTCTTTCCTTGTAGACAGTCCTGTGGTAGGGGCAGACCAGATATGCTTAGATCATTTATTAATAGATGACATCTCAGTTATTAACAAGCAAACGGCTAGATTCTGTGCACATACAATGACACACAATCCTCAGGTTATTACAAAAATTAACATACAAAAATCCCAAGTGAAAGTCCTTATAAAAGTTCATCTGTATCCTGTTCCTAAAGGGCTAATGTTGAATCTCTTCTTAATGTTGGTTCAGTTCCAGTGATACAGTTACTTCAATGAAGAAACAATGACAAATCACTTAAACAATGCATCCACTGTGCAAAATTTTCTTTCACAAAATTAGAATACCCTGGACAGGTCACCGACTTCTGCCATACCTTTCCCAATGGTCTTTATCAATGAAGGATATTCCACAGTTTCTAGGGATAATCAATATCGATCTCTCAAATCAAAATTCAGTATTGAGCATGTGCTGTCACAAAGAGAGTGTGTTGGAGACTTTTTATCCCAATGAACGTTGATTGATATTGATATTGTATGTTCCTGAGTGACTTCTCTCTTAGTAAAATTAGGTTCTGTGCACAGGCGATCGAAGTGTGCAATAAATGTAAGTCCTGCCATTTTGAACCTTGACTTAGATTTCATCATGAGGTGTATTATATAGTTCTTGATTTTTAGAGTCCAGGTTCAAATTGTAAATGTGAGTATCTATGATGTTATTTTATTCTATTTTATGTATTTTGTTTATGAGATATTTTAAATTTGTTGTGTTTATTTGGATATATTTTATTTATTATTGCAATGCTTTAATGTTGTAAGCCGCCCTGAGCCCACCTTGCAGGATAGGGCGGGATATAAATCACAAATTAAATTAAATTAAATTCTCTTTATACTATGTAATTTTATCTAGATTTTTGTTAAATTTTATTTCTAATTTAACTGGATCCTAACGTGAATACCTGCATATGTGATAATGTTCTTTTCAATTGGATCTGGGTGCTGACTGTAATAAAACTGAACTATTCTATTATTATATGTGCTGTTGTGTACATTTATGTTAACTGCATAGCTATATTTTACTTTCTTTTTCTTTGTTTCAACCTTTTTGTTTATCTAAGCTACATTGAACAAAATGGGAGTTATTTCTGAGTAGACGTTTTTGGCATTGTTCCTGAGACTGCCTTGCAAAGAATGGAGAAATCAACACCCGTGGTCTGAGAGCAGGCATGAATATGCTGGTCCCACCTCACCTCTGTCTACAGGGGTGGAATTCTAGCAAGAGCTCCTTTGCATATTACGCCACACCCCCCGATATAGCCAATCCTCCAAGAGCTTACAAAAAAGAGCCTTGGGAGGATTGGCTGCATCAGGGGTGTGTGGCCTAATATGCAAAGGAGCTTCTGCTAGAATCCCACCCCTGTCTGTCTATATACAATTGCCAACTCATGAGTATTGAGGCTAAATGCTTCAGAAGTGCACACTTGTAGAATCCCTTCCCAGAATCAGGACTGGCATGGTAAATGTTTCTGGGGAGGGAATTGAGGCACATGTGCTTCATATTTGTGTCAGCTCCATGCCTGCAAGCTGGAAATAGGTGGGGGTGCTGAACCAGCGCACTCATATCCGTTCCCCCTCTACATACATTGATTTCAATATGTGAGTGTCTCATGAAGAGGTCAACTGCAATACAGCCCCATTGCATTACTTAGGGATATTTTATACATCGCATAGTGACAAACTCTGGCTGGCTGGTAAACTAGACTTGGCATTTGCCTGCCAACTGTGGTCATAGCATGACTCTCAGCCCTAATCCCCTGTCCGTGAAAAATTGATGAGTGTGATTTAAAAGATGGCCAGAAAATCACCTCTTTATGGTACTCTAAGAATTTCTCCACATCTCCATGTTCTTTACCATAGAGATTAGGGTGTCACCCAGAACTGACATCACATCCTCCCCAAACCCCATCCTCCCCAGGTACTGCCCTCAAAACCTCCTAGCATTTGCTGAGACAATGCTGGGAACCATATGCTAAGTGAATTCTTATTCTGGGAATGCACCAAATCTCAAATCAAAATAATAATTTTAAAAAGTCACAGTGCAAATGTCTTTGGTCTCATTAGCTTGAGGGTTCTGATGAAATATGTCTTACAGTAAGAGACGCTGGTGCATCTTGTTTTTAAGCAATCTCCCTTTCTGTAAACGCACTGCTTTCCAAAGAGCTTGGCTGCTTCAGCAGAGTTCCCTCGCACACATACACAACATTTTCTTTTCTATTTGGAGGTTTAACTTAACAAGGTCACTCATTTCTCCTACAACATGCTTGTCACCCTGCAGCCAGAAATAGAAATGTTTGATGGCAAGCCGCTTCATATAGCACTTCTCTTGATCTGTCTCAAAACGATCAAATTCCTTATTTATAACACTCTGGGAATTTGTAATTGTCAGCTGTTCTCGTTTTTCCCCATGGCATCCATAGAGTCTCCTTGCAAAAGCCATCGGGTACAGTGCTGTTTGAGAATGTTTTGATTGTGGGTTTTCCCCTCCCCCCCACCAGTTCTTTGGGTTTCAGCTGCACCATTTAATGTGAATTAACGAGACCTCGGTGGTTTGGAAAGGGGTAAGGTTTCAGGCATTCTCCGAATGGCTCTCAAAGCAAGAGTATTTCTACTTCTCTGCCGTCCAGTCAGACGATCCTGGGAGAAAGATCTCCATTAGACGATATCAGAACATCATTCCAACTTTTAATTCCCTCTCGAAGCCTGCCGCTGTTGAGTTTTCAAAAGGTCAAATAGTTTCTGCCCTTTGGAGGGCTTTCGGGGAACAGAGGAGCATCACCTTACGTCTTTGTAAAACTGTGTGCTTTGGAACGAGGAGTCCTTCCAAGGAAGGGAGAAAATTGGCTTGGGACTCCCCAAAGTGTATCTATCATACAACAATTCAGCTGCCAAAATCCACTCTCATCAGCGAATATCAGAAGTCAATAGGGGAGAAGAAAAGGAGAAAAGACGAGTCCCATGTCTATGCTGTAAACTGAAGTATTCAGTGCAGAAACATTGAGATTTGGCTGGTTTTGCTTATGAACATATGAAGTTGCCTATCTGAATCAGACCCTCAGTCCATCAAAATCAGTATTGTCTACTCAGACTGGCAGCGGCTCTCCAGGGTCTCAAGTTGAGGTTTTTCACACCTACTTGCTTGGACCCTTTTAGTTGGAGATGCTGGGGATTGAACCTGGGACCTTCTGCTTACCAAGCAGATGCTCTACCACTGAGCCGCTGTCCCTCCTTGCTTGACAGTTGTGGTCTAGGTTGAACTGGTTATGGCAAAAAGTAATTAGGGGGCAATGAGAGTGGCAGAAAGTGCTGTCAAAATGGATTATACCATAGAAGTTTGGGCCAAATACCAGTGTCCCCACATCGGCAGTGATGTGAAGCTGTCATTCTCGATGTGTGCTGTAATGTTGCCACAGTGCTAGTAACACTGGCCTAGGTTTGTGCTACCCATAATTCCCCCTTCTCCATACTCTGCCAGTTGCTAGGGATACCCTGCAACCCTACTTTTATGTGTGTGTGTTTTGTAAATGTTTTATTTATGTTGTAAGCCATCTTGAGTTTTCCAAGGTAGAAAGGTGACTAGCAAGTGGTCTATATAATTAAAAAAAAAATTAGGAGATAAGCAATCCACCCCTAGGTAATGATTCTGTGAATGAGGGGTGGGGCTGGGGAGGGCAAAATTTTGGTCTTGTGATCCTAGATGTGTGCTGTGTGTTCACTAGGCCATATTTCAGTGATAACCACTTCTGGTTAAATTTCAGAATTTCACTTCTATTTTCATACATGTGAAAGTGGCAAATGTTTGGTATGTTGCCTGTGAGGTTAGGATTGACAGGTCTCCTCTGGCCACTGATAGTAGGGCGGTAGTAGAGGGTCAGTAGGTTACCAGGTCCCTTGTACCAGCTGGCACAGGATGGGAGGTGAACTTACTGGGAGCCGGGATAAATGCTGAAAATAAATATGGCATGCCTATGAGAGCCAGTTTGGTGTAGTGGTTAAGTGCGCAGTGGTTAAGTGCGCAGACTCTTATCTGGAAGTACCAGGTTTGATTCCCCACTCCTCCACTTGCACTTGCTGGAATGATCTTGGGTCAGCTATAGCTTTCACAGGAGCTGTCCTTGGAAGGGTAACTGCTGTAAAAGCTCTCTCAGCCCCACCTACATCACAGAGTGTGTGTGTGGGGGGGGAGGTAAAGGAGATTGTGACTGCTCTGAGACTCTGAGATTCAGAGTATAGGGCAGGATATAAATCCAATATCATCATCATCTTCTTCTTCTTCTTCTTCTTCTTCTTCTTCTTCTCCTCCTCCTCCTCCTTCTCCTTCTCCTTCTCCTTCTCCTTCTCCTTCTCCTTCTCCTTCTCCTTCTCCTTCTTTGATCTGGAAGTGATATAGGCACATATAGGCACAAGTGATATGGAGGGGGACAAAACTTGGGTTTCAGGGTAAAACTCTATGGTAGAATTAGCTTCTAACATACTATTTTGCCTCAAAACCAGAGCATCACCCCTCAATATCCCCAAAACGCTTACTTCACTTCTGGGTCATGTAGATACATTGTGTTTGATTTTGTGGTTTTATTTGGAGTGGGGTAATTCCCCCTCCCAGCCAGCTAGCTGGTGGTGGAGAGATGGAGCCCAAAAGTGGGGAACCCCCACCTCTGCCAGGGGGTCCAGCATCTCTAGGGGTTGCCTGATCCAGGTTGGAGAATCCCTGGAGATTTGGGGGTAGATCCTAGGGAGGATAGGGACCTCTGTGGGGTATAATGCCAGAAAGTCCACTCTCCAGAACATTCAATTTCTTCAGAAGAGCTGATCTCTCAAGTCTAGAAATAAAATCCGAGAGATTTTATTTCCCAGCTACTAGCAGCTGTCAGACATACCATTGCCTCTTGCTGGAAAGATTTGGCTAAACTTACACTCGAAACATGGTACGATAGAATTTGGGAAGCTTTCATTATGTCTCAAATTAATCAAAATGTATTTTTTAGGAGACTTTATTGTCGACAACCAGGGCCTTTTTTGTAGAAAAAGCCCAGCAGAGGCTCATTTGCATATTAGGTCAAACCCCCTGATGTGAAGCCAGCTGGAACTGCATTCCTCTGCATTCCTACTCAAAAAAAGCCGTCAACAACTATTGTGTATCTTAAATCCAATAATGTTCTACCAAATCGATCAAATTCTAATATAGGGTTGCTCACATAAATGTGTTTATGTTCTATTCCTTATCAGTATTACATAAATGTTTTTATTCTGTCCCTTATCAGTATTTTAAGCACCAATATTAGACTAAGGATCATTAGCTTTTCATTAACTATTCGGGAACCCGAAAATGTAAATTTGATAAAGATGGAGTCATCATCATGCTAATATGTAACTTCCTTTGTAACTTTGTTTGAATGTTGGTTTATAGATACATATCTTGATCTCACACACTCATTGTTTGTAATGCTTGGAATGAAACCCCCTATGTTTGTTCTGTTTGTTATGTCAGTTAAGTTTTAAAAAAATCAATAAAATTTAATTTGGGGGGGGGGAAGTGTGGAGATGAACTCCAGGAGATCCCCAGGTCCCATCTGGAGGCTGGCACCCCTAGACAACATGGTAATTTATAAATGAGCTTTGTCTTAGAGGGCCATTTTACTCCAACACTTAGCCTTCTGCCTAACTCTGTGCCTATAATGGGGAAGTGCTCAACAAGGCAATGTGTTTTGTGTGGCTATTTCTACCTGTCCAGAGACTACAAAGGAAATGGAGAATTATATGCTGACTCCACTCCAATCAAGTGCATTAGCTCACATTTTAAGACTACAAAGTCAAAGCCAAAGCAATTATTGACTTTGCTAGAACATTCAAATAAAACATTGGCTTTCAGTCTACAGACTTGCTCATTTCTTTTCCCCTTAGGAGGAGGAAAAGGCAGAATACGTTCTCAGTGAAGACTGGTAATGTTGATACCCCTTTTAACCTTGAATTCTTTTCAAGTGACATTCTGTGTGTGGGGGGGGGGGGAGGCGGGGAATGAGTAAGAGTGAAGTCGTCGTCTCTGTTCCATGTGTTCACAATAGTCACTGCTCCTGTAGTGGAAATTATTGTTATGACTGTTACTAAATTAAATTTATAGCCCTTTCTGTGGCAAAATGGGCCATCAGGGAACTCACGCTCCATAACAATAATATAATATCACATAAAACAATCCAGTTAATGGAATAACCCTCTCATTGATGGTCTTCCAGAGGTTGGCCACAGCACTTTTTTGCTGGAGGGCCTTTGAGGGTGGTTTAAATGAACCATGCTCCAAAATGTTTTTTTTTTTTTTAAGTTGCTAGGGGGTTTTGTTAGACTTTTACTGATAATGTTGTTTTTATTTTTGTCTGATGACTTTGTGTTTAGGTTCCAGGGTCTTAAACTTGATTTGGATGTGTTGCAGAAGAGATATTAACCATGGATTGTCTTGCCTGGTCTTGCTATGATACATTTCTGTGCTCTTTCAGAATCAGTAGACCAGTATAGCCTATTGCAGGGGTGGCCAACAGTAGCTCTCCAGATGTTTTTTTTGCCTACACCTCCCATCAGCCCCAGCCAGCATGGCCAATGGATGGGGCTGATGGGAGTTGTAGGCAAAAAACATCTGGAGAGCTATCGTTGGCCACCCCTGGCCTATTGTGTTTCACAGCATTCTGGGCAAAGGCCAAGCAGGGTTTAAACTTGGCCAGCATTACTGCTGGCTTTGATTACCCTTCCCTATACATAAAACAGAGTTGTGCTTCTCTCCTTTCCTCAGCAATGAAATTGCTGAGCAGTCGGGTTAGAGCAGGTAAAAGGAAGTGCTTCTTCACCCAAAGGGTGATTAACACATGGAATTCACTACCACAGGATAGTGGTAGCCAGCTTCAAGAGGGGATCGAATAAACATATGGAGCAGAGGTCCATCAGTGGCTATTAGCCACAGCATATTGTTGGAACTCTCTGTTTGGGACAAGTGATGCTCTGTATTCTTGGTGCTTGGGGTGGGCAACAGGGTGAGGGCTTCTGGGGTTCTGACCCCACTTATGGACCTCCTGATGGCACCTGAGTTTTTTGACCACAGTGTTGGACTGGATGGGCCATTGGCCTGATCCAACATGTTCAGTGCACCACTCAATCAACCTTGGGAGATGTGGCTCTATACCAAAGGCATCTCCTCCCCACCCCCAACTGCTGGAGCCAGCGATGGTTTGAGAACATCTTTAAATGTCTTTTTGTGCTTGCCTGCTGCCCTACCTATACTGTAGCAACTAGCCATAATTCTTCCCCCAGTTATCACCTAATCAGTTAGAATATAAGAAGAACCCTTCTGGATCAGACCAAAGGCCCATCACATCCAGCTTTCTGTACACATAGTGGCCAACCAGCTGTTTAGATAACCCACCAGGATGACTTCAACAGCATCCTCCTGCTTGTGCTCCGCAGCAACTTCATTTTTTTTATGTTAATTGCTTCTCAATAACTGTCCTCTCTCCCGGGGTGGAATTCTAGCAGGAGCTCCTTTGCATATTAGGCCATACATCCCTAATGTAGCCAATCCTCCAAGAGCTTACAGTAGGCCCTGTACTAAGAGCCCTGGAGGATTTGGCTACATCAGGGGGTGTGGCCTAATATGCAAAGGAGTTCCTGCTAGAATCCCACCCCTGCTTACTCCCATCTTATTTTCTTCCAGAAGCCACAAGGTTTTTATTCTTTTTTTTTCCTTTTAGGTGAGAGATGTTTACTGATTCAATTCTGCTATTTCAGTGCACTTAAGCAGAAGTAAGAGGCAATTGCTCTTGGAATGTATTCTCTACGTATAATATGTATAATGTTCTGTAGAAACAGGGCAAGAAATATGGTTTATGAAGACTGGAGGGAGTTAAATTGGCTAAAGGGAAAGGGGTTTGCAGATTCCATTAAAGGCCCTTGTACTTTTCCTTTCATAATTTGGACCCTAGCCAGTTACTGCCCAAGCAATCTTCCAATCCCTTCTTATTCCTTCATTAAAAAAAAAAAGCCAGTCAGAAGAAAACAGTTACTATACAATGGCTTTTTCTGTAGCAGGAACTCCCTTGCATATTAGGCCACACACCCCTGATGTAGCCAATCCTCCAGGAGCTTACAGGGCGCTTAGTACAGGGCCTACTATAAGTTCCAGGAGGATTGGCTACATCAGGAGTGTGTGGCCTAATATGCAAAGGAGTTCCTGCTATAAAATAAGCCCTAAACTGCACAATTTCAATTAGGATTGCTAGGTCTTTTCTAGCAACCATGGAAGAATGGGGGGGGGGGCATGGCTTAGAAGGAATGGGAGCAGGGCTTTTTTGTAGCAGGAACTCCTTTGCATATTAGGCCACACACCCCTGATGTAGTCAACCCTCCTGGAGCGTACAGGGCTCTTAGTACAGGACCAACTGTAAGCTCCAGGAGGACTGGCTACATCAGAGGTGTGCAGCCTAATGTGTAAAGGACGTCCTGCTACAAAAAAAGTCCTGAATGGGAGGAAGACCCAGGTGATACTGCTGATTACATGGCTACGTCACTTCTGGTGTGCACTGGAAGTTACATCATCATGTAGGGTTGCCAAGTCCAATTAAAGAAATATCTGGGGACTTTGGGGGTGGGGCTAGGAGACATTGGGGGCGGAGCCAGGAGCACGGGTGTTACAAGCAGAATTGAACTCCAAGGGAGTTCTGGCCATCACATTTAAAGGGACAGCACACCTTTTAAAATGCCTTCCTTCCATAGAAAATAATGAAGGATAAGGGCACCTTCTTTTGGGGCTCGTAGAATTGGACCCCCTGGTCCAATACTTTTGAAACTTGGGGGGCATTTTGGAAAGAGGCACTGGATGCTATACTGAAAACTTGGCACCTCTACCTCAAAAAACACACACCCCCCCCAGAGCTCCCGATACCCGCGGATCAATTCCCCATCATTCCTTATGGGAATTGTTCATGGAGGTGCATAATGGCTGTGGGGGTGGTGCTTCCCCCGCCGGCCAGCTGGCTGGGGGAGGGGGGAAGCCTGTAAAACCGGGGGATCCCCCACTGGGACCTGGGGATTGGGAAGCCTATCATCATGCTGGGATATCATGACAACACTTGTATTTGGGCAAAAACTCTACGGTTAAAATAGCTATGTTGCAATGTTGCCAACATGATGATGTCACTTCCTGTGCACACCAAACATTGCTGACAATGAAGTCTGGGGCTCTCTCCCTCTGAAGTCCCCCTCTGATCAGTGTCATGGCAGGGCCTGGCTGCGGGAGAATCCCTGCCTTCACCAAGGGTACTGGCAACCCTAACTGATGAATCAGTCTTAAGAATTTGGCAGAAAGGAAATTACATATGTGTATCAACCTTCATGTTTGCGTTTGTGTAGGGTGAGGGAGATGGGTGTGGGAGATGGGTGCGTGTGCAACCTGAGATTTATCCACCAATTATCTTTCATATAACACTATTGTCAGAGAGCTCTATGTATTCTAAAACAAGGAAATGGGGAATATTCATCAGCTGGATGGCAACAAAATGATGTTGGCAGAGAGACAATCCTCCTTTGAACAAAGACGAGGTCCTAATGAAGTGGAACGGTGGTGACACTGATTAATTCATCAGCACACTTATATGTCTGCCATCGACACGCACACATGCTCCTGTGGGGGGAAATGATGATAAATTGAATAACAGTAGAGTTGTCAGTTCTCGGTTGGGAAATACCTGAAGATTTTGGGAATGGAGCCTGGAGAGGGTGGGTGGGTTTTGGACGGGGAGAGATCTCAGCAGAGTATAATGCTGTAGACCAGGGATGGCCAACAGTAGCTCTCCAGATGCTGTAGGCCAGGGGTGGCCAACAGTAGCTCTCCACTGGCCATGCTGGCTGGGGCTGATGGGAGTTGTAGGCAAAAAAACATCTGGAGAGCTACTGTTGGCCACCCCTGCTGTAGACACCATCAGGGGTCGCTTTGTAGAAAAATAGGTGGTGGAGCTCATCCAGGGATTGTCAATGGACAAGGTGGGGAGGAGGAGGGGGAACCCTCAGAAAGGTTCAGGAGCTGTGCTCCTGTGAGCTCTTGCTGAATCCGAGGCCTGGAAACCACCCTCTAAACAGCCATTTATCATTTCTAGATCAATTATAATACAGAAAGATCTCCAGACCTAGGCTTGAGATTGGCAGTCCTAATTAATAGCCATGCATACCGGCTGATTCCCTAAAGAGGCATATGGATTTCCTATTTGACTTTGATAGCCAGTTCCATGAAGATCAAAGGTCAGGCTGATGTAACCTTTGCCTACAAACCCTGGATAGAATGCTGGAGTCCCACAGCCTTCTAGGGTGCTGGGTGCCATCTCCTCATACACACCTGGTCTAAATATAAGGCAGCTTCATATGATTTTGAGATTATGAGAGCCAGTTTGGCGTAGTGGTTAAATGCATGACTTTTATCTGTGAGAACCAGATTTGATTTCCCCCTCCTCCACTTGCACCTGCTGGAATGGCCTTGGGCCAGACATAGCTCTAGCCGAGGTTATCCTTGAAAAGGCAGCTGCTGTGAGAGCCCTCCCAGCCCCACCCACCTCACAGGGTGTCTGTTGTGGAGAAGGCAGATAAAGGAGATTGTGAGACGCTCTGACACTGAAATTTGAAGTGGAGGGCGGGATATAAATCCAATATCATCATCATCATCATCATCATCATCATCATCATCATCATCTTCTTTATCTGTGGTGGACAGCAAACATGATTTATCAAGAGAACTGGTTAAAAAAATATCTAATACATGGAAGAATGTTGTTCAAATCTTATTCATAGGGTCCGTGTGAAATTTACAGCGCAGCTGAAATTGTGTCAAGAAAAAGAACAAGACAACACAAATCACAAACACATCGTCATTAGAGTCCAATAGCTGCATCTTGCTTAGCGACATCATGCCTGAACAAACCACACATTTCTCTTCAGAAGCATTATTAATTGCTTCATAGCCTCTAATTCCAGAATAGCGAGGAAGCAAGTTCAAACAGTCTTGCACTCTCGTCCCAGACGTGTTTATTCAGAAGGAGGCGTGTGAGATACGTTCAAAAACGGGCCTGCAGAATTTGGCGGTGTAGTAGGCAGCCTAAATAACCAGGAGTCTCATAGAGATCAGCACTTATTTCAATATGAACATCTACGAGGCATAGCTGACTTCTTCTGAGGTGTCAAAAGAAAAAAAGCCTACTAACAATTCTGACAAATGATTGACACACAGCAGTCGCTCAAGTCAGAACAGCGCCCTAGTCAGGATGCTCCGCCCCCTCCGAAAGTGGCAGGGAGTAGCCGTGGAGCGAGCTGTGAGGCTGCCCTAGCTTCGCCAATGTTCCCTCTAAGCTACAGGGTCTTCTGAGCAAAAATTCTACTCTGTGAGCTACTGCTGTTAAAGTTGTGAGCTACTGGCATTAAAGTTGTGAACTACTGCATACATTATTGTGCTCTAGGGTCATCCTTCTGGAGCTAAGACAAAAATGTGTTGGCTGGAGCCTAAAAATCTGTGAGCTAGCTCATGCTAACTCAGCATAGAGGGAACACTGAGCTCCACCCCTCCATCTGACGAAGCTGGCAGAGTGACGGGCAGCCCTACGGCGTGCTCTGCAGTGCAGGCGTGCGGCTCCCTTCAGCCATTCTCGCAGGTATTTCCCTTGTCACAGAGGCAAGGGCAGGTGGGAGGGCCATTCCAGTGCCCTCCCAGGGCTCACACCAGCGTCCTTGCCAGGGCCATGCCCCAGACAGTCACCTGGGCTGCCTAGTGAAAGTTGCGGCCCTGTTGACACCCCTTCTTCTTCTGGGCTGAGGCTTTGGCTCAGCGGTAGAGCATCTGCTTAGCATGCAGAAGGTCCCTGGTACAACTCCCAGCATCTTGTGGCAAAGTTTCTAGTCTGCAGAACCCCCTGAGAATGTGCCAGTGTTACTGTGCGCATGTTAAGGGCCATTCTGATGCATGCTGCCCTGAGCCCTACATACAGGGAAGGGTGGCCTAGAAGCCCAAAGAATAAATATACAAAATTATGTCACACCTGACTTATAGTGATCCCTGCCTCAGCATAACAACTCTGAACTTCTTTGGTAATCTCCCATCCATCAGAGATCTGACAAGATCAGGCTAGCCTGGTTCAGCCAGTTCATGGCCAGTAATACAAAGGATGAACAAATATTCCTCTTTTCAGAGCCAGTTTGGTGTAGTGGTTAAGTGCGCAGACTCTTATCTGGGAGAACCGGGTTCGATTCCCCACTCCTCCATTGTGACGAGAACATCCTACAGAACGTTTATGAGGTCTTATGAGATGGCAGTCAAGGCCGCGAAGAAAGATTACTTCGTGGCCAGGATTGCGTCTGCAAATTTGCGCCTGGCACAATTATTTAAAAGTAATTGGACACTTAACTACACTGCCCCAAGGCAGACCAAACGTTAGGGAATTAGAAATAGGCTGTGAGGCTTTTGTGAAATTTTTTGCAGACAAAATCATGTCGCTCCGCCAGGACCTGCCCACCACATTAGATACAGTACATGAACTGGAGGCTCCTTGCCTGTCTTCTGGTTTAGATCTGGATCACTTCGACCCACTCAGCCTGGAGGAAGTCGACGGAATTCTCTCCTCTGCGCACCCAACAACTTGTGATTTGGACCCGTGCCCCTCTTGGCTAATTAAATCCTGCCCGAGGGAGCTTACGGGACATCATAAATAGATCCCTCTTGGAGGGGCATTTTCCAACATCCTTAAAAGAGGCTATGGTCCGTCCCCTCCTGAAAAAAAGTACAGCAGATCCGGCTGAATTGGCAAATTACCGACTGGTCTCCAATTTACCGTTTTTAGGTAAAATTATAGAGAGGGCAGTGGCGTTGCAGCCACTGGATGACGCTTCCGTCTTAGACACTTGCCAGTCCGGCTTTCGCCCAGGTCATGGGACGGAGACAGTGCTGGTCGCCTTGGCAGATGACATCCAGTGGCATCTGGATCGAGGTGGTGTGGCGGTGCTGATGTTGTTAGATCTGTCGGCTGCGTTTGACACGGTCGACCATCGGCTACTGACCCACCGCCTCGCCAATGTTGGGGTTAGGGGGTTGGCTTTACAATGGCTTTCCTCCTTCCTCGAGGATCGGGGACAAAGGGTGGCAATCGGAGGTGAGCTGTCCCAGAGGCTCACACTACATTGTGGGGTGCCTCAGGGAGCGGTTCTCTCAACGATGCTATTTAATATCTATATGTGCCCCCTTGCCCAGATTGCCCGGAGGTATGGGCTTGGGTGTCACCAGTATGCGAATGACACCTAGCTCTATCTGCTAATGGACAGCCGGCCTGGTTGCGTCCCAGAGAATTTGGACCTGGCACTGCAGGCCATGGCAACCTGGTTGAGGCTAAGTGGGCTGAAACTGAATCCAGCGAAGACAGAGGTCCTATGCCTGGGTCGGGGCGCTCTGGGGAGGGAAATACCTCTCCCAGTTTTTGACGGGGTGCCGCTGAAAGCGGCATGCCGAGTCAGGAGCCTGGGAGTTCTACTGGAGCCTTCATTATCAATGGAGGCCCAGATAACAGCCACTGCTAAGTCAGCCTTTTTCCATTTGAGGCGAGCAAAGCAGTTGGCCCCCTTCCTAGAGCGTCAGGACCTAGCAACAGTGATCCACGCAATGGTCACCTCAAGACTAGATTACTGTAATGCCCTCTATATGGGGCTGCCTTTGTGCCAAATCCAGAAGCTGCAGCTGGTGCAGAACGCGGCTGCTAGACTGCTATTGGGGCTCCCAAAGTGGGAGCACATACAGCCGGGGCTGCGTGGACTGTACTGGCTGCCAGTTACATACCGGATTCGTTACAAAGTGCTGGTTATTACCTTTAAAGCCCTATATGGCCGAGGACCTGCCTACCTGAGGGACCGTCTTTCCCCATATGAACCCCAGAGAGCGCTGAGGTCAGCAGGGAAGAACCTGCTGACTATCCCCGGGCCGGAAGAGGTAAAACTACAGAGTACCCACACTCGGGCTTTCTCTGTAGTGGCTCCACACCTATGGAACCAGCTCCTGGAAGAAATGCGGGCCCTGTGGGACTTTGAACAGTTCCACAGGGCCTGCAAGACCATCCTTTTTAGGATGGCCTACACTGATTAAAGAGAGAGACTGCTAAGGAAAAAAAAATTACCATCTGTTTTAATAGCACCAGGATGTCAATTTTATTAATTTTAGAATTTTAATTAAATTGTTAAATTAGTTATTGTTTTGAATATTATTGTACTTAATGTATTGATTTAATGTTGTTAGCTGCCCTGAGCCTGCTTCGGCGGGGAGGGCGGGATACAAATAAAATGATGATGATGATGATGATGATGATGATGCACCTGCTGGAATGGCCTTGGGTCAGCCGTAGATTTTGTAGGAGTTGTCCTTGAAAGGGCAGCTGCTGTAAAAGCTCTCTCAGCCCCACCCACCTCACAGGGTGTCTGTTGTGGGGTGGGCAAGTAAAGGAGATTGTGACTGCTCTGAGTCACTGAGATTCAGAGTATAGGTCAGGGTATAAATCCAATATCATCATCATCTTCTTCTTCATCATCCTATATTGTTGTGAGTGTTTTGGTTTGCCTATTTTGTTGTAGGTATTCCCGTTCGTTTTCTTTTCAGCATGTCGACATCATTTTAGGACTCTCTGCTAAAAAAAAAAAAAGCCCTGAATGGGAGGAAAACCCAGCTGACATTGCTGATCACAAAGTTATGCCACTTCTGGGCAGGGTGTAAATACTTTGGCATCAACACCATTTTTGACCATTTTGACACAATAAGATGTTTGGTTGTTTCAGTACAAAGGAACAAAGGTGAAAAAAGACCCATCTGTCTTAGGCTGTGATCAGACAGTCTTTTTGAGCCGGGGTTGTTGCTACTCCTGAACAGATCTAAAAAGCATGACCAGACAGCAGTAACTGCACCCTGTCCCACACTCATCAACCTTCTGCAGCCAGCTCTCTTTGCTCACAGTTTTCTTGACACTGGAAAAAAGAAGAGGAAGAAGACTGCAGATTTGTACCCCACCCTTCTCTCTGAATCAGAGTCTCAGAGCGGCTTACAATCTCCTTTATCTTCTTCCCCCACAACAGACACCCTGTGAGGTGGGTGGGGCTGAGAGGGCTCTCACAGCAGCTGCTCTTTCAAGGACAACTCCTGTGAGAGCTATGGCTGACCCAAGGCCATTCCAGCAGCTGCAAGTGGAGGAGTGGGGAATCAAACCCGGTTCTTCCAGATAAGAGAGCTATGGCTGACCCAAGGGCATTCCAGCAGCTGCAAGTGGAGGAGTGGGGAATCACCCCGATAAGAGTCTGAGCACTTAACCACTACACCAAACTGGCTCTGTGAAAGGATTCTTGGTCCTTTGATCCTTTTTACTGAAACATCCAGACATCTTATTGTGTGTAAATGATTAAATAATGTCAAAATGGCCTAAAATGAGGTTGACATGAGGAGGCAGTCCAGACAAGCAGAAATGTGGGTTTGACCTGGAAGCAACCTTAAGATACCTGATCGAGAGTCCGCTCACTTAACCACTAAACCAAATTGGCTCTTGATCAGGTATCAGGTATTTTATGATTCTTTCCAGTTTAAACCCATATTTAGGAAGTGTCCACCCAATCAGTGGTTGTTGCGCAGCAGCAATCTGGATGGTCCAACAGGGCTTTGTTGTGCAGTGGGACTGGTGAGGGGTGGGGTGTCTGATCAAACCACCTTGTGAAAACAGAATCAGGATGAAATTACAGGTGCAACCAGTCTCAAAAGAGACAAGCATCACTTAAGCAGGGAGTTGTGAGTCCAGAGCATGCAAAATGGATAGCATCCCAGTTTGTCACAGAGTTCCACTTAAATATAGGTTCAGTTGCTCCCATGGTTGGCCATACATGGCTCTATATCTTTCCCCCACAAGGTGGTGGCAGTTTACATAGTGTTGTTGGCAGAAGAATCAAGTCACAGCTAATTTATGGAGACTTCATAGGGGTTTTCAAGGTGAGAGATGGTCAGAGATGGTTCACCATTTCCTGCCTTTCTGTGGTGACCTTGGATCTCTTTGGTGGTCTCAAGGGCTCTTTTTCTAGCAGGAGCTCCTCCACATATTAGGCCATGCTCCCTGATGTAGCCAATCCTTCAAGAGCTTAGAGGGCTCTTAGTACAGGGCCTACTGTAAGCTCTTGGAGGACTGGCTACATCAGGGGTGTGTGGCCTAATATGCAGAGGAGCTCCTGCTAGAAAAAGAGCCCTGGTGGTCCCCCAACTTACAACTAGCCAGGGCTGACCCTGCTTTGCTTCCAAGATCAAAAAACATAAGAGGAGCCATGTTGGAGCAGGCTAATGGCCCATCCAGCCCAACACTGTGTCACACAGTGGCCAAAAAAAACAGGTGCTATCAGGAGGTCCATCAGTGGGGCCAGGGCACTAGAAGTCTTCCCACTGTTGCACCCCTCCCAAGCACCAAGAATACAGAGCATCACTGCCCAGACATGACGAATGTGAGGCTAAGCTGGTCTATCTAAGTCATGGCAGACTGCATAGTATGATCCCTCCAATTTAGCGAATGCTGGGGATGGGATATGTCACCAGCACATGGATTGAAGGTTTGCGCATTGCCTGAGTTGCATATCAGCAAGCATGGAAAAAGCAAATATTGTTCCTCTGTGGTAATGAGTGGTTTAGTGCTTCTGTGTTGCCATTGAACTGTTGTGTGCTTCAGAAAGGTGACTCCCAGGCTTTCCATTTCTCTTTGTTCATGACATGATAGATGGTGACACTTTTCCCCCCTCTTTGTGTGGCTGAACATCTCAAAGATTGCTTTGGCAACTGTGCCACTTTGTTGCTTTTCAAAGTTGAATTAGGGTGAGAATTGTGCATTTTACGAAAGAAATTGGAGGACTCTCATCTTTATTTTTTTTTTTAAATCTACTTTTCATTTCAACCAAGAAAATATTCCTCCCCCCTCAATAAAAAAAAAAAAAAAACCAACTGCGTAAGGAATCTCAAAAGCCTTGCTTGTTGTTTTCAAGCATTTGAAGCTGGGAAAATTATGTCAAATAATATACAAACATGTTGGAAGAAGCAGCTCTTACTTGTTAAGAGCACACACTTAGAATCCTGGAATGTGTACAATAAGAGCTGACTCCTGCTGTCACATTGAAAGTTGCCTGGAAGTTTGCATCAGAGAGGAAAACACAGAGTCTGCATTCATCTCGCAGGGAAATGAAAGCTATTTCTGCCACCACAGTCATCAGACATTTGCATTATCTCAGAATGTGTACGCTACTGAGGATCCTAAAATGCATCTAGAATATACACTCCAGTAACCAAAAGTGGGAAATCAGATTCCATGCATAACATTTTCCTATGCTGCATTTTCTCATTGGTTTAATATTTAGAGTTAATTTTTTAGAAGGGGAATCCTAGCCAGTCAGGGATGATCAGGGGTGGAATTCTAGTAGGAGCTCCTTTGCATATTAGGCCATACCCCCTGATGTAGCCAATCCTCCAAGAGCTTACAAAAAAGAGCCTTGTAAGCTCTTGGAGGTCTGGCTACACCAGGGGTGTGTGGCCTAATATGCAAAGGAGCTCCTGCTAGAATTCCACCCCTGGTGATGACTCTGTGTGACACAGAGTGTTGAACTGGATGGGCCATTGGCCTGATCCAACATGGCTTCTCTTATGTTCTTACTATGAATATTGACAGCAGTGCTGCAGCCCTTTCACAGTGACCCGCCCAAAACATCACCAGAATAAAAGCTCCTTTTCAATACTGATAAAAGATACCAAGAAAGGCCTCCTCTTCAACTGAGCTCTAATGCCTGCATGTGATATCTGAGGTATCACTCTATAGACCAAATGAAAAGAACCACGTGCTTGGAACACTAACACTGACTGATAAAAGATGGAATGCCTTAAGTTGTAGCGCAATTTGAAACGTTACCACTCTTTCCATCTGCACTGCACTGGCAAACAGTGAGGATAATTTTACAAACAAACTTCTGCCCTTTCTTAAAAACCCAATAAAAGAAAGCACAAAAACAATGGGTGATAACAATCAGCCTTTATTTTCCCACACATTTCCGAAAGACTTTTAGTCTTGGCATGTGGTAAAATGCTTCCTACAATGTAAAAATCTAGTACCATAAGTATCTATCTGGGAAATAGTTGTCTGTTTGGTGTAGTGGTTAAGTGTGAGGACTCTTGCCTGGGAGAACCGGGTTTGATTCCCCACTCCTCCACTTGCACCTGCTGGAATGGCCTTGGGTCAGTCATGGTTATCACAGAGCTTGTCCATGAAAGGGCAGCTTCTGGGAGAGCTCTCTCAGCCCCACCCACCTCACAGAGTGTCTGTTGTGGGGGAGGAAGATAAAGGAGATTGTGAGCCACTCTGAGATTCGGAGTGGAGGGCGGATATAAATCTAATATCTTCTTCTTCAAAATTTCATGAGCATCTTGGTTAAAATCCCCACTGTTTCTGACTGCTCACACACACCCTGCATCAAAATTCTATGAAAGCTATAGTAAAATCATACACCTGTATAGCTATAGACTGGCTAATAGAGTCAGCACACTTTTTAAAATTTAAATTAAATTAATTTATTAATTTAATATAATTTATTAATTTAATTTAATTTAATATAAAATTTAATTTCAGAGAGCTCTGAGAGACAGCAGATAAGAAGTGCTATAAAGGTGAGGTTTGGCTTTCTAAACAGCTGGGGAAGATGCCGAGAATTTCTGAGTTTGTGTGACTGAGTGATTGCTGAAAATCCTGAGTTTGTGGTTGCTGGGGAACTGCTGTTTGTTTGGTTTGAGTGGGCTGAGGGCGATCGTTGCTGATTGATTAGAAGTGGCTGTGTTCCTAAGGCAGACTGAGGCCCCACCCTCTTTGCATTATTAAGCTGCACCTTGCCAGAGGCGCAAGCTGAAGGGTGAGAGCTAAAGGGCTCTTGGTCTGTGGCTCTTAGCCTGGGGTCTGTGTAAGGACCAGGAACCCAGATCCCTATTTTCCCTGTGTTTCCAATAAGGTAAGTAGACCCTCCAGAAGGAGAGGCACATAAACAAACAGAATTTAAAAGGGGACTGTATATATTTTTTAAAAAAATCTATCATGAAGGTAGAATGCAAGCGGGGGGGGGGGCTTTCCAGTGTTTTGCACTGAGTGTCACATGTATGACTATCTGCCTACAGGACAGAAGTCTTGCATGTGTGCTTGATGCAAGGAGCTCCTGGTCCTCAGGGAATGAGTTCGTACTCTTGAGGCCGAGGTGACTGACATGGAGAAGCAGAGGCAGTCAGTTCGGCCCTCGGAGAAGACTCTCAGGGACATATTAGATGAGCCCCACTCTGAACATGGCAGCCCCGTTGCTGCCAGGGAGCATGAGGATCGAGAGGGAACAGGGCACCCTGCTGAGGATAAGCGGAATGCGCCCTAAGAAGGGACCTCTTCTTCAGTTGGTGAGTGGGTATCCTTTCGCGCCAAGGAACCATCCCTGGGCAGGGAGGGAGGGGGGGGTCTTGGTAGTTGGTGTTTCGATCCTTAGGCAAATAGACAGCTGGGTGACAAAAAAAGCATACTGAGCGTATGGTGACTTGCCTGCCTAGTGCGAAAGTAGATTGTCAAGTCTGCTATGGGTTACTCAATATCTGTATTAAGGTTGGTTCTGAAGTGAAGGAGTCTGGGTACTTTACAGTGTACACCGGGGGATGCTAGCTCACTCTCCTGCCCCCTCTCTAGAAATGCCTTTGTTGTGTAACCTGCTTTGAAATGCTAACCTATGAACAAGATAGTGGCGCCTTCCCAGCCTTGTTCTCTGTGGGGAGTATGGGGTGTCAAGACTTCGGTCTGGGAACGAAAGAAGTAGCATCCTAGTGTGAAGATGTGTTGCATAGATTGCCCCCCGTAGGAATCCTTTAGATTCATACTTTAAATACTGGATTAGTGCATATGTGTTTCAGTCCTTCAATCTCTGCCATGGTCCACAGTTCTGATTACAATAAACTTGCTACTTTATCAAGAGACTCGTTATTGAATTCAGCCGACTTGACATTTTGAAGGACTCCCTATCTTGGAGTTCAACCTTTCCGGCAACTGAAAAGGCGATGTCCGAACAGTCTCCGGAGAATGGAGGATTCCCAACCAGAGTGGAGGGGGCCGAGACACCCTGGCACATCCATACTGCCAGAAGGACCGCGGCCTCCCCTCCACAGTTTCAGCTGGTGGCGACCCCACGGCAATACCAGCCAAGAACCTCCACTACGCTGATGGATCAAGCCCCGGTCCGTCGGGAGGCGATCATGACCCGCCACACCAAGCGGGTCCAACTGGCCGAGGCCGCTGCCGTCCACCCGGGCGAGGCGAGCGAAGGCGCCAGCGCCGCGGGGGCGCAGGACCTCGAGAGTGGAAGCGAAGGGGCCGAGTGCGGAGCGGAGGACGGAGGGGCGAGCCCCAAGGACCAGACCGATGAGGAGTACGAGACGTTTCGCGCGATGGTCCGCAGGGAGATCGACGGGGTGGTGAGAGACCTAAAGGACCAGATGCAGACCCTGACTGCGCAGCTGGGCAGAGCGCTGGGGGTGACCGGGGCTCGCCAGCAACAGCCAGCCCCGGCGGGTCCGCGGGGACCCCCGGCTCGACAGGGCCCCGCCGCTCCTCCACCCGGAGCGGCCCCGCAAGCCCCAGCGGCGCCCCCCCCTGCCCCGGTCAGACAAAGAGACCTGGGGGGGGGGGCCGGGAGCTGGACGCCACGTTCGACGGGGACCCGGAGGAAGTGAACTACTTCGCGATCCAAGCAAACAGCTACATGCACTACTGGGGGGACTCATTCCCCGATGAGATGAGCCGCGTGGACTACCTCGGGTCGAAGCTACGGGGCGCAGCGAAGAAGTGGTATGTGAGCCTATGCGAAACCAACAGCCCGGTCCTCCATTTCGTAAACACTTTCGTGCAGGCCCTGCTGACCCAGTACGAGGACCCCCTGCAAGAAACCCGAGCGCTGGCGGTGCTGCGGAACATGAAGCAAGGGGCCCGATCCATCCGGGAGTACGCGGCCGACTTCCAGGCCAACGCCGCCCGGGCTCGGAACTGGAACGAGGTGATGAAGATCGAGCACTTCACCAATGGGCTGAACCCGAGCATCCTGGATAGAGCGCTCACGCAAGGCCGCCCCGATACCCTGGTGGGGTGGATTCAGCTGGCGGGGGAGGTGGAGACCAACCTGAAACGAG
The DNA here is from genome assembly GCF_032191835.1 of Heteronotia binoei. Taxonomy (NCBI): domain Eukaryota; kingdom Metazoa; phylum Chordata; class Lepidosauria; order Squamata; family Gekkonidae; genus Heteronotia; species Heteronotia binoei. The sequence continues at coordinate 6,637,447 of NC_083225.1, read as the reverse complement.
TGGCGATGCTGCGCCAAGCACTGGCCGCCGGCAGGGGAACGCCGAAAGCAAGCCCCGGGAATGCTGAGCCACCTAAAGTCAAGAAGCAGGCGGTGGCTGCCCCGGGGGGGCCCCGACGTTGTTTTCGGTGTGGGGACCCCAACCATCTAGCCTCCGGCTGCCCCCAATCAGCCACCGGGGCCGCCCCACCGCAGGGAGCCACCCGCCCGGGCACCCCCGGCCCCAAGAAAACCACCGGCCGCCCTAAGGACGCGGCGAAGAGCAGCGCGCTCCTGGTGCAAGACGACCTACAAGAGGAGGAGGTGCGTCTGTCAGAGGAGCTGGCCGAGCTGGCGTGGGAAGAGGAGCCGGCGGGAAACGACGCCGACCTGCTTTGAACGGTGCCAACCAGCAGGTCGACCGAGAGGAGGCACCGCTCACGGTGAGACCCACGGGAAGGTTGTACTTTATAGTGGTCAAATTGTTGAACCCAAAGCTAAAAAGGTTCCTACAGATCCGGGCCCTCATAGACTCGGGCTGTAATAGAGAGCTGATTTCCCCCAAGGTGGTGGAGGCTCTGGGATTGAAACGCTTACAACTGCCCCACCCCATGCACTTTGAACAGATGGATGAGTCAGTAATGGGGGGGGAACCCTGCACGCAAGAGACTGAGCCGTGCCCCCTGGGGATTGAGGATCACTGGGACTCAGAGACGTTTGTGATCGCGCCCGCCTGCGGCTACCCCGTGGTCCTGGGAGTGGGGTGGTTGGAAAAGCACGAGCCCCTCATCCGCTGGAGAGCCCAGACCATCAGATTTCCCGACCCAAGTTGCAACCAGCACCTTTGGCAGGCAGCATGGGGGCCACGAGCGCCAGCCGCTCGGGAGAGGGCGTGCGTCCTGGTGGAAGAGGTGCACCATGTCCCGGACGCCTACCGCGACCTGATGGAGGTATTTAGTGAGCGGGAGGCCAACCAGCTACCCCCCCACAGGAGCACAGACTGTGCGATAGAACTAATCCCCGGGGAAAGCCTTCCCAGGGCCAAGCTCTACCAAATGGGGTGGGCTGAGAAGAAGGAGCTGCGAAAATTCCTGGACTTGAACTTGAAAAGGGGGTTCATCAGACCCGCGACGGCCCCCCACGCTGCCCCCGTGTTGTTTAGAAAGAAAAAGGACCACAGTCTTAGGCTTTGCACGGATTGTCGTGGGATTAACGCGATTTCCATGTCAAACGCCTACCCCATCCCCCTCATCAAAGATTTGCTAAGCACGGTGGCGGGGGGGAAGATGTTCACAAAGCTTGACCTGCGGGACGCGTACTTCCGAGTGCGCATCAAGGAGGGGGATGAGTGGAAAACGGCGTTCAACACCCCGATGGGGCAATTTGAATATTTAGTCATGCCGTTTGGATTGCAAGGGGCACCGGGGGTGTTCATGAATTTCATAAATGATGTATTGCGGGAATTTCTGTACAAGGGGGTGGTGGTGTACCTTGATGACATCATTATTTATTCGCAAGACGAACAATCCCATGTGAAACTAGTGAGGGAAGTGCTGGCCACCCTGCTGAAGCACCAGCTCTACGCCAAGCTGTCTAAATGCGAGTTCCACCGCACGGAACTAGACTATTTGGGCTTCCGGGTGTCTGGGGACGGGCTGGCCATGGATCCAGCCAAAGTTCAGGCAGTTCTAGAGTGGGCCCCCCCGAGGACACGTAGACAGCTCCAAAGTTTCCTCGGATTCTCCAATTTCTATAGGACATTCATTGAGGGGTTCGCCCAGATCGCTCTGCCCCTAACAGACCTCCTGAAGACGAAGGGGAAGGGGGAGGAGGCAAAGCGACCAGGGGCCAGGCTGAATTGGACACCGACTTGTCAGGCGGCTTTCGACCGGCTTAAACAACTGTTCACAAGCGAGCCGGTCTTAAGCCACCCAGATGAGCGGAAGGGGTTTGTGGTCCAATGCGACGCCTCCGACGTCGCCGTAGGAGCCATTCTCATGCAGAGGGATGAGGAGGGGAAGCTGAGACCCTGCGCTTACATTTCGCGAAAGTTCTCGGAGGAGCAGAGGAACTGGTCAGTGTGGGACAAAGAGGCTTTCGCTGTCATGTTTGCACTGAAAACTTGGAGGTCCTGGTTGGAGGGAGCCAGGGTGCCCTTTGAGATATGGACGGACCACAAAAATCTAGAGGCACTAACAGGGAAAAGAAAATTGAGTGAAAAGCAAATCAGGTGGGCGGGCTTCTTCTCCAGATTCGACTTCACCCTGAAACACATCCCGGGGACCCGCAATTTCCTAGCAGACGCCCTGTCCAGGCTCCCACAGCATGAGAGCCAGAGAGAGGAAGTGGTAGATTCCCTGATCCCCCCCACACAAGTGGCGGCTATGGTCACTACCCGCTCGCAGAGGAAAAAGGAATTGAGCAGGCTAAGCAAAGAACGAATCACCCTAGAGGCCGAACGGGAGGGAGGTGGGCGGCCGGAGGGGTTGCAGAAAAGAAAAGACGCTCTTTGGTACAAGGGGGAGAAACTGTACATCCCGTAAATATTAAGGAAAGAAATTCTCCAACTATGTCACTGCTCCAAATTAGCTGGGCACTTCGGCTATGTAAAAACCTTGCACTTGGTGCACCGGCAGTTCTGGTGGCCGTCCCTAAAGAAGGATGTGTCGGACTTTGTAGCTGGTTGCCCGGTGTGTGTGATGGCAAAAAGGAGGGGGGGGAAACCCCCGGGACTCCTACAGCCTCTGGAAACAGCAAAACGGCCATGGGCCATGGTGTCCATGGACTTCATAGTCGAGCTACCCCCCTCCCGGGGGAAAACAGTCATACTGGTGGTGGTGGACACGTTTTCAAAACAAGCCCACTTCATCCCCTGCAGCCAATTACCCACGGCCAAGAAACTAGCGACTTTATTTTTCGACCACGTGGCCAAACATCACTCCATCCCTGACAAGGTCATAAGTGACAGGGGGCCTCAGTTCGTTGCCACCTTCTGGCGGGAGTTTTGTAAGTTACTAGGGATGGAACAGGGGCTAAGTTCTGCCTATCACCCCCAGACGGACAGACAGACTGAGAGAGTGAACGGGGTGCTAGAGCAGTACCTACGGTGCTTTGTGAGCC